>NC_139633.1:33528414-33533414 GCF_964638095.1 Poromitra crassiceps | reverse complement strand
TTTTTGCGGGTACCCGGCGGGGCCCCGCGGAACCCCGACCCGGTGCAGGACTCTGGTGTGCGTGTGTGTGTGTGTTTGTGTGTGTGTGTGTGTTTGTGTGTGTGTGGGGGGGGGGGGGGGTATTGCACAGACGTTCAGCAGTATCATACAGTAAGCAGGCATCCATCAGGCAGATATTCAGGAGTTGAACTCTTCCAACATCAAACAATCAGCCAGACCAAACCACTCCGCTTTGAAAAATAAACCAGCATCTTTTATTGGTTGATTGAGTGGTGACATCACTAATATGCTCTACACAGTTACAGCTTCTCTACATTTGACGGGACAAAGTTCACAGGGCACTTGCTCCATCGTATGATATTTGTTCCACATCGTTCCAATTACATTTAATGACACAAGTGTTCCACTGAAGGTTAGTGCCATCAACTTACAATGGAGCATTTCTGTCATTAAATGTAAATGCTCTGTTAGAGTTGAATTGGGCAGTTGGTTCAATACAATATGTTCCACCGACATTTCATGGAATTATTTGTACAGTAAAAGTTTGTCAGACAAATGTTTGACTGATCATTAAGATAGTTAAACGAGACATTAAAAGATATGTGGACAGCTGCTCCATTCAAAGTCAACGGCGCTATCGTTTTCCTATTGAAATGTCGCTTTATGCGACAGTATTTGTCGCATAAAGCTGACTGAGCAAATTGCAGGCAGACCCACATGAGGATGGGACAGCCCGCAGAGAGTTTGCGGCAGCATCTGCAGTGTTTAGTATCTTATATACAATGTAAACATGTACTGTGTCGATGGATATTTAGAGAAGCACGTTGTGGAACACGTCTTAGTTGACTGACTGATTTCGGGACGTCCTGTTGAGTAATACTGTGATATCTTGGGAATGGACGGTTCCATGAGGATGACTTGAGGTATTGACACGAGCGAGCGCTGGCCTCTCCTCAAAGCGGCTGTGAGGGAGAGGAGAGGAAGAGGGGGGGAGGGGGGGGGGGGGGGGAGGGAGGGAGGGAGGGAGGAAATGGGGAGACAGAGAGAGAGAGAGAGCGGTGGTTATTGATCTGCTCAGAAAATGACTGTAAAACGTATCACGCGTTATTGAGTCACTGACATTTCCCTCTACTATATTGTCTTACATTTATTCATTTATAAATTGGCACAATTTGAATTCATGCAGAGGTGTATATGTGCTTGGGCGTATATGTTAAGCCCCTTTTAGACTGGCCAAAAATCCCACTAATATGCACAAACTAGTGGCATTTTCTTCAGTCTAAAAGTTTCCAAGTCGGGCCGTTTAGCCGATAGAGCGACCCTGCAAGTGAGGTGGGTTTTTATGCAGCGGCTCTGCGCCGGCTGGCCATATAAATCATACAATCATAGATTCACGGTTGACTCTACCTCTACCAAAAACAAATGCACTGAAAAAGACGGTAATGTATAGAGCAGTTGCTTACTGGAATAAAATACCGATAAATATAACTATGGCAAGGAACACATTTATGTTTAAAAAAAAAAGTTAAAACTTGCAGTTATGAATAATAAGATAGATTTTGGTCTCTGATTTACTGATTTGTTAATTGTGCAACATGGAAGGAATTTGTATTACGGTATTATATTATATGTATTATGTATTATATATTGTAATCAAGTATTTCAATTATAATATGATGGTTTCATGTGAGTATGGTAAACAAAAGATAAGTTGTTTTTCCCGGTGCAATTACTCGGGAAGACCGATACATTTCAACAAGAGTTGACACGGTTGATATTTGACTGACATGAATATTGAGTGGGCCTTGACTCACTTGTTTTTTGTTTTTCTTTGTTTTTCTTTATTTGTGTTGTTTTTACTCCAATGCTTTTGGATTTTTATGTTTGTATTTTACGTGTTCGGACCCCAGTAGTCTCACCTTTGGTGTAGACTAATGGTTATCCACAATAAACAATTCAACAATTCAATCTTGGCAGTGGTCCAACCCGTGATTTTCCGACCCTGCTTCTCGTCCTCCTGCGTTGCCGCCCCTTTTCCAGCGTGAGTCAGTAGAGATTCAGTGGTTCCCACAGCCTGAAATTCGACTTTCTTAACGGTGAATTATTTTTACATTGACGGAATATGCCGGGGGGAAAAAAGCATCTCTCGCAGACAGCGTCAAGTCAGCCAGAATGTAGGTCGCTCTTTCAAAAAATAAAACCCTCATTGCAACGTTAAACATTTTGAGTCATGCTTTACAGCCAATTTATGTCATCTTAACATCACAAGTATTGTAATAATAATAATGATAATAATAATCCCTTTAATTTATAAAGTGCTTTTCAGTGACCCAAAGACGCTGATACGGTATGAGTACATAGAAAACAAGATAACAACAGGCAACAGATGCAAGTAACAATTAACACATCGATAATTCTGTCGGTTTTTGATTATGGAGAAGTTATATATATGCATGCCTCACCCACCATTTTGAAGCCGCTTGATGCTGTGTATCATAATGCTCTGCGTTTCATAACAGGTGACCGTTTTCTTACACATCACTGTATATTGTATGAAAATGTGGGCTGGCCCTCCCTGACGGTTCGCAGAGAGCAACATTGTCTCTTGTTTATTTATAAAGCTTTGATTGGGAAGCTGCCACTTTATCTGTCCTCAACTCTCACTCATAACAGTATCAGTTATCAAACACGCTCGCGCTCTTATGTCCGACTGTCTGTCCCACGCGTGAGGACTGAGCAGGTCTTATGTCAGACTGTCTGTCCCACGCGTGAGGACTGAGCAGGTCTTATGTCAGACTGTCTGTGCCACGCGTGAGGACTGAGCAGGTCTTATGTCAGACTGTCTGTCCCACGCGTGAGGACTGAGCAGGTCTTATGTCAGACTGTCTGTCCCACGCGTGAGGACTGAGCAGGTCTTATGTCAGACTGTCTGTCCCACGCGTGAGGACTGAGCAGGGAAACACCGCTTTTTCTTTTTATGCTCCTAACAAATGGAATGAGCTCCAGGACCATTTACAATTGGAGTGATTGATCCCTCTGAATTCTTTCAGAATGCTCCTAGAGAGAGAGCGCCCTACACGAGGAGTGTTCCTGTCAGAATGCTCCTAGAGAGAGCGCCCTACACGAGGAGTGTTCCTGTCAGAATGCTGCTAGAGAGAGCGCCCCCCTACACGAGGAGTGTTCCTGTCAGAATGCTCCTAGAGAGAGCGCCCCCCCTACACGAGGAGTGTTCCTGTCAGAATGCTCCTAGAGAGAGAGCGCCCTACACGAGGAGTGTTCCTGTCAGAATGCTCCTAGAGAGAGAGCGCCCCCCCTACACGAGGAGTGTTCCTGTCAGAATGCTCCTAGAGAGAGAGCGCCCTACACGAGGAGTGTTCCTGTCAGAATGCTCCTAGAGAGAGAGCGCCCTACACGAGGAGTGTTCCTGTCAGAATGCTCCTAGAGAGAGAGCGCCCTACACGAGGAGTGTTCCTGTCAGAATGCTCCTAGAGAGAGAGCGCCCTACACGAGGAGTGTTCCTGTCAGAATGCTCCTAGAGAGAGAGCGCCCTACACGAGGAGTGTTCCTGTCAGAATGCTCCTAGAGAGAGAGCGCCCTACACGAGGAGTGTTCCTGTCAGAATGCTCCTAGAGAGAGAGCGCCCTACACGAGGAGTGTTCCTGTCAGAATGCTCCTAGAGAGAGAGCGCCCTACACGAGGAGTGTTCCTGTCAGAATGCTCCTAGAGAGAGAGCGCCCTACACGAGGAGTGTTCCTGTCAGAATGCTCCTAGAGAGAGAGCGCCCTACACGAGGAGTGTTCCTGTCAGAATGCTCCTAGAGAGAGAGCGCCCTACACGAGGAGTGTTCCTGTCAGAATGCTCCTAGAGAGAGAGCGCCCTACACGAGGAGTGTTCCTGTCAGAATGCTCCTAGAGAGAGAGCGCCCTACACGAGGAGTGTTCCTGTCAGAATGCTCCTAGAGAGAGAGCGCCCTACACGAGGAGTGTTCCTGTCAGAATGCTCCTAGAGAGAGAGCGCCCTACACGAGGAGTGTTCCTGTCAGAATGCTCCTAGAGAGAGAGCGCCCTACACGAGGAGTGTTCCTGTCAGAATGCTCCTAGAGAGAGAGCGCCCTACACGAGGAGTGTTCCTGTCAGAATGCTCCTAGAGAGAGAGCGCCCTACACGAGGAGTGTTCCTGTCAGAATGCTCCTAGAGAGAGAGCGCCCTACACGAGGAGTGTTCCTGTCAGAATGCTCCTAGAGAGAGAGCACCCTACACGAGGAGTGTTCCTGTCAGAATGCTCCTAGAGAGAGAGCACCCTACACGAGGAGTGTTCCTGTCAGAATGCTCCTAGAGAGAGAGCGCCCTACACGAGGAGTGTTCCTGTTTTACATGAAATATTTTCACTTGTTCTCATTGTTTTCTCATGTCTGTAAACTTGTAACCTCTTTGTATAATGTTTTCTGTACCCAGGGCACTCTGTGTATAATGTTTTCTGTACCCAGGGCACTCTGTGTATAATGTTTTCTGTACCCAGGGCACTCTGTGTATAATGTTTTCTGTACCCAGGGCACTCTGTGTATAATGTTTTCTGTACCCAGGGCACTCTGTGTATAATGTTTTCTGTACCCAGGGCACTCTGTGTATAATGTTTTCTGTACCCAGGGCACTCTGTGTATAATGTTTTCTGTACCCAGGGCACTCTGTGTATAATGTTTTCTGTACCCAGGGCACTCTGTGTATAATGTTTTCTGTACCCAGGGCACTCTGTGTATAATGTTTTCTGTACCCAGGGCACTCTGTGTATAATGTTTTCTGTACCCAGGGCACTCTGTGTATAATGTTTTCTGTACCCAGGGCACTCTGTGTATAATGTTTTCTGTACCCAGGGCACTCTGTGTATAATGTTTTCTGTACCCAGGGCACTCTGTGTATAATGTTTTCTGTACCCAGGGCACTCTGTGTATAATGTTTTCTGTACCCAGGGCACTCTGTGTATAATGTTTTCTGTACCCAGGG
>NC_139633.1:33505914-33523414 GCF_964638095.1 Poromitra crassiceps | reverse complement strand
TTATTATTATTATTATTATTATTATTATTATGATGATTAGGCTACCACACGTCAAATTATTGTAAAGGGGAATAAATCACATATTAAGTCAGCAAAGCGATTTCTTTTATTTGCTCTCAAAATCAAAATGCCCTAGCCTATGCAGGATGCTATAGGCTTAATAACAACAAAACATACAGGCTATTCCTATAAATTAATGCTACAAGTGAAACCATTAAAAGTAGGCTACACATCACACCGAGTAGCCTACCAGGCACTGGAACATTAGTGATTTGTAAGGTTTTCATGTGGGTGGCATTTGGTGACTATTATTGGAAGAAAATTGCTTTATAGCCTGCTTTTTTTTTTGTATGGCAATAAACCAGAAAACAATGAGACAAAAAGAATAAAAACTACTCGAGAAAAGGAGCTCTGCGGTGTGCGAGTAGGCTATAGCTTTTATTCTTTTTGTCTCATTGTTCTAGTTCAGCTCAGCACCTGCCCCAACTTTGGGTTTTGGATGTGCGTGTCTCCCTCCTTTTTCAATAAACCAGAAAACAACCATTAATAATATTGTTTTCACTCCGCTCTTTTCACGTATAGCCTATAGGCTATCTGTAAGCTTTTGTATGCTATTTTGGGGAGATTTGCCCTCACTCAGCCCAACGAATTATTCAGAGCAGAATGCGAATATTCCAAACCCTTTATGGCATAAATAATCAATCAGTCAATATGCATAAAAAAAAATCAAGAAATTCGCGAATAGTGTAAATGAAGTTGAACATGATCTTCAGAGACAAACAAACAAAAACATAAACCGAAACGTGCTATGATATTTATCCACAGCACACCAACACCATAATAGCACGAATCCCCCCTGAAAAGGCAAAGAAGTCGGTCTCACCTCATGGATGTGTATGGCAGACTCAGGGTCCGGGAGGACAAGACACTGAACAGGGCTATTAGGAGAAGCAGCTGGGGACCCGTCCGCTGTAACATCGCTTTAAACCTGCAAATGAAGACGCCGATGGGTTACTCTCTCACTAACCTAACACTGTGGCGAGAATGGAGATTGTATAGGCTATATCCAATTTTAGGCTACTAGATGATAGAAAGATTGTGCGATTCTTTTGCCATAGCCCAGCCTGCGCCCTCCTCGTTATTCAGGCAACATTACTGCACTATACTCGAGTCGTAAGTGTTCTTAATTTACGCAATGATTTCCCGCAAATGCAAAGCAACAAGAAAGTAGAGCAGCTTAGCCACGAAGAGCTAATTGATTCTCGTTTTCTTTGGAAAATGCTGTTGAAATCTTGACGGGAAAAGCCAAAAAAAAGACCCGGGAACCCGGTGCGTAATTACGCAGGGCGCCGATATTTTGACGAGGACTAAACATCTTTACGCCGCGGAAACGCCTCAGTTCTGTTGCCATCATCTACCCACAAACCGAGCTGATTTTGTCAAGCTGTTCCTCATATCTTCGTGGATCTCTAAAACGCACTGTATTCAATGCTAAATGCAACATTCAGACGTTTAGAGTGACTCCAAAACGTGTCTGGCACGCGCAAAACAAAGAAACTTAGAACAATCAAAACTGGAGATCAGCGCGCATCATCTCAGAGAAACTAGTGCACTTTGTTTTTCAAACGCATGCCAAACAGCTTCACAGAATCAAGTCTTACATGTGCTTTAGAGGAAGTTGTCGAAAGTTGGTCCCTCTCTCTCTTTCTCTCCGTCTCTCTCCAAGGTGCTGATGTGCTGCTATCTCCAGTCTTCTGATGCGATGGCTCCTGGTTCTCTTTCTCTCTCTCTCTCTCTCTCTCTCTCTCTCTCTCTCTGCCTCTCTGCTCGCCTTCACCACTGCTCCTGTTTTATACATCGGAATAGTTGTGGTGCACTCAGGGGATCAAGGCCCTGAGACGTCAGTGGGTCGCTGCTTCCGTCATTGGCCTTGCTCACAGTCGGAACCAAACGGGCCTATGGTGAAATGAATGTGTTTCCCCCCCTCCCCCTCTCCCCCCCCCCCCCCCCCCCCCTTAATCGTTGGAATAATTGATATGTCATGGGTGATGCCATTGACTCATCCTGATCTTTTGCCCACTGGGCTCCTCTCCCATCGCAATGCTGCTCAGCTGGGAAGGCAGGGAGGGAGGAGCTGGAAATTGGCCTAGAAATCACAATCAAACCCTAAACAGTGATCTCAACCTTCTTCATGACATGGACCCCTCATTTCATCAGTGTGTGTGTCTGTCTCTTGTGTGTGTGTGTGTGTGTGTGTGTGTGTGTGTGTGTGTGTGTGTGTGTGTGTGTGTGTGTGTGTGTGTGTGTGTGTGTGTGTGTGTGTGTGTGCGTGCATGTGTGTGCAGTCTGTCTATTGTGTGTGTATGTGTGTGTGTGTGTGTGTGTGTGTGTGTGTGTGTGTGTGTGCGTGCGTGCGTGCGTGTGTGTGCGTGCGTGCGTGCGTGCGTGCGTGTGTGTGTGTGTGTGTGTGTGTGTGAATTTATTACATCACTGATGATGTCATCAGTGGGACAGACAGAGAAACAAGCAAACAGACAGAGCCCCAGCTCCCTTAGACAAATAGAAAAAACCTCAGACATCTATCAACAAGACACACAGCATGTGCAGAAACTACAAACAATGAAGACATTACACACAGCAGCTCTAGCCTAGGTAAACCCAGCCCCCACGTGACCTGCTCTCAGAGTTCCCAGTCACTAGCAGTAGTAGTGACTGAGAACAGGTCTGAGAGCAGGTCACGTGGAGGCTGGGTTCACCCAGGCTACAGCAGCTCAGCAGCCATCCCTTCACTGCTCTTTTAAAATGGTTGGCAGTGACAATTGACTCTATGGCCATGACTATCTGTATTCTGTATTGATATATAACAGCGAAACGGATCAAAACAGTTGTTCTTTTATACCTTCTTCAAGTTTAAGTCAAGTCAAGTTTATTTGTATAGCCCTAATTCACAAGCATGTCTCAGATGACTTCACAGAGACTATGTCTAGCTAAATCTAGCTGACACAACAGTAGCAATTACAGTAGTAATAATAACAATATGATAGAGAGAGACAGAGAGAAAGGGAGAAAAGGGGGGTGGAATGTGGGGGAGGGGAGAACAGGGATGGGAGGAGGTGGGGAGGGAACATGGAAATGTGGGGGAGGGGAGAGCAGGGAAAGGGAGGAGGTGGGGAGGGAGCAGAACAGGTAGAATATATACTGTGGCTGGGCGATATGGGCATGAACACAAGGGACAGTAAAGACAGGGAACAGGGGAATGTGGGGGAGGAGAGAGCAGGGAAAGGGAGAGGGGGGGATGTGGGGGAGGAGGGAGCAGAGAAAGGGAGGAGGTGGGGAGGGAGAGCGGGAGGGAGAGGGGGGTGTGTGGAGGAGAGAGCAGGGGACAGTAAAATTGAGCAAACAGGTTATGTATTTTACTTATCAGGTGAAAAGAGCCAATGAATAAGCAAGAAATGAATTGACATTTATCGCCCAGCCCCAGGTAGCAGCGGCACACTGGAACTACGTTTTATGTTTATTGTGTTTTATGTTTTATGGGGACAACGGATGGAAATTAGCCTCGTGCTAAATCCGGCAATTTTTACACTTTTACTATGTTCCAGGTTTTATTATCTGTTCTATGGTTTCTGTGTTCATTAATTTTGCAATGTCCCGTCCAAATAAACAAATAAATAAACTAGCAGCAGAGCGGCCAGGCCAAATGAGCAGCAGCTCAGACAATCTGACCACTCTAGCCATTAAACGGAACTAACTGGAACACAAGGAATCTAGCTAATCTACAGCCTAGTCTGCCCTGTCCTATTCCAGTTCAGATCTTAGCCTGAACAATATAACCCCCCAGTTCAGAGGATTCCAAGTGGAAGGTGGGCCTCTCCAGGGGTCTCCAACAGTTTGAGAGGAGGCTCACTGAGTGAATTATTTTAGTTATTTATTCAGTTATAGATAATTTAATAATAATAATTTGAAAGAGTGAGGCAACTTTTTATGGAGCTTTGTACTTAATCGATAATCTCTCACTCTTAGTGGTTTAATGGGTTGAACTCTTCGCTGTGGAACCGCCTCAAGGACCCTGGTGGTCGCCGGACCACACGTTGAGAACCACTACCCTATGACATGTGAACCTGTGGAAACTCAGTCTGACGACTGACGTACATGTATGATAGACTAGTGGTTCTCAAAGTGGGGGTCGCGACCCCCAGGGGCGTCACGGGACATCACTGGGTGGGTCGCTTGATGATTTCCAGAATGTCTGAAATTGGCCTCAAGAATATGTGAGCTACAAAATGTGTGAAATACAATTGAAAAACTAGAGCACATTTTAACCATAATTGTTTCAACCACCTCCGGGGATAGTGGGGATCGCGAGCCTCCGGCACCGTTATTTTGGGGGTCGGGGGCTGAAAAATGTTGGGACCCCTTGTGATAGACAGATGCAGTATACAGTAGCTAGCATTAGCCTCTGGTGTTAGCTAGCTGTTAGCTGTTGGCCACTGAATGATCAATTTGATATAACTGTTAACCAGTTTGAGTCACGCTCTTTCCATGCAGCCCAGCAGCTTTGTTGTTGGCAGAGTTGTTGATATCATAACAATCTTGTGGCTCTAAACGAACGTTTTTATCGATGCGGGGAGCAGGGCCGTAGCTAGCTATGAGGACGGGGAGGTCCGGACCTCCCCTAATATTTCAGAGATTTTTTAATATTTCAGAGATTATTATTTTTTTTTTTAGCCTTTATTTAACCAGGTTTGTCCCATTGAGATCAAAGATCTCTTTTACAAGAGAGACCTGGCCAAGAAACAGCAGCAACACAAAGTTACAACAAACAAACACATAAACACATACAATTGAAAAACATTAAAATGATCAAATAAAACATTTGCATACAGACAGCCTGTTCTCAAGAGATTTTACCATAGCCTTAAAACCATTTAAGGTTACTAAGCTATTAAGTTTAAGATCAGACTGCAGACTGTTCCATGCGGTGGGTGCAGAGAACCTAAAAGCTTTCTTCCCCAATTCAGTTCGGACTTTGGGAACAGAAAATTGTAGAGTGTCCTGAGAACGAAGATTGTATAAAAATAAAACAATCTGCATGGAAAACAGGAAAAGCATGAACAACACGGGATCGCTTTTATTTTGAAACGAAAGGCAGGTCAGGCAGGAAGTCATCTGACGCCGCGTCCGCGGTAACTTGATTCTGAGAGAGCAGCAGCATGGTGGTGAGTGATGACTGTCTGTCTGCCTGGCGAGATAATTGAAGGTGAGCGAGCTGCGAGACAGTGAGCGAGTGAACGACAGACAGTGAGTGACACACACTGACAGATTTTTTAGCAACAACCAAGAAAGTAAGTGTCTAGTCTGTCTAAGTAATGTTACCTGTGTGACACGTTGGGATGCTACTGGCTAATCATGCATGATGCCAATTGCCAAGCTCCCGAAGTCAGGTATGCAGGTGGCTATATGCATGGTTTCAGTTTCATGACCCAATAAGTAACAAAAAGAGGTGGTGTAAAGTTAAAAACAACATAATATATTTTATTTTATTTTTCAATCGTTCCTATCAGGAATAAATAAATGTCCCTCTGTATGTTTTTTTTATTATCGATGATGACTTTGTGTGTTGTGTACGGCTTGGGTTGTGTACCTGTGTTTGTAGGTGTCATTTTGATATGAATTTGGCTAAAACAGTTTGTGTTTGTTAGTTACAATTATGTTGACAGGAGAGCTGAGCAGGTGGTGACATGAAAGAGAATATACTGAATAATGACATCACAACAGTATAATCCTAATGTTGATTTAAAATGATATATTACTCTAAATATGGCTTAAAAAGGGGGGAAAAGCGGGCGCCGCCGAATCCGCCTCCCCTTGCTGGACCTCCCCTATTTCGGAACCCTGGCTACGGCCCTGGCGGGGAGACTGTCATGGCGGCATAACTGTTTCCGGTATCTCCGCTCTGGGCGCAGACAACGAGTTGAACAGAGAACAGACGAAGAGAGACCAGAGCTGCAGTCATTATGCTGCAGTGGAATTACGAGTGTATAAGCAACCTTCGGTTATATATAATTCAGTTCTTATCAATGTTAACGGTTATACAGATACGGGTCTTTAACCAGTTTTAGTTAGCTAAACAAGCGTAACACAACTTGCTTTAATTGTCTAAAATGTATAACCTTAACCAAACTTGTTTTACTTGCCTAAATTTAACCAATTTAATTGCATACATGCAACCATCAACCAACCTCTGGGATGTAATTCAACAGCTGTTCTCACTCCCAGTGTTGGGACAAGTTACTCAGGAAATGTAATTACTTACTGATTACTGATTACTCCTTAAAAAAATAATAAACTTACTTTACTGATTACTTATGAAAGTAATTAATTAGGCTTATGTTATGAGTTGCGTTACTACTTATACTTTCGCTTGCCCTCTTCCGAAAAAGTGAAGTAGGCCTACAACCTGTTTAGCAATAATGAAACAATAATGAACCTTACAGGAAGAGTCAACAACCAGTCAAACTGCGTTTATTTAATTGCTGGGACAAAAAACCTAATCGTGTTCTGGCAACGCAGTATGGTCAGATCTATCCACACTTCGTTGTAGCTTTGTGCTAACCGCGACGCGCAACTATAATGGACCTTCCTTTATAGTTGCGGCTAGCTCTGTGCCAGCGCTGGAGAAAGTAATGGATTAGTAACTGTAATATAATTACTTTTTTGGACATTTTAATCCCTTACATCAGTGGTTCCCAACCTTTTTACACCAAGTACCACCTGAGAAAGTAGTTGGCTCTCCAAGTACCACCATATGACCGACGTTAAAATACAGTCTATTCAGCTCAGCACAGTTCACACAGGAGGCAAATTTATTCCAAATAACAGTATTTATTGTAAACAAACAATAAATATCAACTGTACAGTGTGTGTGTGTGTGTGTGTGTGTGTGTGTGTCTCTCTCTCTCTCTCTCTCTCTCTCACACACACACACACACACACACACAGCAAATTGTTTATTTTCATTCGTAGTATTATTTTGATAGATAAACATGTTTTACAATTGATTTTAAAGTTGGGTTTATTTCATAATTTTAAGATTGGGATTCCAGGGATCAAGTACCACCAGCAGGGGGGGGGGCAAGTACCACCTACCTTGAGAAACACTGCCAATAATATTAATAATAATTATTATTATTTCACTTTCACATGTTTGAAAACTACTACTAATGACCACCATGGATTTTGCACAATTTTTTTATTTTTTTTCACAGAGCCTTCCAAGTACCACCAGCGGGTGCAAGTACCACGTACGGTACGCGTACCGTAGGTTGGGAACCACTGCCTTACATTAGTAGTCACGGGGAAAGTAATACAATTACAGTAATGCGTTACTGCAACTCCCAACGTGTCAACATACTGACGTTCACACAGTGACAAATGGGCGAAACATGGGTGGGGCGTTCAAAAGTGTCGCCGGTGGATTGTGACCAAACGTCAGTATCTTGATGGCTCGGGAGTGACAATGTGTTGACCAAGGCAGAATCACTCTGTGTTAATTAGACTCTGAGGGTTTCTGGAAGTCCACACCTACCACAGATAATGATAACACTTTAGATAGCCTACCGCTGCACCTGAAGAAGATCAGCTGGATAAGCAGACGGACCAGTCCACACTTGTCCACAGAAAAATCATCGCGCTTCATATCTCACGTCAAAGTCAGCCGTCAAAGATCAGAGCATCAAACAGGAATTTCCAGGGACAAACCTTGATGTTCCTCCACTAGAACACACCTTAACAGTGTTGGGGGTAACTCATTACAAAAGGAACATGTAATATATTACTTTTAGCAGTAACCAGTGTTGGGGGTAACTCATTACAAAAGTAACATATTACATGTAATATATTACTTTGAGCAGTAACTCAGTAATATAACTTATTACTTATAGGATTCCAGTAATATTATACCAGTTACTTTGTCAAGTAACTCAAGTTACAAATTGAGTAAACATTTTTTTTTTTTAAATCAAAGCACTTATTTAAAAAAGACACAATCATTTCCTAATCAAACTGTGTGTTTTTATGCAAATAACCACTATAGATGACAATAACAAAGGAAAATAATAACATTTAGAATTTTGGATTGTTCACACTGACTTCAAGGTAGGGATGTTCGATATTGACTTTTTTACCGATATCCGATATCCAATAATGTCCAACTCTTAATTTCCGATACCGATATCAACCGATATCAACTGATACCGATATAAGCAGGCTTTTTTTTCACCAAAATTTCAGGTAACAAGTTACATAATGTAGCTTAATGTAATGCGTTCCCTAAAACGCTGAAGGCTCCGGGGTGCGTTACCTCAAACGCAAAAGGCATGTGACAAAGCGGGGTTCTGGCACACAACAGGCTGTTTAATTCTATGACAACAAACCTTTTATGGACTTTTTGAAGAGCTGCAATCTTACACATGAGGGAAAATAATATTTTCCCTACACAATGATGTGGTTTATTTATTTGTTTATTTGTTTATTTGGATCCCCATTAGCTGTTACTGAGGTAACAGCTACTCTTCCTGGGGTCCACCTTAAAAACATACAAGTACAACATTTCAAACATATTTAAATAAAAACATTTATCTATTTATTTTGCAGGCCTGTACCCAAGAATAACCTCTTTAGTTTCTTTTTAAAACTTACTTTACTTGTTGCTTGAGTAATCAAGCATGGCAACCTATTCCAAAGGGAGATAGCTCTTTATACATAACCGTTTTTTTCATTGCATTGGTTCTAGGTTGAGGCATTGTAACATGACCCATTCTCGCTTGTCTTGTTTCATGATCATGTCTGTCCTTAGAAAATGTTATCTTTGAGTACAGGCAATATGGTTGTTTTAAAACACAAATATTTCTGAACAAGACCAGGAGACTGCATGTCAATCTGTCTTCCACCTTCAGCCAGGAAAGATCTGTGTGCATTTTATTAACACTTTCTCTCATTGAACAGCTGAGGAGGACAAGCGCACCAAAATTCAATACAATAATTCGATACTGATCAAAAATCTCTCTGAGGACTAACTCAATTGGGAAGTCCATCCCAATTGAGTTAGTCCATCTGGGATCCGTTTCTGGACTACCTGGGTGAGTTTAGAAATGGGTAATTTTTTTTATATATTGTTGCAAACATATTTGAACAGGTTGGAAGCACCATGTTGTAATGTTTTTGTTTGTTTTTTGTCTCCTATTTAATTTTTGTTTGTTTGTTTTCTTCTTTCTTTCTCTTTTCTGTCTCAGTTTGAATTCCTTTACTTGCTTTTTTGTTTTTTGTTTTGTTTTGTGTGTGTGTGTGTGTGTGTGTGTGTGTGTGTGTGTGTGTGTGTGTGTGTGTGTGTGTGTGTGTGTGTGTGTGTGTGTGTTTTTTTCCCCATTTAAAACAAATTTGTATAATCAACTGGATATGGGACTAAGTTTACGGGGTGGGAGAAAATGTTTCTTTTCAGATTACGCACTCGCAGTCAGACACTGTCACATTGTATGCAACTTATTTGAAGATTATTTGTTTTGGGTTCTGTCCCGTCTGCAGTTGTATTGATAAAATGATGTCTGAAAACGAAACGATAAAAAAAAGTGTATCCACCCAAAAAAAAAATCTCTAGGAGGTAAATTGACGATACCATGGAAAGTAGCGTATCACACTGATGCAATGTATATGAAGAGAGGGTCAGTCGCCTGCCAACTTCTTCTTTGGTAGGCGTATCTCCTCCCAGTCAGCAGACCCCTCTCACCCCCCCCCCCCCCCCCCCCCCCCTCACGCCACTGGCACCATCGGAGTCTTAATGCAATCATTCCAGAGAGAAAGTCGATTATAGAGAAAATCAGGGGAAAAGGAGCCGGTGTAATTTGACAACAGTGATTGGAAACAGATCTGCGCGTGCAGGAAGAAGAGGAAACGACAGCATTATTATGCTGATGTTGATGGAATGTACAGCCAAGACTTGGGCGCGAGGGTCTGCGAGGGTCGGCTATATAGGGTCGGCCATGACGTGCATTTGGTCATCCGGGGATGTAGCCTACGCGTAGGCTCTGTGGTCATCCGGGGATGTAGCCTACGCGTAGGCTCTGGGGTCATCCGGGGATGTAGCCTACGCGTAGGCTCTGTGGTCATCCGGGGATGTAGCCTACGCGTAGGCTCTGGGGTCATCCGGGGATGTAGCCTACGCGTAGGCTCTGGGGTCATCCGGGGATGTAGCCTACGCGTAGGCTCTGTGGTCATCCGGGGATGTAGCCTACGCGTAGGCTCTGGGGTCATCCGGGGATGTAGCCTACGCGTAGGCTCTGTGGTCATCCGGGGATGTAGCCTACGCGTAGGCTCTGTGCGGACATGCTTGGCGCATCCGCGAGGGTCGCGAAGCCGCAAAGGTCCGTGGGGGCCAAATGAACCTGACACCAACAGACACCAGGTCCGTGATGAACCTGACACCAACAGACACCAGGGGCCGGTTGCACCAACTGGTCTTAACTATGCCTGGTCGTAACTCCTACGTCGGTCTTAGTTAAGACCATGGATTTACGCCTGTTGCACCAACACAGCTTATGTCTGGTCTTAACTATGCTGGTCGTAGCAATGCCATGTGAATTGCCAGGGAATGCACCCTGATTGGATGATGTTGCAAAAAATGTGCCTCGCGACCTGCTTGGAGCACTGTGCCACTACGCTCTCTCAGCCACTACTGTAAAACACCCTCCCTCCTCTCACCCTCCCTCGCTCCGGGGGAAAAATGGCGGCGATTGAGCCAGAAAGACAGTCTGAATGAAATTGAATGTAACGTTCCCAATTCTATGTATTACATTCTAAAAAATTAACGGCAACATTTTGGAAGGCTAAGCCACACAACTAGCTCGTTGTAATCTAACATCATGCTTCAAAAGATGGAGAACTGGCTGTGTTACGACGATGAGGGTAAGGACTCAAAACGGTCTCCGCTGATAAGACACGGAGATCTCTGTTACAGGCAGGCGCTACGCCTCCTCCTGACCAGGCATAACTCTTACGCCTGGGCGTAGTGAAAATCAGGAGTAGCTGTTAGGTCGTAAAGTTACGACCAACTTAGCTTAAGACCAGTGTAAGACCAGTTGGTGCAACCGGCCCCAGGTCCGTGGGGGCCAAATGAACCTGACACCAACAGACACCAGGTCCGTGGGGGCCAAATGAACCTGACACCAACAGACACCAGGTCCGTGGGGGCCAAATGAACCTGACACCAACAGACACCAGGTCCGTGGGGGCCAAATGAACCTGACACCAACAGACACCAGGTCCGTGGGGGCCAAATGAACCTGACACCAACAGACACCAGGTCCGTAGGGGCCAAATGAACCTGACACCAACAGACACCAGGTCCGTGGGGGCCAAATGAACCTGACACCAACAGACACCAGGTCCGTGGGGGCCAAATGAACCTGACACCAACAGACACCAGGTCCGTGGGGGCCAAATGAACCTGACACCAACAGACACCCGTGCGGCGAGTTTTAACCTGTCCACGCTCATCCAATATTTTCTACGTACGTGGATGTGGATGACGTGCAGCCAAAATTGAGCTTTTTCAAGATAATGGTTTTCCACGGAGTATATAAGCGCCAAACGTTTTCTCATCTCGATTCTGTCGCTCATTTCCGTGTTACCATTCGTGTGGAAAGCATGACCAAGCCTTACCTCCATTTTTCGTCCGCACAGCCACTATGCCACAAGGGCGCTGGAAAACCAAAATGGAGGCTGAAAGAGGCTTTTTGTTGCGGCTCTCAACCTGGTTACTTTTCCTATGATCCTCATTACAGTGGTACAGGGTACATTTAAACTTACACTGGTTCTGCTCAAACACTCATATGGCCCATTTCCACCGCTGGTATTGACACGGCTCCGCCCGGCTCGACTCGCTTTTTTGTAGCTCTCCACTGGTCAAAAACCGTGGTATTACTAGTAGCACCTCTGGCGAGGTTCCAGGGCTGTGGACCCGGTACCATACAGGGCTGTGGACCCGGTACCATACAGGGCTGTGGACCCGGTACCATACAGGGCTGTGGACCCGGTACCATACAGGGCTGTGGACCCGGTACCATACAGGGCTGTGGACCTGGTACCAGGCGGTGATGTGAAAACACGACTGATCGGTCAGGTAGAATCCTGTTTACTGTGTCTCTGGATACTGTCAATGCTGCACATCAGTTTAGTGGTGCTAATTACCTTCTACCGTACCGGGGGTACGGTGGCGCAGTCGGTAGCGCGGTCGCCTCACAGCTAGAAGGTCCTGAGTTCGATTCTCGCCTGGGACGCTGTGGGCGCTGGAGTTGTGACCCCCCCCCCCCCATATCTTCAGTGCCCACTGCCCAGGTGGGCTATCTCGTCGAAAGGGCCTTTCTGTGTGGAGTTTGCATGTTCTCCCCGTGCTCCCCACGGGGTTCCTCCGTACATAACCCCCCACACAAAAATAAAACATGCAGAAGATCATCATCCGACCAGTGACGACAACATCCGAAGTTGGTCCCCGGGCGCTGGAAAGAAAAATCGACCACTGCTCCTGCTGGCCTGCCCCCTGGAGGAAAGGACAAGCCTGGATGGGTCAAATGCAGAGGACAAATTTCACCGGCCACCGTCAGCATGAGTGTGTGTTTGTGGCCGCATGCATGTGTTGACGTGTTCGTGTGACAATAAAAGACGGGCTTGTCCGTCTGAAATTGTGTTTTTTCTCTGTGTGTAACATTATTTCCCAAACTCTCCTGTTATTTCCAGCAGTCTTTTGTCTTGCTGTCTTCAGCTCTGGTGAAATCAAATGGATCTCCTTGCTCAGCCTTATACAGCGCAGGAACTATTATTGAGTAGGGGGTGCTGCAAGTAAGGCACTGTCGAAGACAATTTTACATTTCTTTTTTAACTTTTAGCCATATTTAGAGGAATATTTAAAGGTCCCAATTCGTGCAGCTGTAACCTCTTAAAAACGTGTGTCTCTGGTCCATAAAACATGATTTTGGATTAATTTGTCGAAAATATAGCAACCCTGTTCGTTCTGACGGAGTTGTCACTTCCTCATCTCGTCGCTTCCCAAGAATGGTCTGTTTCTATAATATATTCAGAACTAACAGTTCCCATTGGCCGCTGAGGGAGAGCCCGCCCCAGGCTCCCAGCGGCCAATCAGATTAGCGTCCGTGGACCAGCACGCTAGGTTGTGTCCACAACTAACGTTAGCAACGAGCTATCGCTAACTTAACGGTTGCTACGCTAAAGAGGACATCTCAAAATGCCTAGACTTACCGAATGCACCTCCGCAGTTGCTGGATCACATACAGTTGGCGTCGCTCCAGCTAGAAGTGTTAATTTTGTGGCTATAGACAAAATGGTGCAGGTAGTAGCAGTATGCTTAAGGACCCGAGTGACATCACATTAACCCGTCTGGGGGAACAGAGTGTAAGGGGCGTGGCTTGAAGGAGACTGCAGGGGGAAGCTGGATAGGGACAAATCCAACTCTGGCAGTTCTGAGGTTGTGACCACTCATTACAGGGAGGGATGACAGCAGTATATATGCATTTACAAGTAAAAACAGCTTTTGCACGGAATGGGACCTTTAATTTTAAATTAACATTAGGATTATACTGTTGTGATGTCATTATTCAGTATCTTCTCCTTTTCTCACTCACTTTCATGTAACCACCTGCTCTCCCTTTAGATCATTTCACACTACAACAGACCGCAACACAGGCATAAACACTGAAATTATTATTATTATTATTATTATGGAAAACCAGATTATGATGAAAATCAAACACTTTTGAAGAGAGAGCGTATGAAATAAGATCAGAGCTGGGAAGCACAAACTGTTTTTTAATGCATTTTGTTGGTGTTATAAACACAGGACAGCCAAATTTAGAAATACATACAAATGTGTATGGCCTCGTTCTTTTTATAGCCTACTCCTGGTATGGTCGCTGTGACTACTACTGACTACAGCACCAAAGTCACGTCCTCTCCTGCATTCAACATACAACCAAGAGGTCAGAGGGCACTCTGTCTCATGCCTTCTTCTAGTTCTGCCCTTCACTGACCGGATCCCGGGGCCAACGTATTTGACTGGTGCTCTAAGGCAGAGGTTCTCAAATGATTTTCAGCCAAGGACCCCTTACAAGATAGAAAATATACCGGGGACCCCCTCATTCTGATTTGTGATTTTGGGCTAAGCTTAATTGTTTCCACGGGAACGTGCTTGGCTTTTAATTTGATAGGTTTGTTATTAGAATGTAATCCATGAACCATTTTAGATTTAAAGCATAAACTATTTTCTTTGAACTATGAAGATTTTGCACACACATTTTTTTTGTTTTTTGTTTTGCATTACCGTAAATTCCGGACTATAAGACGCACCGGTGTATAAGCCGCGGGACCAAAATTGACTATTTTTTTCTTCTATAAGCCGCACCGGACTATAAGCCGCGGGTGTTTTGATGTTTAATTACCATATGAAAGGGTTCGTGCACAGAGAGGAATGTCGGGAAAGAGATCGCTGTTTGGGGAAGCTCCCATTTATTAACATTTCAACAAAACAAAACAAAAGTCAGGTCACTAATCCCCAGACAAAATCACACAACAATAGGCTACCGTATATGTGCAGCAAACCTGTAACCAGAGAAGTCAAGTCACTAATCCTCGTCTTCCTCTTCTTCCTGCGTACTGAAACCACCAAAGTCCTCATCTTCAGTGTCGGAAACGAACAGGTTCAGGGTGGCTTCGTCAACCACTCTCCTCTCTCCTTCAGGTGCCATGGCACGAGTCCGATACCTCACGAGTCCGACACCTCACGAGTCCGAAAAAAGAGGCTAACTTCCCCCAGACCCTAACCCAAAACCTAACCTCTCCCACCCCCACGCCTAAACCTAACATCCCCCAGACCCTAACCCAAAACCATGAGGTGTCGGACTCGTGAGGTATCGGACTCGTGAGGTATCGGACTAGGGGGCAGTCCCCGTGGCGTCATCCTCTTCATCCCGCAGCAGTCCAGCGTTTTGGAACCCGTTGGTAATTGTGGATGTTTTCACACTCCTATAATATTCCGTGATCTTCCTTTGTGTGAATTCGCCGAAGTTTGTGATTTTCTCCTGATAGTCGGGAGGGAGTTGTTCAGTAGTTCTCCCCCGGACGGACAGTCCCTTTTGCCCAGGTTACGCGCGGCTGCTCTGTTTGATCGGCGGCTGCTCTCTTTTAATGCGAGATTGACTGCTTTCAACTTGAAAGCTGCCTCGTCGTACCTTCCCCATGGTAAGTGAGAGTGTTGCTTCTACTGCTCGTCTTGTTGTGAATATTCCTTGATCTTCCTTTGTGTGAATTCGCCGAAGTTTGTGATTTTCTCCTGGTAGTCGGGGGAGGGAGTTGTTGCCCGAGTGGCCGTTTGCTTACCGTAATTACCATATGTAAGTGGTCACGCACAGAGGGGATTGTCGGGAAGAGATGGCTGTTTGAGGAAGCTCCCATTTACCGTATTACAACATTTCAACAAAACAACATAACACAACACCACCGTTGTTTATTTTTACAGTGCACACAGTGTCCGCGGTGTGGTGAAAAGAGGGCAAGAGAGGAAATTAAAACAGAAGTGGATTTATAGTTAGAAAGAGTGCTAAAAAAGAGAGATTTTTTTTTTTTTTTTTTTTTTTTCTGAAAAAATCCATAGATAAGACGCACCGTTATATAAGCCGCAGGGGCCAAAAAACGGGAAAAAAGCCGCGGCTTATAGTCCGGAATTTACGGTACATTTACATTACGTCATTTAGCAGACGCTTTTGTTTTGTCCAAAGCGACTTACAATATCACAATTTGTCAACAGTACAGAAAACCACTATGCAACACAATCAATGACAGCCAAGATATTTTGATAGACTAGCACCATGTAGGAAGTAGTTTGAGAAGGAATAAGTAACATGTAGCTTTTTTTTTTTTTTGCTTGTTTTATTATTATTATTATTATTATTTATTTATTTTTACCTGAAAACTTTTCGCAGACCCCCTGGCAAAGTGCCACGGACCCCCATTTGAGAACCACTGCTCTAAGGTCTACAAAATAACCCTTCAGCCGGAGACAGAACTCGCCATCTTCAGCTGCTCGCAGTCCTCTGTGGACCTCCCTATAGCCGTGCAACAATCTCTGACACTGGGGACCATCGTTCAATCAAGAAACTCATTCTGCATGAATGGAAGTCCCCCTCTCCACCCCCTCTCCACCCTCCTCTGTATTGAACAAAGTTAAACACTGCGGTAATCTAGGTTTTCATACTTATACACAATTGTATACCTCTGTGTGTCTGTCCGGTGTCAGATTATGCTTCTGGTGTTTGGGGTTCCCGTGAACACCCAAGCTGTAACTCTGTGCATCACAGAGCCATCCGATATTTTCTAGGAGTCCATAAACTCACTCCAGTTTTGGCCATTAGTGGTGATATGGGTTGGGAGCCCCCAAACATCAGACACAAAGTTCAAACGCTCCGACTCTGGAATAGACTGGTGAGAATGTCTGACCAGAGATTAACTACAAAGATCTTCAACTGGGACATCGACAACTGTGACGTTTTTATTGTATTGTTTTATACATTGTTCTTACTGCTGTATTCTCTATGTGTCCTGTAAGCCCATGTGGGCTGGGCACAGCAATGTGCATGACACCTTAATAAATCAATCAATCAAATCCACCCTCTTTTCAGCTGTGGTTGGCGGACATGATCTCTGTTATCGGGATGGAGAGACTCAGGTTCCTGAGGACCAACTTAGTTAAGAGAGTTCTAACTATTTGGGACCCGTTTCTGGCCTTGACGAGGTTGTGTAGGACCCTATGCATACTTTTTTTTTTACAAGCACATAAGCACTTTATGCAGCTAGTAGCACCACAGTGTCATATTGGAGTGTACATGATGTATGTATGTTTGTTTTTATTTTTATTTTCCTGCATCTGAGTTTGTTTGATTTCATCCGCCATTCATTTTCCATCTACAGTTTGTTTGTTAGACTTTTCCCCTGATGAACCAAAATGGCGGCGATTTCTGGTTGAGCCTTGTTTGAAAAAGGTCGGTGACCAAAACGTCACAAAATAAATTCTTATTGCAAGTTTGGACGGTGTGCGGGACTCCCTTTTTGCATTTGATGGTTAAGCCTCCAAAAATCCGTCATCCCTGCGGTACCCTCCTGCTCAAGTGACATCACTGATGACATCACTGATGACATCACTCCCGGGACAAAATTGAAACAGAGAAACATTGCCCGCATGCTCCCTTTTGTAATGGATAATTAGCTATTATTGTTATTAATTTGTGCTATTTGCCGATCTACTGCGTGTGTGTTTTGACGCGTCCTCCGCGTCCGCAGCTGTGTGTGTACGCGTCCACTCGGGAGTAGGCCTATAACCAAAGCTTGAACACGTGTCTGTCTGCACTGGGAATATTTAGCAGATGTCGTCTATATTTTGTAG
>NC_139633.1:33498414-33500914 GCF_964638095.1 Poromitra crassiceps | reverse complement strand
TTTGTCTTAGATTATGGCATGAGTGTTGTTTTCCCCCCTGGTTTTAACACACACACACACACACACACACACACACACACACACACACACACACATATAAATTCCACTTTTAATATATAAATTTCATATATGAAATATGAAATTTATATATTAATTTATATATTAAATTATTAAATTATAATATATAATAGTATAATTATATATTATAATATATATTAAATGTATATATTAAAAGTGTAAAACTAAGATATATATATATATATATATATATATATATATATATATATATATATATATATATATATATAGTAAGTTAAAAGTGGAATTGATTAATGAGTGGCTGCAGAGAGAACTGTTGTCACCCCAATTAAGAGCAAATAAGATGATATTTGCATGTGGAAGCGGTTACTTTATTTGATATTCTCTCATTTACAGAGTCTGTTCCAACTCACATCCCAAGACTCAAACTCAGGTGTCATACAGACACATGTAGTAGACTTATTTCATGAGATTTATATTTGAATGACATGTGTCTTGCGTGAATGTTTAGTTGATCATCGGTAGCAGTTTTTGCGCACGTGCGTGTGAGTGTGTGTGTCTCCGTTTTGAACCAGTAGCCAGTAGTTGTTTAGCCTTTCTGACGCTATTGCATGTAATGGTTAAATCAGCCAATTTTATTTCACGGGGGAAAAATACATGTGTATCCGTAGGGAAGTGTATCCGTAGTGAAGTGGTCCCTGGGGAATTTGGTTTGCTATAGTGGTACTTGGTCTGAAAAGTTTGAGGACCCCTGTAGTCCCATAGCCTACCACACGGTGTAAAAAGAAACAGAAGAAATGAAAAGGGTAACTTACAATAAGGGTCACTAAATCAAAGGAATCACTGGTCAACAACTTCACTCAAATCAACTCTCAATAAAATTGATAATCAATGACGGTCAAACTAAAGGAATGCCTGAAAATTACAGTTTTTGGATAAACTGATGATTTTGTAATGATATGCTGGGTGAAAATCGGCAGAGGGTTCCTTTTGGTTCATGTTACCCTTAAAGCGGCGATCCTCAAAGTCCGGACTCCGGTCCGCATCCGGACCGAGACGCCGTCCTATCCGGACCGAGCCCTCTAACCTACAAATCATTGAATAGTTACATTTTCACAGAGCGTTTCTATTTGAACCGGCACAGGCTTTATAGTCTTTACGGTGCTACTGGTTTATCTGCCAGGAAGCTCACAGACCAATGCATGCGCTGTAAATCATCACACGTGATGTAAATAAGCATTGTTGATGTTTATTTTGATTTAACAGTCAGTTGTTGACTACATACAGACATTGTACCATTAGGCTACTTCAATCATTGAGTTCAATGGCACTGAATCATAACGCAAGCTACGTTACAATGTTCCGGACCTTTACTTGAGGAAATTTTCTCTAGCTGGATCTCTTTGAATTTTAATTGAGTGCCCCTGCCTTAAAGGAACACTCCACCCATTTTCAACCAGCTTTGTATCATTAGAACATCAGTAGTAGTATATCAGAAAACTGTAAACGGTTTTGTGTGGACCAGTGACATCACTGGTCCACACTAACTCAAATTAATAACTCATTAACTCAAATCAACTCTCAAACTGTAAACGGTTTTGAAGTCATTCATCTAGTTTGACAGTTATTGAGAGTTGATTTGAGTTAATGAGTTATTAATTTGAGTTAGGGTGGACCAGTGATGTCACTGGTCCACACTTTAACACTCAATAACTGTCAAATTAAATGACAGACTTCAAAACAGTTTACAGTTTTCTGATATACTACTGATGTTCTAATGATACAAAGCTGGTTGAAAATGGGCGGAGTGTTCCTTTAAGTATCAGCATTAACTAACCCTAACAATTCGGTGAGGGTTAGTTAATTGATAGGGTTACATTATGTCATTTAGCAGATAGGGTTACATTACGTCATTTAGAAGGTAGGGTTACATTATGTCATTTAGCAGGTAGGGTTACATTATGTCATTTAGCAGGTAGGGTTACATAATGTCATTTAGCAGGTAGGGTTACATTATGTCATTTAGCAGGTAGGGTTACATAATGTCATTTAGCAGGTAGAGTTACATTACGTCATTTAGAAGGTAGGGTTACATTATGTCATTTAGCAGGTAGGGTTACATTATGTCATTTAGCAGGTAGGGTTACATAATGTCATTTAGCAGGTAGAGTTACATTATGTCATTTAGCAGGTAGGGTTACATTATGTCATTTAGCAGATAGGGTTACATTATGTCATTTAGCAGGTAGGGTTACATTATGTCATTTAGCAGGTAGAGTTACATTATGTCATTTAGCAGGTAGGGTTACATTATGTCATTTAGCAGGTAGGGTTACATAATGTCATTTAGCAGGTAGGGTTACATAATGTCATTTAGCAGATAGGGTTACATTATGTCATTTAGCAGATAGGGTTACATTATGTCATTTAGCAGGTAGGGTTACATAATGTCATTTAGCAG
>NC_139633.1:33473414-33490914 GCF_964638095.1 Poromitra crassiceps | reverse complement strand
TTGCCAAAAGTTATTGCCTATTAACTATTTCATATTCATTATTTAATAATTAGGCTAATTATCGCCTATTAATCAGTGTTAATTTTGGCAGCTATTTTAGATTTAGTCTTAGTTTTAGTCTTTGGATGAAAACGCTCATTAGTTTTAGTCACATTTTAGTCATTTCTATCCTTGATAGTTTTAGTCTAGTTTTAGTCTAGTTTTAGTCGACGACAACGCAAAACATTTTGGTCCAGTTTTAGTTGATGAAGAATCATTACATTTTAGTAAACCTTTAGTCATTACTTCTAGTCAAAATGTTTTCTGTCTTTAAACTAATTCAATTAGGCCAATACAGGTATTGGAAATTGGAATCAAGGTTGACAGGTTGTGTCAAGTGTCAAGCTTAGACTCTCCCATCAGTGTTAATTTTGGCAGCTATTTTAGATTTAGTTTTAGTCTTAATTCGTCTTTAGACTAAAATGCTTATTAGTTTGAGTCACATTTTAGTCATTTGTATCCTTCATAGTGTAATGATCAAGCTATTGAATGTGGACGACATTTTGGCCCACAGGAGTTCTTTCCAGGCGGAACTGAGGACATTGAAGAGGGTCCTGGGGAGGATAGCGGAGGCGGACCTGAGGCTCGGGGGGGACGGGGGGGGGGGGGGGGGGGGAGTCATCAGCACCCAGGAGGAGAAGATTCGGGCAGTGAGAGAGTGCTGTGAATGTAAACCACCCTGGGAGGAGGTAGCGGGGGGCACAACCGAAGGGACTGTGGACAGGCTTTGAGTGCTGCAGAGAGCCTGGAAGGAGCCGGCTACAGGAGAGAGCAGGTGGCGGGTGATGGTTCCCAAAGCACTACGAGAGACTGTGGTGAGAAGCTCCCATGGCACGACGGGAGCCGCGCACTTTGGGGTCAACAAAACCATCCGCCGCATCCGTCAAGGGTTCTACTGGGGGCAGATGAAAAGGGAGGACTTTTGCCTCTGCGGCGACCTCTGCACAGCCCACAAGGGCCCTACCAGATCAGTCCCACGCCCTGCTCCAGCAACTAGCGGTTCGAGGGCCCCCATGGAGAGAGTAGCAGTGGACGTGATGGCGCCGTTTCCGTGCACCATCAAGGGCAACTGCTACGTCCTGGCAGCCATGGACTATTTCACAAAATGGCCAGAGGCGTACGCGTTGCCAGACCAAGAGGCAGAGACTGTAGTCGATGCGCTGATGGAGGACATGTTCAGTGGATTTGGTGCAGCGGAGACCCTCCACAGCGACCAGGGGCGACCATTTTGCCACTATGTGTGAGCGTCTGGGCCCAAAAGAAGACCCGGACCGCTGCACTGCACCCTCAAAGCGATGGCCTCGTAGAGCGGTTCAACAGAACACTGGCCCAGCAGTTAGCCATCCTCACAGCAGAGCACCAGCGTGACTGGGACACGCACCTCCCTCTTGTCCTCATGGCCTGCAGGTCCACTGTTCAGGAGTCCACCTCCTGCACACCTGCTCTGCTCATGCTGGGCCCGGAGCTCCGGATGCCGGCAGAGGTGGCGTTTGGCCGGCCCCCTGATACCCCCGCTGTCCCCCCAGGGAGAGAGTACGCCAGGAGACTCCAGAATCGGATCCCCGCAACTTTGCCCGGGATCAGCTGGGAAAGGCGGGCAGGAGACAGAAAAGGAACTATGATGTGAGGGCTAAGAAAAGACACTTCCAGGCCGGGGAACTGCTCTGGGTGTATCGCCCCTAGAGGAAGAAGGGTTGGTGCCCTAAGCTGGACTGTCACTGGGTGCATGGGCCATGTAAGGTGTTGGAGAGGATGGGGGAGGTGGTGTACAGGGTTCATTCAAATGCCGCTCGGGAGAAAAGTGGTGGCACTTCACAGAGACTGTTCCCTGTTCACCCAGCGTCCTCACAGAGAGACAGTGTCATGACCAATGGGGGGGGGGACACACACGCAGGCCTAGAGGGGTGAACCGTGGAATACCAATGAGCAGGAGCCCCTTTCCCCCTGTTGCTCACTGACTGTTACCCCCCTTCCGCCCACCAGGCAGGGCCACTGTCTCTGGTTCGGTACAGGGACTATGTTTAAAGAGAGAGAAAAAAAACTATTTAGTAAAAAAAAAAAATCTGTTGGTAAACGTTCTGTGCATGCTTTGTTGTACCCCTCGGGACGAGGATTTTTTTTAGGGGCGGGGGGGGGGGCAGAGTAATGATCAGGCTATTGAATGTCTGACTGTAAGTTGACATGTTTACATGGAGTGCTGGTTTTCTGCACAGAGCGCTAACAACGTAACACGGGACTGGATAGACTGGGGGCTTCCGGTGGTGTGTGTGTTGAGTCTGCCTGTTGCAAGCTATGAGAAAGAAGCTAGTTAGCCACTCTCTGTATTAGACTGTGGGTTACAGCCGAAATAGTAACCTGTTGTAGGATGCAATAAATGCACGGAATTGCAAGTCAACTAAGCCTCCTTATTTCTATGTCTCATTGCTGAGCGAAACGCTACAATAGTTTTAATCTAGTTTTAGTTTTCATCAGTGAAAATAGGTAGTCGAAGAACATTTTCGTCATAGTTTTCGTCTACGAAATTAACACTTTTATTAATGCTTGAAGTTTACTCAATACTGTATTATTATTTTTTGTCTAAAATTTTCACAAACTACTTTGACAAAAATTGGCGGACCTCCTGCTGTACCGCTGCGGACCCCCTGGGGGTCACGGTCCAAGCACGGACCCCCTGTTGAAGACCCATGGTTGAAGACCACTCTGATCTAGTGATCACATGCTGCCTCCATGTGCTCCTCAGAAGCTCGTACTTACCACTTGTGCAGTGGTAATTACGACATGACAGCATTCAAGTGCTCTTCGTCAGAAGGAGCAAAAGACATGGATGCCAGAAGTAACATTGTTTTCTCGCAGCTGCTGTGTTACCAAAAGCAAATAGTGGGTCATTATGGTAGCTACATTGGCCATAATGTCCAATTACTAAAAGTAGCCTAAATGACAGCTAATAGAACAGAATAAAGATATAACTTCTTACAGTCAATTGGTGACATGGCTTTCCGCCATTGTTGTAGTCCCAAAACCTCATGTCACAACTCGGAAACTCGGGTATCATCGAAATTTCTCAAAATTTTAGGACAGTGTCGTGAATACGACATTTGAGGGCAGTTCATGTGCTCACAACCGCTCACAACCCGTAAATCAAAACTCCACCCATCTTTACCTGCTACTTTAATGAAACCCAACTCTACATAAAGTCCCTGAAATTAGTGAAATCGAATTTTGCCAAAGACCTCTATTTATCTTTAACACGTCTCTAGCCATCTTATGTTTTATTTATTTTAAATTGTATTTTAATTTTTTATTTTCGTGTTTCCCCCCGTTTGTCCTGTATTATGTGTGAATGTGCTGCCATGTGTCTGTTCATGCTTGTCGAAGTTGTATACACTTGTGATGATTGCCTTACAGTTGTAAATGAAAAGACTAAATAAATTATAAAAAAAAAAAAAAACGTAAAGTAAATGATAGCTAATAGAACAGAATAACGATATAACTTCTTACAGTCAATTGTTGACATGGCTTTCCGCCATTGTTGTAGTCCCAAAACCTCACGCAACGTACGTCACAACTCGGAAAATCCGTCAATACGATATATCCGAGGAGCACTTGAACGCAGCTACATTCATGTTTCCCTCAGCATCCTCCCCTCCTTCTCACCGCTGATTGGCTGACGCAGAGAGGAAGAGGATGTCGGGACAGCAAAGATGTCCGCGCACATTTGAAAAGCTGCCGTATCTAGCGTTAAACTGTGACTCTAGAGCTATCTGATCTGCTCTGAGCTGTGTTTATGTTGGCTTTGGTGACTGCGCAGCGCGCTGCTCAAGCAACACCCACCCGAAGAACCGAGGACTCCGCCGCGACAAGAGCCAGAACATTCCTTATTATCAGGTTGGCGGACAGCTGTCTCCTCTCCTGCAAGCTAATGTTAGCTAGCAGCAAGCTAGCTAGCTAGCTAGCCAGACAGACATTGAACGTAACGTTATTTTATCGTTAGCATGCTAGGGCTAAGTATGCGACAGCCCAAACTAACATTAGCTGCTGCTACTTATGTATTAGCGTAATATTAGCCCTCAATAGAGAGGCTTGTTTTCTATTGAGTTGTTAAGCTGGGACTGCTAGCTAGCTGACAGTTGTTAATGGCGTTTAGTTAACGCTAATAATGTTGATGGGCATGTGCTGCTTGGTCGATAACGCTAGCCGAATTTGACAGTGGCTCTTGACGATTCGTAAAATGTTTATTATTATGTTATTACCGTAAGTTTATTCGAAGGATTTGACGTTTACCAATAGAGAGCCAAAGTGACCGTCACTTCCTGCTTAAGCACTGTACCAGAGATTTTCATCCGCCATTTATTTTCCCATAGACATTTCGTAAAATGCTTCAAAAAATAGTTTTACTTGTTCAAACCAAACGGTTCAGATATATTTAGAAACAGGAGAGACCACATAACATTTCACTCCGACCAAAACGTAAAAAAATTGTGGATAAAAATAAAATCGATGTTGTTGTTTTTTAGTTTTAGTCTGAGTGAAATGTTCTATAGTCTCTCCCGATTCTAAATATAGCTGAACCGTTTGGTTTGACCAAGTAAAACTGTTTTTAGAAGCATTTTATGAAATCTCTATGGGAAATTAAATGGTGGATGAAAATCTCTGGTACAGTGCTGAAGCAGGAAGTGACATCCACTTTGGCTTTCTATAAGCAAATACATATTAAATCACCTATCATCACCACTCACCATGAACGTTAACTTTAATTCTGTTATTTAAAAAAATCATACTGCTTTTGAATGGCAGGGGCAGCATTTTCACACACAGATGACTTGAAACTTTCTCTAAATTTTGTTTTTATATTGCCGCAACAAACAAACAAACAAACAAACATGTAGCTAGCCCACTAGCCCGGAGATGGAAAGGCTTCTCAATCTGCCCTTTGAGCAATGGGCATCTTCAGTTGGGGATTTGGCTGCCATGGAGATGTCTGTGGCCTGTATGCACGGCGCTAAAATAGAAAATATTACAGCGTGGACTGCATTTATTGAAGCCATGCTTGGGGACCATGGACATCATCACCATGATAGCTAAGTTGCGTTTGTCTCTTCTATCCTTTGTGCTGGGGACTGCCCGCGTTTTGATGCTGCCTGTGTCAATATGATATGTTCAAAATGTGCCCTGTGATATGGTTGAGGTTTGTACATGTTGATTAAGGTAACGCACATTAGGCAGCGGACCCAATTTTGACAAGATGTGCAGTGCTAGGAGGACCCCAAACTGCACAAAGACACATTTCTCGTTTTCTAACATCACTATGGATTTTAAAATGATCTTGAATCGTGTATAACACTACCCGTGTGGAAAGTTGTCCAACTGTCTGCCCTGTACATCGGAAGAGGAGTAGAGAGTGAAACTGTTTAGTTAATTCAATTATAGTGAAATTAAACAATTCCTAATTCTGATGTACCCCAGCCTGAACCTACCTCAGGGCCCCAGAACTATTGCGTTAAACAGCTTCTAGCAATTAATTCTATATTTGTATTACTATTTGATTATGGCACTTGCAGGCGAGATTGTACTCTATGAAGTATGAATGATTTGTGCTCTCTGACAGGACATTAATAAGCAGCTGATGGAAATTGTCACATCATGCAAATACTAGGGATGGGCATTTCTAGCAAAAACACTATTCGAAATTCGCTGGCCAAAGTCGACTTTTAATCGAAATTCGAAAAAATACATTTTTTTAAAAAATAAATAATTTTTTTTTTTTTTTTTTTTTTTTTTGCGAGTGAAATGTTGCATTGTCTCCCCTGATTCTAAGTCTAAGGCTTTATTAATTAATAGAAAAAGCTTCTGCTGTGGATTTTTAGCTCAAACAAGCATTGCACCACTGAAGTAAAGAACATGTTACATGACATAACATTTTCGAAAATAAAAAACAGTTTTGACAATCATGAGTGGTTCATTAAATATTTAGTAGGCTCAGGTCTGAGTGCCAAAGGGGTGCCAAAGTCACCCCCTCTCCCTCTTCATGGGATTTCATCCGCCATTCATTTTTCCATAAACCTTGCTTAAAATGCTTATAAAAATTGTTTTACTTGCTCAATCCAAGCGATTCGACTATACTTAGAATCAGGGGAGACAATGCAACATTTCACTAAAAAAATAATAAAAAAATAAATAATTGTTTTTCGAATTTCGACTTTCAATAATAAAAGTCGACCTTGATAATAACAATGATTATTTGAAAATTTGAAATTCGATGCCCATCCCTAGCAAATACTTGGGTACTTTTTTGACGATCATCTTAAGTTTGATGTGAACACTGAGGCCATTGTGAAGCAACGGAGAATTGACCCGTCGCAAACGAAATTATTTTTCTGTCTGTTCGAACGTTGGCGTGACAGAAAGTATTTTATCTTCTTCTGGACATCCTCTTGCAGGTGAGTTTTCTCTGTGGCGGATATGTTTTACCTGCTTGCAAAACTAACCGTCATTCTAAATCCAAACAGGAAGTCCAGCACGCTTCAGCCAAGTTTGAAATAAAAGGGTCCTGGTGCTCAACAGTGAATGACAACACACACACACACACACACACACACACACACACACACACACACACACACACACACACACACACACACACACACACACACACACACACACACACACACACACACAGTGTACAATAGAAAAACATTTGAACTGGGCACACGTCACACTGGAGCACTCTTTTCCATCTGCACCTTTATTGTACAGGGGCTGACTAACGTTTCAACAGGCGTCTCTGTCTTCCTCACAGTCAATTCAACAGCTGTCTGTCTTCCTCACAGTCAATTCAACAGCTGTCTCTGTCTTCCTCACAGTCAATTCAACAGCTGTCTGTCTTCCTCACAGTCAATTCAACAGCTGTCTCTGTCTTCCTCACAGTCAATTCAACAGCTGTCTGTCTTCCTCACAGTCAATTCAACAGCTGTCTCTGTCTTCCTCACAGTCAATTCAACAGCTGTCTGTCTTCCTCACAGTCAATTCAACAGCTCTCTCTGTCTTCCTCACAGTCAATTCAACAGCTGTCTGTCTTCCTCACAGTCAATTCAACAGCTGTCTCTGTCTTCCTCACAGTCAATTCAACAGCTGTCTGTCTTCCTCACAGTCAATTCAACAGCTGTCTCTGTCTTCCTCACAGTCAATTCAACAGCTGTCTGTCTTCCTCACAGTCAATTCAACAGCTGTCTCTGTCTTCCTCACAGTCAATTCAACAGCTGTCTGTCTTCCTCACAGTCAATTCAACAGCTGTCTCTGTCTTCCTCACAGTCAATTCAACAGCTGTCTGTCTTCCTCACAGTCAATTCAACAGCTCTCTCTGTCTTCCTCACAGTCAATTCAACAGCTGTCTGTCTTCCTCACAGTCAATTCAACAGCTGTCTCTGTCTTCCTCACAGTCAATTCAACAGCTGTCTGTCTTCCTCACAGTCAATTCAACAGCTGTCTCTGTCTTCCTCACAGTCAATTCAACAGCTGTCTGTCTTCCTCACAGTCAATTCTACAGCTGTCTCTGTCTTCCTCACAGTCAATTCAACAGGCGTCTCTGTCTTCCTCACAGTCAATTCAACAGGCGTCTCTGTCTTCCTCACAGTCAATTCAACAGGCGTCTCTGTCTTCCTCACAGTCAATTCAACAGGTGTCTCTGTCTTCCTCACAGTCAATTCTAGGTCAAACGTTTATATCTACGTCATTCTCAATTGTTTATTCCCTCTGCAATCAGACTTTTAAATGCTTCATAGATTGTATGAGTGGGATTGTTTTATGTACAGCATGATTTATATATTTTATTTTGCAGCATACTCCACATTCTAACTCCCCGGTGGACCCGTTTGCATTTTATGATTGTGTTTTTGTATACAAGCTGCTCGAATTAAATTGCCCATAGTGGGAATTAATCAAGTTGTTTTGAACTCCAGCTTCTATCTGACTCACTTCTATTCTCATTCTGTCCGTTGCCGCCTTCATAACAAACTCACTGGGGGAAAAAAAGCTAAAGGTCTTTCTCTCCTCCCTCTTGTCCCAGAAATAATGCTGATATCTGGAACTCATGTCGGAAGTCGTGTATGAAGAGACAGCCACGATGATCGCCGCAGGGGAATTGCAGTCGTTTGTCCCGTTTGGCCGTGAGCACTGCAGGAACCATCCCAACGCCTTCAACCTGCAGCTGCGAGATCTGCAGCCCGCCTCGGAGCTCTGGGCGTCGGACGGCGCCGCCGGCCTGGTGGGGTCCCTCCAGGGAGTCACTCTGCAGGAGAGAGAGAGAGTGAGTCACTCTGCAGGAGAGAGAGAGTGAGTCACTCTGCAGGAGAGAGAGAGAGTGAGTCACTCTGCAGGAGAGAGAGAGAGTGAGTCACTCTGCAAGAGAGAGAGAGTGAGTCACTCTGCAGGAGAGAGAGAGAGTGAGTCACTCTGCAGGAGAGAGAGAGAGTGAGTGAGTCTGCAGGAGAGAGAGAGAGAGTGAGTCACTCTGCAGGAGAGAGAGAGTGAGTCACTCTGCAGGAGAGAGAGAGAGAGTCACTCTGCAGGAGAGAGAGAGTGAGTCACTCTGCAGGAGAGAGAGAGAGAGTGAGTCACTCTGCAGGAGAGAGAGAGAGTGAGTCACTCTGCAGGAGAGAGAGAGAGAGAGTGAGTGAGTCTGCAGGAGTGAGAGAGTGAGTCACTCTGCAGGAGAGAGAGAGAGTGAGTCACTCTGCAGGAGAGAGAGAGAGAGAGTGAGTGAGTCTGCAGGAGAGAGAGAGAGTGAGAGGACTGGGAATTGGAATAACCCTAACGTGAAATAAATTTTGACTGAGCTCCAGCTAAATTGTCAAATACCGCTGTCTGCTCTCTACCCAGGCACATGTACTGTACTGTACTTAACCTAACTAACAACCTCACTAACTATCAGGTGTGCACAACTTTGTCAGACTAAACTCCGGCTGACATCCCAAAAACCTACAATCCGCTACAGAAAAATGTATATTGTTTGTTTATTAACTGGCCCCTGGCCTCCTATCATTTCATGAAAGTGCCCCCCGGGCAAAGCAAGTTGAGTATCCCTGCGTTAGGGTTTTTCCTCTCAAACTTGGCACACGCTCAGTTTGTTTTGGCCCTCCATGGTTTTGAAAGAAAAAAATCACTGAAAACAAGCAAACAAACAGATGACCGGCTAAATATCGGCTACTGCAATCAGCGCACGGCATCTTTTTTTGCCGATGGCCGATTGCAGTCAACAAGGCCAGTATCGGCCGGTACCGCTATACGGCCGATATATCGGTGCATCCCTAGTTACATTGTACATATTTGTAATATTTGATTGACAGGAATGCTGGCAGCTGAGGAAGGGCTGCGTGGGAGTGGGGGAGGAGGAGGTGGAGTTTGAGGAGGAGCTGTACACAGCAGGAAACATGGTGGTCTGGAGCCAAGGCAGCGGCAACCAGGCCTCCAACGTGTACAAGGCCTTCACTGTGGACAGCCCAGTGCAACAGGTACTCATCACACGCCACGATACTTCTCCAAATACAATTAGATGATCTTCATGCACATTCACTTTTTTCAAACATGCAGGTTGCTGCACAGCAGGGCTTCCCAAACTTTAGGATCTCCACGGCCCACATGTGAAAATCTTCCGGGGCCCACCCGACCCTTTAATCACAACTGTGATCAACACACAAGACTAATGCTGCCTACACACTAGAGGATTTTCAAATCTTAACCGATTTTAAAAACATGAGAGACCACAGACATAAGGACAATTTCATCAGATTTTAACATTAAAATCACCTGAACGCACACACTAGACGATTCGGCCAGACTGCGAGACCACACACCAGCCGTTTGAAGTACCGACTCACAGCGATTCCAGCAACTAGACTGTTAGGCTGTTCATATCCCACAAAACCGCAATTTCTTCCCACGGACAACAGCAGATGGCTCTCCAAACATGCACCGAGCGGCGGGTCCACTTCAAGCAGGCGGACACCCTCGCAAAATGAGCTAAAACAACGTCCTGTCTGAGAGCTCATATTACAGCATATCCACTCCCTTGAAGCAAACAAACCGCTTTTTGGAGAGCCATCCGCCGCTGTCCACCCTGTTTTAAGCTGTGAGGATGCTGGGGAGAGAGGAGCTACATGGCACTGCTGTTGCCACAACTCGTTTGTTGTGAGCGCTGCATTAACATCCGGGTATGACGCATCGACGCGTCTCGGTCTGCTCGCTCTCATTGGCTATTGCGGGTTCCGTCGGGAGACAGCCATCGTAAATATCAAACATGTTTGATATGCCCGATTCGAGATCGGGCAGGCTCCGATTCAATCGGGAGCATTGCAATAATCTTATTGACACCACACACTTGACAATTATTTTGACAAAAAATCGGTTGAGAATAGCCTTGAATCGGGCCACGACCCCCCGAGGGGAATCGGGCATTAAATCGGGCCTTTTATCCTCTAGTGTGTGGGAAGCATAAGATGATGTATTTCCCTATTATGTTTTTATTATATCATATATTTTTAATTTCATTAAAAGAGCATGTGAATTTGGGCATAAGGGAAATTAATAATCCATCCACATACAAAAACATTTTGGCAAGATACCCAAAAGCACATTGCCAACATTTTCTCCCCCCCTTACTCATCAGAAGTTTTCGTTTGCATAACACATTTGTTGAGATAAAATATGATGAGCAACAACAGAAGAAATCAATCCACAAGCTATTAATGCTATGCTGTGAAAAATGCTACCTTATCTGTAAAGGGGCGACTTGTGGGGTACCCAATAAAACAAATTTTCATTCAGATAAATTGAGCTGAGAGATCATGGGGCCCCTTTTGGTAATAGTTTTCCCTCGCCCAAATTTAACCTACGTTTGGAGCGTTATTTAGCCCCCTTCCCGACAAGCTAGCATATTATGCTTGGGACCAATAGGTCTTCTAGTTTTCTTCTGATAACAGGGTCTCCACAGTAGCTTTAAAAATGGCCCTGCTACAGCCATTTGATTGCACGCGAAAATCCAGAGTGTTGGCAGACCACTCGCGGCCCACCTGCAGTACCTCCACGGCCCACACTTTGGGAATCACTGGCAACTACAGCAATTCTTTCTCTGCAAATAGTTGAACTGCACTTTTGTGTCAACAAAAAAGGAATTGTGGTCAAATCAACTCAAATCATTTCCCCCGCTGTGGCTTTACCAGCCAGATAGAATCCTATAATACAGTATAGTGTGTGTGGTTACCTGGTGGATATGACACACAGATACAGTCTCCTAGCATTTGGCTGGTTGTCATTTCCTACCCTGAAACTATTTTTGACGCACTTAATTTTCATACTTGGATTAAGAATTAATTAATTCAGGTGCCAATTACATTTCCCTTATCATCCTGCGGGCCGGGGAATCACAAAACCAATTTGTTTGTCCAGATTATGACCCTCTTGGTCATATTCATAACACCATTCCAACACAAGATATTTCAGACACGCATGTGTGTGAATGGGGGTATAAGAATTATTTTCATATTTTCTATATAATGCCTTTTGGAAATGGTAAGTTCATCTAATAGTGGCATGTGAGAGAGACAAGAATCAAGCCAATGTGTTTTTGTGTTCGTTAGGGCTGCAATTAACATATTTTTATTATTGATTCATGTATTGATTATTTTTTGTTGCTAATCATTTCGCCTATATGACAAATGCTCATCACAAGTTACCAGAGCCCAGTGATCCACGGCCAAAAAGTATTAATTTTTATTTCATTTCATTGTCATTCATTTATATAAATGGGAGGAAAGCAAAAGCATTTGTGCTTTTTAATGTATTTTTACTTAATAAACGAATCAATTATCGAACTTATAATCAATACATTTTCTGTCCATCAATAAATGGGCTAATTGTTTCAGAACTAGTGTTCCTAAAGCAGGTAGTTTGAACATTTTCTTAGCCAAGCACAATGATGATGTTTGCTAATTCAGACAAAACATCTCAAGCAAGTGAAAAGCTTGAGTCTTGAGGTCCTTACACATCAGGAGCGATGCGAATATACGGCACGAAATTGCGATGCGAGTTTTGACCCACCTGTCAATCACAGCCACAGATGTGTACACGTCGGAAGCGAATTTCTGACAAATCGACCGTGGTTCGAAAAAATAAACGCCGCAATAACGCTCAGCGAAACTTCGCCGTTGGTATGCACGGTTGCATTGACTGATATAAGTTCGGAAAATATTATTGACGTGCAAATTAATCGCACGAAAAAAACGCTCCCGATGTGTAAGGACCTTTACGGCCAAAACACACCAGACGCGTGTCCAACGCCTCACGGAGGCACTTTCATTTCGGCGTCTTTGTCAACAGGCGAGACCGATCACAGCGCGAGTTTCGGGGGTCGGGTCGATTTTTTGACGGGCGGCGCGAGCGGCCGCGTGCAGCCAGGAATGAAGTCAATACAAGTTGTGACCAGTGCGCGACAAAACAAGAGTGCTTCTGGTGTGAATGGCAAGGCTCCTGCTCAACACTTTCGTGACGCGCTGCTTCTTAGATGCTTCTGATGTGAACCAAGCGTAACACTGCCTCTCTGTCTGCAGGCGCTGTGGTGTAACTTTGTTCCTCAGAACAAGAAGGATGGTACGTCACCTTTCAGAAACATATAATATATTATATTTCATATTCCCTACCGATTCACAGTGCCACTTTCTTGACGTTTGTAAGACAGACATGTGTGTGTGCGGGTGCGTTGTGTGTTGTTTTCTTGCAGAGGTGGAGGAAGTGGAGCAGTCGGTTTGTATCGTCCAGAGCAGCTGTGTCAATGTGCACAGTGTCACCGGGAAGGATTTCATCTCCCCGCTGCCCTTCCAGGTGAGGTGGGGGAGGCGGGGCTTCCAGGGGAGGCGGGGCTTTCCTGCGACGTCGTCAACAACTAGAACTAGAGCCTCCCATCCCCTATATTTCACTTGCCACCCAATTCACCCATTTTGTGTCGAAAAGGCAGGAAGTAAAACAGGTGCAGGTAGAACATTATTGAGGGTTTCCAACTTCCAATCCATTTGGTAATCCAGTGCCGGGGGCCCTCGTTACTGTTTTGCTTGCACCTGTGTTACTTCCTGCATTTGAGACACAAAATGGGTGAATTGGGTGGCAAGTGAAAAAGGCTAATAGAGATGCTGTAGTGTAGATTCTTACCTCTCGCAGCTTCAACAAGGCTACAGTTGTTGTTGTTGTTTGCACTGGGTGTACACATGGGCACAATAACTGGCATATTCACCGTATGTTCAGACGCTGGGGTGGGCCAAATTCTTCCGGGTCGTGTTAACACTTCCGGCGGTCACGGCGCCAAATATGACAGAACGTCATAGCGGACAGTGCAGGGGGTAAAACAAAGAACGTAGCCTACTACTTTGAGCTCGGTACACAGCAAGCAAGCGGAGTATCCACTGTTAGCCAGGTCAGATAACGTTATCGTCGACAATGACGAGCACTTTCTTGTAAAACATACCTGGACTCCAACAAAGAAAGCTTCAGATAGTTTTCTCTCCTCTTGAGCGCTCACGCCATTTACATCTATAAGACCCGCAGACGTTAAGGTAATTCCCTGGAATGCGAGAATTAACGAGACAGTTACACGGCGTTGCATTCTTAGACGTTGCCGTTTGCTTTTATTTGGTATGTTACATACAATTGGCTAAATTATTAGTTAATTCAGAGTTAGATGATATTGGAGCAGCCAGCCATTTTATTTTTATTTATTTTTAGCCGGGTCAAATGCGTGTGGCTACGTACATAAGGTGAATAGAGCACCACAGGAATGAGTCCGGAAGTAGCATGTTGGATCTTCTGAGGAAAAGTGAATGGGCTTTTAGAATGGAGATTTCACTTAAATGCATCAAATAAGGTCTGTGGTTAGCAAAAGTTTATTGGAGTGTTTGTGTTCAGCAGGATCATCTTCACCAACGTGAATCACTTTTATGACGTTTGAAATAGGGATGCACCGAGTGTGATTTTCTTGGCCGGTTCCGATTTCCGATTTTTGAATAGTCTGACTTGCCGATATCGATTTTGGCCGATTCCGAATTTCTCTCTAAGAACGATAATTGACAGCTTACACAAACATTTTTGTAACTTTGGCTTTAATAGAAAATTAAGATTGGTGTAACGATTCTTATCATTTGCATGAGGAGGACCATCTCACTCAAACACATCTCAAAATAAAAGTGTTCCAGGTTACTGGACAGAGCTTTTCTTTTTTGCATGCAAAATACAATGAATATTAAAAAGAAAATCCAGTATATCCCACAGCTGTCATGTATTTACTTTTCCAAAAGAAAACAGGTGCAACAGAACATCAAAATGTGATCCATGGACAACGAGTTTATAGCCTGGCTCCAGACCCTGGAAGCCACGCCCACTCCGCAGTTGTGAATTTGGCTGTTGTAGGTTATTCCTTTCCATTGAATGAGGTGATTTATAATAGAACGGGTGACGATTCCGTCTGAATATCAGAGTTTACACTAGGGCTGTGAATCTTCACTGGCCTCACGATTCGATTCGATTACGATTCAGAGGGCTACGATTCCATTAAATTACGATTATCGATACATCTCGATGCATCTTCAATCGATGCATCACTTTTTTCCCCAATACATGATTTCTTTTTTCTCACTCTCTTTTTTTCTCACTGTGTGGCTACTTTTAAAATAAAAGTGCATTTGGAATTGCATTGTATTATGATCCAAATAAACAACTGCATGTATTTCCATTATTCGATTATTTATTTATTTTTTATTTTTTTAAATAATCGATTTTTGACATTTGTGAATCGATGCAGAATCGTGCACGTCCGCATCGCGATGCATCTTATAATCGATTATTTTTGACACCCCTAGTTTACACACAGAGTCCGAAATTTCGTATGCACTTTTTTAATCCGCCATCCGGGGAAAAAAATCGTCACGCACAGAAAACCTTGAACACTGAGTCCGATGCGTTTTATTATTATGTCCGTCATTCTATTAGCAATAGAACAAAATAGGCCTACTCCTCTCCTGTATACCGGACACAGTATGCTCACATTCACCTCGCCAAGACGGCTTTGGTGCACTCTGGCCGGGTGCTGCAGCACCGAGGGAGAGAGAGAGGGAGCAGAGAGGGAGCAGAGAGAGGGAGAGGGAGCAGAGAGAGGGAGAGGGAGCAGAGAGAGAGCGGGAGCAGAGAGAGGGAGAGGGAGAGGGAGAGAGGTGAACGAGCCGCTGGACTCCAGCTGAGCGGGACTCGGCCGGCCAGTTGTTCCTCCGCAGTTTATTTTCGACTTGCATGTTTTAAAACTCTCGTAACGGGACAAGCCCCATCTTTTATTGTCACACCACAATACATGCATGCGGCCACAACACACTCATGCTGACGGTGGCCGGTGAAAAGTGTCCTCTGCATTTAACCCATCCAGTCATGTCCTTTCCTCCGGGGGGCAGGCCAGGAGCAGTGGTCGCTTTCTCGTACATCGCCCCGGGACCGACTTCGGATGTTGTCGTCACTGGTCGGATGACGATGACGATCTGATCTTCTGCATGTTTTTAGTGGGGGGGGGTTATATACGGAGGAACCCCCTGGGGGTTCACAGAGAGAAAGGCCCTTACGACGAGATACCCCACCTGGGCAGTAGGCACTGAAGATATGGGGGGGAACACAACCACAGCGCCCACAGTGTCCCAGGCAAGAATCGAACTCAGTGTGTGCATGTGTGACAAACTGCGAGCTTTGTGTCTTCACTGATGGTGATGAACATTGTCCACACTGAGATGCTGGCGTGTGTGTGTGGTGGCTGCAGCCCATCTGTCTCGCTGCTTTGGGGTGCATGCACGTCACGTGAAAAAAAAGGGGGGGGGGCTGACCGGCACACAGAATCGGATATGTAGACTGACTGGTGCAGGTCGCCGGTTGGGGCCGATCAGCTGAAAATCGGCCAATTCCGGTCCGGTGCATCTGTAGTTTGAAACGTAAATGTGTTGGGGTTTTTAAACACGATTTTCAGAAAATGCTTCAAACGTCATGAAAGCGATTCACGTTTGTCAAGATTATCCTGCTGAACACAAACACTCCCATAAACTTTTGTTAACCACAGGCCTTATTTTAAAGTGAAATCCCCATTCTAAAATCCCATTCACTTTTCCCCCTTAAAGAATGACACCTATTGACCTGACGGTGGCGCTATAACAGCCATCTTTACATTTTGGCCCATAACTTTGGAACCGTAGCTTTCACAATCAAAATTATTTTTTCCCAGGTTGCCTTGGCTCACCCCACTTTTAGTCATTGCTGTGATCTAAAAAATTGCACCTATTGAGCTGATGGTGGCGCTATAACAGCCCTCTTTACATTTTGGTCCATAACTTTTGAACTGTAGCGTCTACAATCAAAATTATTTCGCCCCTGGATTCCTTGGCTCCTCCCACTTCTACTCACATAGGCCCACCCTTATTTGCTTAGTCCACCCTAGCAATCATCTACAAACGCCCTAGTGACCAGCCAAAAACACCCTAGCAACCAGTTCCTACACCATACATGGGCAACATACGGCCCGCGGATGGAATTGCAAAAAAAAAAAAAATATATATATATATATTTCTTTTACAGTGCACCTGAACGCAACATGCAAGATACCCGCTGAATAAGTGTCCAAATGTTCATGTCATTCTGGCCAATACTCTTCTGTTATAGCATTTCAGTCTGGAATATGGAATATCTTTCAATAATATTTATGACTAAAAGGCTAAAAGTAATCTCATGTGTAAGAAATGACTGTTCTACATTGAAGTAGAAATTTAAATAATTCACTTGTTGGTTTTGGATTTATTTAGCTTCAAGAGTGCATTTTTGTTCTTGTGTGACCCTCAACACAGGCTTTGAGAATCCCGGGCCACTTACTGATAATTGTGCTTAAATTAACCCACTCATATTCTGGTTTATTTCAAGAAAAACATTTTGGCTAGTGGAAATTCTAATTGGCTGGTAACTTTAAAATCTAGCAGCCATATTGGCAGGTGGTGAAAAAAGTTAATTTCAAGCCCTGCAGGGAGAGCAGGTGGTGACATAGGAGTGAGTGAGAAAAGGATCAAATATTGGTGGTTAAGACTGAATAATGACATCACAACTGTTCATTTAAAATGAGTTATTCCTCTAAACCTGGCTTCAAATGCCCCAAAATTGTTGCCCTGGCACCGTTCAGCCCTCAGCAAAAACTGGTAGCGAGGACATTTTTTTGTGGCCCTCTCTATCATCAAAGTTGCCCATCCATGGGTTATGGCATGACAATATTTGTTCGGCCCCCGGCAACAATCTGGGTTTCTCATGTGGCCCCCCATGAAAAATAGTTGCCCACCCCTGTCCTACACCCTTGACCCACCTAGAGACATCCTAGCTACACATTGCCAATTGGGGCTGCATCGGCAGGGGCGTT
>NC_139633.1:33330914-33468414 GCF_964638095.1 Poromitra crassiceps | reverse complement strand
TTTAAATACAAAAATGTGAAATTATCGCTTATCGGACAGGAGAAGCAGATATTTGTCGGTTATAGTATCGGCTGAAGGGGGGAGGTTTGCACAGTGTGTATGTGTAGTTTAACCCAGTCAGGCGTGTGTTTTAGCAGTGAGTTTAGTGAGTTTTGCACAGTGTGTATGTGTAGTTTAACCCAGTCAGGCGTGTGTTTTAGCAGTGAGTTTAGTGAGGTTTGCACAGTGTCTATGTGTAGTTTAACCCAGGCAGGTGTGTGTTTTAGGGACTGTCCGTTATTTACGTGGGGTGGGGTAAAATATGGTATATCATTAAAAAAATCAACTGCCCTCCCTGGCATTTATATTATTTTCTCTCTGCCCTCCCCCTCCCCCTTAAAAAGAACAAAAAACGATCTGCCCTCCACCACCCACAAGTTCAGCCTTATCATTTTATACACAAATTAGTTTGTTTGAAATAAAATTGCAATATTAACTTTTTATCATCTGACCGTATCTGGTGAGTTAAGCCACTTCTAAACATGAAGTCTGGACCATGACCGGCTAGCCAGAGCAGGATATTTTCCGGTTTTACCTTTCTAGACATGAGGAGTCTGTTTAGAAACAGCTGGAAATGTTCCGTATTCTCTGCTGATGGCGAGTAGAGTGGGCGGGGGGAGGGGGGTGTGGTAGGGTGTATCGATAAAAAGAAATGTGATATGGAAACGGCTTTAGCGAATCCGTAACCAAACTCGATTCAAAAACATGCAGTTTTAACGGAGGATGCATTCCGACGCATTCAGGCGATAACGTGGGGTGGCAATGTGCCAAAAAAAAAGTGAGCGCTTGCCTTTGTGACATCGCCCAAAAGCCGCCAGTCAAAATAGTGGTCGCACGGTCGCACTAACATTACACTGTGGATGACTTTACAAGTGGCATTCAAGTCATATCTGACTAGTTTTCAATTTATTTCTCCCCACAAAAGTTAGGCTATATGTCTCGATATAGGCTGATTTTTACATAGCCTACAAGACAGACAGGTCGGGAGGAAAATAAACCATTCAAGCCGTTTCCAGCACTTGAGGAAACCGTGAGTTTGCTTGTTTCATTCGTTGATATAAGCGATTGCCCCAACGATTAATGAATGAATAGGCTACGTGAACATTCGCGGATACTTTAGCCTATGCAGTAGGCTAAGTAGTAGGCTATCATCTCCTTGTTGCATTTTTAAAGTGGCAGACGGGGGAGAAAGAAACAATTCAACTTTTACTTGTTTACTCACCTAATTTGGCTCTCTTGGTCCTTTGTCCGGTGTAATCCTCCCAGCCCCCTCCCCCCGTTACGATGCTGACACAGACTCAACATACTGACTGTAGCCCGTCTGTGTCTGTAAACGATGTTTCAAAGCTGCAGGCGAAGGGAGCCAATCACGTCCACCTTGGCCAAACATCTCGCCGATAAATATCCCGACTTGTTCAAAGAGCAACAGGTTGGCACAGTGGTTCCCAAACTTAGGGTCGTGAATTCAAATAGGGTCGCCTGATTCTTTTTTTACACCACACACAATTTAATATTACCAAAGATGTCACAAGATTTTTTTTTTTTTTTTTTTTTAGTTTTGAGTTTAAAGTGATCATCTCTAAGATTTCAGTTTTGTTCTCTTGGGTGACACCTATGGTGGTGGGTGGTAATTGCAGGTGAGATCCAAACAGTGTCATGTCACATAATGTCACTATATACTGCAAAGGCTTCATCCAAATGGACATAGCCTCAATCAAAATTGTGAGTGATTTTTTTTTTCTTATTAAAATCTTTTAGATTATAACTTTAAATCAGGATTCTGAGAATAAAGTCAGAATTTTGAGAAAAAAGTCAGAATTTTTAGATTAAAGTCAGAATTCTCAGATTAAAGTCAGAATTCTGCAGGGGAAAGAAGCACATGTGACATCACTGACGATGTCACTGATGATATTATCGATGGTCTACCGGAATTTGAAAGGTCTCGGGTAGTGATGCCACGGTGTGGTCATTTTCACACCGGGTAATAAACACATGACAATACCGGTGTTACCGGTAACATTGTATAAATATATATAATATAATATAATATAAAATATTAAAATAATATAAAAAAATGTATAATAATCCTCAGCTGTCCTCACGGTCCAGTCAGTCAGCTCCTCTCCGCTGCTGTGTTAGCTTGGACGCTCAGAGTCACAACACTGGCTGCCTCACAATACTTGGCTGCATCCAACTCGAGGCAGACAATCTTTCTCAGAAGAGACTAATGTTAGCGACAAATCTGGAGACTTTTTCTGACATGGGATTAACATTACCAGCAAGCAGCAGTAAGCAGGCAATGACGATAGCGGGGTAAGTCCCACTAGCATTGATGCTAAGTTAGCAAAGTACAGGGTGAGCGCGCTGAAGCACATGGCTAATTAATATGGACGTTAACGTCCATATTAATTAGCCATGTGCTTCAGCTGGGATTCGCTCGCTCCATGATGAGGCTAGCTACAGGTTAGTCACCAATGCAAGCTTGGTAGGGATGTCAGGTTAACCACAGAGAACAGTTTGGAGCGGTTACGTTTGTCTGCCTATAAATTAGGCTACTTTGCACACAATCCTTTCTACCCCATGTTTCTCCCCCAGTCAGTCAGCCCCTCCCATCCCTGCTGCTGCGCGCTGTAGTGGTGAGCGCTGTCTGTCAGCCTCACATAACGTTAAACACTGGGGACAGATCTCCTCCTGGAGAAAAGAAACTAACATCATTAGCCACAAATCTGGGGATTTTTTCTGGCCATGGGATTAATGTGACCAGCAAGCAGCAGTAAGCCAGGCAATGACGATAGCTGAGTAGCATGTGCTTTTATCACAGCTAAGTCATCAATGCTAACTATTACCATCAATGTTAGCGGAGGTTTAGCTAACATATTAGCATCAATGCTAGCGAGGATTTAGCTCTGTTAAAACCACATTTCCAGAAATGGCAGTGGCAAGAGAATACACACAGGCTTAGATAAGGGTCTTACCTACATGCCTATGAGGGGGGATTGTGTTCACAACATGTACAACTAACGTTACTTGCTGGTATGTCTAACCAGAGAGATACGAGGAACAGTACAGCCACACTCAGACAGCCAGGATAGGAGGGAGCGCTTGTAATATACACCAGCGCAGCTGAGCGCATGCTGAAACTGTCACGAGCGGGTGGAGTTGAAGGTGTTACCGGTGGGCATGTTATGTAATCGGTGTATGCCTCACCACCGTGTAACACCGGTAACTCCTAATATCGCGGGAAGCCTAGTCTCGGGTCCCTAGATTTTTGCGATGTCAAAATAGGGTCACAAGCCAAAAAAGTTTGGGAACCCCTGGTTTAGCGGATGTGATATATATCATAATTACATTCCCTTAAATAAATCGACAAACAAGTGTTATTTCTTTGTGACAAGCAAACCTTTTTCACCGTCAGAGTTTGACGAGGAAATGCGCTCAGTATGAGCGCCGCAGCAGACCCTCTGCCAACAAGTAACGTTTAGAACCAGCTGCTATATTGTGTAACGTTTAGAACCAGCTGCTATATTGTGTAACGTTTAGAAGCAGCTGCTATATTGTGTAACGTTTAGAACCAGCTGCTATATTGTGGACGCTCAGTCACGTTCTAGACCGGACCTTGCACCCACAATCTTTTTACAGCGGTGCATTCAAAAATAAGGTGGCTAGAGTAGACAGCTGACATTGTTTACGTTTTTCTTTACTCTGGCGCCTCCCCTACGTGACTGCAAGCCTTCTATTTAACCTACTAAAAATGATGAGAATGATATTCTTCAAAGAGCCTATGTGTCCATGTCCAGAAAGGAATGTTGTATGAACTTCATATATCATCACATCACATTTGGTCATGTGGTCAGTTAGTTGACTAATTGCCACCTTTGAAAGGAGCTTGCATACTGCGTATTCGTGAGTGCAGTCGTTCTTACATGAATTTCAGCTCATGATGTTTTCCAAAGTGGATACAGAGCATTTTAGAAATGAAATCCCCGTAAACCATAAAATGTGTTTAGTGGAATCATCACAGGTCAAATTCAAGGGAAGGTACAGATTTGGTCTCATTTAAATGGAATGGAATGGAATAATGGAATGAAATGATCAAGATAAAGATATGAACCTGCTCTCTTCTCTCCTGCAGGTCTCTAATCTCTGGGCCACCAAGTATGGACTTTTGCTAGAACGAAAAAACCCAGCTTCTGACGCCCCCCTCAGCCCCCCGGGGTACGCTCGCTCACACACACACGCACATGCACACGCACACGCACGCACGCACGCACGCACGCACACACACACACACACACACACACACACACACACACACACACACACTGTTGTTTACAGGGTGTTGAGCTGTGTTGTGTGTTTGTCTCTGTAGGGAGCCTCTGCCCACAGTGTTCAGCATGCTGCATCCTTTAGACGAGATCGCACCGCTAGTGTGTAAACCTGCAGGTGAGACACACACACACACACACACACACACACACACACACACACACACTAGGGGTGTCACGGTACATGTATTCGTCCCGTGAGTTCACGGTACGGGCATCACGGTACGTGAAACGACACGACGAATACGTCAAATCCAGAAGCACCTAAACGCTGTTTGAGAGCCATTGAATTGAATGCAATTAAACGCCACAGAAGAAGCGGCTAAACGTTACATAACACTGACAAAGCTGTTAACTTGTAAACAGGCAACTTACATTGCGTGGGATGACAAGCAAGATGCGGTGAGGAAGAGGGGATGACTCCTTGTCATGTTCCAATAATCCATTAGATGACCGAACGTAATCGGCAACAGGCTTGCTGTCAATCTTAACGTTGTTCTTCTTCTGCCGTTTTATTCTTCTTCTACTGAACATGTAGGTATTTTGACGTTGACTAAAGAAATACTGTCGCCTAGTGGCCGCTTTTAGATAGGATTCCAAATTAGTGCTTAAATCAAACACATCAATAGCAAATGCTACATAAAACAAATACAACAGGGGGAGGGGTTGGTGGGAGTATTAGGCTACTCCACACATGCGCTCATGTTTACAAACTTGTGTACAATAAAGATTTAAAGTGGGGGGAAATGCCTTTGCCCTGTCAAACAGCTGGAATACAGACATCTGAGAGGGAGGTGCACCCCACACTTTGAAAATCACTGCTCTAGAGTAAAACCTTTTTGTGTGGATTGCCTAGAGATGTTAATAAATAGTGGACATTTATTCATTCCCACATATTAGACACTATTTCTGATGGTAAAATTAGCGTAAAAAGCAGAATTCAGAAAATTTAAAAGGGAAAAAAAACGAATTTGGGATTTGTTGCTTTTTTCCCATTGTACCGTATTCGTACCGAACCGTGACTCCAAAACCGAGGTACGTACAGAACCGTGACCTTTGTGTACCGTGACACCCCTAACACACACACACACACACACACACACACACACACACACACACACACACTGTAATGAGTCTGTCACCATATTTGAACCTCCGTCTTGGATGGTCGTCAAAAGGGGACTTGATGCTGGCTCCAAAGAGAGAGAGCCCGATGTTAAGATGCCTGACTGTACAGCAGAAATAAACACAATGTTAAGATGCCTGACTGTACAGCAGAAATAAACACGCTACAGTTCAAAAAACTGTTTTGGTCTCTATAGCTAATTTCACCATTCCGGACAACTGTACTGTACGGGGGTGAACTTTTATATAACTCACCCGTTTATACACGTCTATGGTTGCAAAATGAAGTCTGGTTGTATCGAAGTCAATGGGAAAATGACCCAATTTCTTACTTGATTTATTACCTCAGTAAAGACGTTCCTACTGTCATGACTTCATTGTCTCAATCGCTACTGTAGTTTCAAGTCTTCTTCAATACAGCATGATGTTCATTTAGTCAATTTAGTCATTATTACCTGTCCACTGATCGTGCAGCTCGCCGATCACAGACCAATAGCGGGCGGCTCCGTCTGGCTAAAAAAAGCAAAATGGCGACGGTCAAAATGCCAAACTCTACGCTTAGTTCACACAGACAATCTATGCCTTGCCTTGCCTCAACCCACGCCTACGCCGAGCTGGGCGTGAACCTGTTACACGCTTTTGCGATCACACCGCGCGCCTTTTGCACGCCGAACCTGGAGCCGAGTCACAAGCGCCTCCTCTCTCCCGACTGTATTTTTTCACGTGTTGTCCAGAATTGTCATGGGTAGCCTCTAGGTAAAATAAATCTGATATATTTAATGTTCTATTGGTGCTGGATATGTATAACCAGGTCTGACTATAGTCTGACATTTTAGAGAGGTGATCTTGCAAGAATATGTGCTGGCACAACAACATTGTCCATCTTGCTTCTTCGGTCGCTATTCTCTCTCGTGAAGATTTGTTTGCCGACAGGGAGAAAGCCCCACGTGATAGCCACCCGTCAATCTCTCTCTCGCTCTCTCTCTCTGCTCAATACTGTTGTAGAAACTCCATTTTATTTTGAAATTCAGTTGACTTTGCCAGTTCCCACGGATATTGTCGCGTTTTTCTTTCATGGCTTGACAGAAAAGCCTGCCTGCACGCGCCTTGTCGGCGTGAAAATAGAACTCTCGCCTATTGGATAAAATCGGCAAGGCACAGGCGAGGCGTGGGTACACGCAGGGTTCACGCTCAGGCGCCCTGTGTACACAGCCTCGTTGACTAAAACGGACGCCTATTTAAAAGCGTGGGTAAAGGCGAGGCGTAGGCGAGGCTTGGGTCGCCGGTGTGAACCTAGCCCTAGGCTTCAAAAGGGGCGTCCACAATCCAATGGGTGGTGGCTACGTCCATATTTGTATTACAGTCTATGGTTGAAATGGCTTTTTGTAATTTCTAAATCTTATCTTACTGTCTTCTTATTGTGTGTGTGTGTGTGTGTGTGTGTGTGTGTGTGTGTGCGTGTGTGTGTGTGTGTGTGTGTGTGTGTGTGTGTGTGTGTGTGTGTGTGTGTGTCAGCACTGTCTGAAGGCTCCCGGGTGCAGTATGTGTCCGACAGCAGCATGAAGATAGTGTTGAGCTGCTGCCAGCCCTCCATAGTGGTCTCCTACGACACTGTCCAGGGAACACACTCCGTCTGGGCCCTGCGCAAAGTCACACACCATGTGAGTTTACCAAGTGACCAAGTCTAAGATCTAAGTATCGGGGGAATGCAATAATACACGCATCGATTGACATCTGGAAACAGCTGAGCAAACACACCAACCTGAGCTCTTTAGCGCCCTTGATGCCAATCTATCGGCCCATTTCCACCGCTGGTATCAACGCGGCCCCGCCCAGCTCGTCTCGCTTTTTTGTCTCATTCCACCGATCAAAAACGGGGACAGCCCGGGTTGTATTGGGGTCGAGTCGTGCTACTTTTCGTACCTGCCTCGTCGAGCTTCTATTCTGTGAACCCGGGTTCATACGGTGACGTGAAAACATTGTAGACGACTGATTGGCCAGGCAGAATCGTGTTTACTCTGTCTATCCTACTGACTGTCAATTAGGGATGCACGATAATTATCGGACCGATAAATTATCGGCCAATATGGCCATTTGCGTTATTATTTATTATTCCGATAATGGCCTTTTTCCGATAAATTATCCGATAATAATCCTGCTTTATTTTTTGCCTCGGAAACGGAGCTTTTGTTGTCGCACATTCGTGACATCACAGCTGCGACGCAAACATGGCTGCTGCCAGTGTGTTGCTGTTTTTCCAGTTACAGAATTATCAGAAAGCTACTGTAATTTGCAATCCATGTCCCACACAGGTTCCGAGAGGAGGAGAAACCTCTAAGCTGGCATTACGTTAAACCAAAGCTGGCGATGATGCAGCGGATATGTTTGTTGTTTTTGTTAGCGAGTTTTGTTAGCATTAGCTCATCATGCGGCCTACCCTGCAGTCTCGTCCGCTTGGCAGACAAAATGCTTGTGACATTTACAGTCTGTGGCTTGTGATCAAACAGCCCCGCAAAAGCACTTAATACACAGAGCTGGTGTAAACTTATAGAAACTAATGGAAACCCCTTTACCCGAAATGAAACATCCAGGGATTGTGTATTTAACTCCAAAAAACCACTCGCTAACGTTAAGCTAACCGCGCTAGTTAGCGTTAGCTGCTGGACCATAGTGCTGGACAGAGCCATCTAACAGCCAGTAATGAAAACAAAGGCGCAGTCGCGCACATTAGGCTACATAAAAAGCATCAGTCAGTCAACATCACACATAGTGTATTTTCTTTAATCTGGTGGCAGCATTTTTCAGTAAAAAGTGAAACAACACAGATGGTTTATAGTGCCTGCCCCATTCATTGGGCCCAGGCTACAACTCACTGAGAACTGGAACCCATGCAAACTTTGAACAGATCAGTATGACAATAAGAGTCTAAATTACTATGCCTTTTGTCATTGTGTTTTATCTGCAGACTAAGCAGCTTGGCTTTCCGTTCTATAAAAGCCTTTATTTTTGTATTGACAATAATTGAGTGATACACTTTATTAAAACAATCATATTATATCAGAAGTTTTCTTTGTTTTGTGTTCACAGTGATGTCAGTTAGATTTGGTTAGGTCAGAGCTATGCTCACTACATGCATACATCTACCCTAACCCTTTTTTACCCCCAGGTGTGCATAAAATACAGGTTAAAAACAAAACAAAAAAATTATATATCTATTTTTATTATAATAATTATCGGTTATATCGTATCGGTTATCGGCCAAGAAGAATATATTTATCGGTTATCGTATCGGCTCTAAAAATCCATATCGTGCATCCCTACTGTCAATGCAATCCTGCATACCAGTTTAGTGGGGATTACCTTCTCTTCTGTTATGCTTTTTCATCAGTCTTTTGTGTTGCTGCCTTCGCCTCTGGTGAAATAAAATCGTGGCGGTGGTTTCAATTGTCCAAAAGTCCGCTCCTCAGGAAGCGCTTGTAGTTGAGTGCTGCGTCGGCTCCGCTAGGCCGCAGGCGGGGCTCTGGTGAAGCCGCAGTCTTGCCTGGTGAGAGGCCGCCGGGGTAGAGGCTTCACTCTAGTGCAACCCCCGTCCCTCGCGCCCGTCCCTCGCGCAACGCATGTGAGTTTTGACTAACAACAAAGTGATATCCATTCTCCTGGCCGATTGTCACATTTGCCCATGTACACTGTAGGTCATTTAGAGGCACCAGTATTTCATAAACAGTTTAAAAGTTCTGTGTATGGATTTAATTGTAACGTTATGTTATAGCCTACTTCGGAATATGGACGGAGGGCAGATATGCGGACGGCGGTCGCTATGACGACCAGGTGTGGGCGGGGGCAGATGACCAGCGGTGGAAGCAAAACGTCCATCGGGTTGAAACAAGTAGAGCCGAGTGGTGACGGGCTGTGCAGGGCTGTAAAATGTGGTGGAAATGAGCCATAATGGTAACCCTTCATTTGCCCCTTCCACTATAGGCATGGCTTTTAAAACTTGGGAAAATGTTGGAATCAAGACTTTACTAGACCTATACATTGATAGGAGCTTTGCTTCATTTCAACAACTAGTCGACAAATTTAAACTGCCCAAGTCAAACCTATTTAGATACTATCAGATAAGACATTATGTTCGAAAATACATTCCATCATATGAGAGTTTAGCTGATTCTGTACTTAGATCCATTGTTAACTTCTCACCATATACTTCTCACCTTGTATCTATCCTTTACACAACTCTATTTGATGACACTTCTCGGATTAAGGAGAATTGGGAAAGAGATCTGAATATCCAAATTACAGGTACCGAAGTACCGAAAACAATGTAGTACCGACTAAGTACCGAAGTACCGAAAACCGTGACAACACTAGTCAGCACATTAGAAGTATTTTCAAGTCATCAAAGTACAAAGTCAGAGAGCCCAGTTCCAAGTCACCAGAACCCAAGTCAAGGCTCAAGTCTTCTCGTCATGCATCGAGTCAAGTCTCAACCACTTAAAGCTGGAGTGTGTTTGGAGATGAAGTGATGTGACTGGAGCCCTAACCTAACCCTCCCCTGCCTCAGGAGCGTTTCCTAACCTAACCCTCCCCTGCCTCAGGAGCGTTTCCTAACCTAACCCTCCCCTGCCTCAGGAGCGTTTCCTAACCTAACCCTCCCCTGCCTCAGGAGCGTTTTCTAACCTAACCCTCCCCTGCCTCAGGAGCGTTTCCTAACCTAACCCTCCCCTGCCTCAGGAGCGTTTCCTAACCTAACCCTCCCCTGCCTCAGGAGCGTTTCCTAACCTAACCCTCCCCTGCCTCAGGAGCGTTTCCTAACCTAACCCTCCCCTGCCTCAGGAGCGTTTCCTAACCTAACCTACCCTGGCCAAACTTGATCCACTTTTTCATGCTGCTTTGAGATATATTTCCACCTCAGGCTACAGGACCCATCACTGTATCTTGTACAATCTAGTTGGATGGTCCTCCCTGACTATGCGTAGGATGCAGCATTGGTATATTCTCATGTATAAGACCATTCTGGGTAAGTTACCCTCTTACTTATGCTCTAAATTTGTGTCCATAACTACCTCGTATAATCTCAGATCCAACTGGTTGCGCTTTAAAGTGCCTCCTGTACGGACTGAGGCTGGCAAAAGAAGCTTGTCTTATTTTGGTCCCTGGTCCTGGAATGACCTGCAGACACGTTTTAAGTTGGTTTCTTTGATTTCGTTGTCCAGTTTTAAACACAAGTTGTCAGAGGTTCTTGTCTCGAGCTGCTCCTGTGGCAACATTTAAACTTCCACTGTGCACTTTGTCTCTTTATGCACTTTATGCCTCTCGTAGCAATATTTGGATTCCTCTGTGCACAATATGCCTCTGCACTTTATGCTTCTTTTATCATCATTTTATGACTATGATTTTAGGATGTAAATCGTAATATACGATTTTATTTCGTATGCTTTTTACTATTACTTCTGATGCAGTGTTGGTGTAGTCTGTGCTCTGTTTTAATTAGTTTTTGTATCTTGTATGTAAATGTGTGTATGATCTGATCTGTAACTTGCTGCCTTCTTGGCCAGGTCGCAATTGTAAAAGAGATTTCGTATCTCAATTTGTTTCTACCTGGTTAAATAAAGGTTATAATAATAATAATAATAACCCTCCCCTGCCTCAGGAGCGTTTCCTAACCTAACCCTCCCCTGCCTCAGGAGCGTTTCCTAACCTAATCCTCCCCTGCCTCAGGAGCGTTTCCTAACCTAACCCTCCCCTGCCTCAGGAGCGTTTCCTAACCTAACCCTCCCCTGCCTCAGGAGCGTTTCCTAACCTAACCCTCCCCTGCCTCAGGAGCGTTTCCTAACCTAACCCTCCCCTGCCTCAGGAGCGTTTCCTAACCTAACCCTCCCCTGCCTCAGGAGCGTTTCCTAACCTAACCCTCCCCTGCCTCAGGAGCGTTTCCTAACCTAACCCTCCCCTGCCTCAGGAGCGTTTCCTAACCTAACCCTCCCCTGCCTCAGGAGCGTTTCCTAACCTAACCCTCCCCTGCCTCAGGAGCGTTTCCTAACCTAACCCTCCCCTGCCTCAGAAGCGTTTCCTAACCTAACCCTCCCCTGCCTCAGGAGCGTTCTGCAGTGCTGCGGCGCCCGGTGGAGCCGGTCGGCACCCCGCTGGGTTTGATGGCTTCAGGCTTCCTGACCTCTCACCTCCGCAACGCCTCCCGCCTGGACTCCCCCGGCCCCGGACCCAGGTAGGGACTAAAGATGCATTTGGCGACTAATTTCCCTGACGACTAGTCAATTTTTATTTATTTATATAGACTAGTCGACTAGTCTATACAACATTCAACATGAAAGTAGACATTGTTTGGTGGATCAGATGATTCTACATGAAAGTAGATAATTGTTTGGTGTATCAGATGATTCAACATGAAAGTAGACATTGTTTGGTGTATCAGATGATTCAACATGAAAGTAGACATTGTTTGGTGTATCAGATGATTCAACATGAAAGTAGACATTGTTTGGTGTATCAGATGATTCTACATGAAAGTAGATATTGTTTGGTGGATCAGATGATTCTACATGAAAGTAGATATTGTTTGGTGGATCAGATGATTCTACATGAAAGTAGACATTGTTTGGTGTATCAGATGATTCAACATGAAAGTAGACATTGTTTGGTGTATCAGATGATTCAACATGAAAGTAGACATTGTTTGGTGTATCAGATGATTCAACATGAAAGTAGACATTGTTTGGTGGATCAGATGATTCAACATGAAAGTAGACATTGTTTGGTGTATCAGATGATTCAACATGAAAGTAGACATTGTTTGGTGTATCAGATGATTCAACATGAAAGTAGACATTGTTTGGTGTATCAGATGATTCTACATGAAAGTAGATATTGTTTGGTGGATCAGATGATTCTACATGAAAGTAGATATTGTTTGGTGGATCAGATGATTCTACATGAAAGTAGACATTGTTTGGTGTATCAGATGATTCAACATGAAAGTAGACATTGTTTGGTGTATCAGATGATTCAACATGAAAGTAGACATTGTTTGGTGTATCAGATGATTCTACATGAAAGTAGATATTGTTTGGTGGATCAGATGATTCTACATGAAAGTAGATATTGTTTGGTGGATCAGATGATTCTACATGAAAGTAGACATTGTTTAGTGTATCAGATGATTCTACATGAAAGTAGACATTGTTTGGTGGATCAGATGATTCAACATGAAAGTAGACATTGTTTGGTGGATCAGATGATTCTACATGAAAGTAGACATTGTTTGGTGTATCAGATGATTCTACATGAAAGTAGACATTGTTTAGTGTATCAGATGATTCTACATGAAAGTAGACATTGTTTGGTGTATCAGATGATTCTACATGAAAGTAGACATTGTTTGGTGGATCAGATGATTCTACATGAAAGTAGACATTGTTTGGTGGATCAGATGATTCTACATGAAAGTAGACATTGTTTAGTGTATCAGATGATTCTACATGAAAGTAGACATTGTTTGGTGTATCAGATGATTCTACATGAAAGTAGACATTGTTTGGTGGATCAGATGATTCTACATGAAAGTAGACATTGTTTGGTGGATCAGATGATTCTACATGAAAGTAGACATTGTTTGGTGGATCAGATGATTCAACATGAAAGTAGATACATTTGAAAGCATGTGTGTTGTTCTTGTGCTCCTAGCTGCGGCGTGGCCAGCGGCTCTCCTCTGCACTACAGCGCCTTGCACGGCCACCAGGGCCGCATCATGACTGCGTCACCGGGCTTCCACTCCCGCGTTCACTCCCCCAGTATATCCAACATGGCCGCCCTCAGGTGAGTTGGAGTTCAAATTGAACTTAATTCATTAAAACTTAATTAACCAATTAACTAACCAAACTGAATTAATGAAATCTTAGGAAACTGATAATCTGTAGAAAAGGACAGGTACTATAATTCATTTTCTTGCCTGATGGCCACAGTGGCCCATTGATTCCTGCAACGTCAATAAAAAAAATATGTATACATGATTAAAATGTGTTTTATATGCTTTATACTGCGATAATTAGGGTTTAGTTGAAGACTATGAGCAAAGCAAAGAGGGTGGAGATGTTATTTTTGATGTTTGGTTTATAATAATAAGATAATAAAATGTAATAATAATAATAATAATAATAAGTTCAGTGTTGCAGAACGTCGAAACGTTAGTTTTTCAATAAAGTTTTTCAAAAAGGATCCGTGTGCTCCAGTGGCCTACTTTTTTTTTTTTTTTTGGACCTAAAGTGTTTTCTTTCAAGTTTATACTTGCCCATTCTCTGAGAGCACCGGACCAGCCTGTTGGGCTGTCTCGGGTGGAAGCGCGCCTAACCTCATCCTTGCAAATAATAAGTTCAGTGTTTCTGCCTGTGTTGCTGTCTGTTGTAGTGTAAAACGACCAAAAGGGAGGGCAGGTGGTGACATGAAAGTGAGTGAGAAAAAGAGAAAATACTGAATAAAATGAGATATTCCTCTAAATATGGCTAAAAAACATCCAAACATAGGGTTAAAAAAAGGAGGAGGAGTGGAAAAGACGAGCAGCGCGCTTTTCCTCTAATGTTCAATTTTTTTCAGCTTAAAAACGCCCACAGTGCTCCTCCAAAAACAAAAGGTAAAGGTAAAGTCCCACTGATTGTCACACACCCGAGTGTGCGAAATTTGTTCTCTGCATTTGACCCATCCCCTGGGGGAGCGGTGAGCGGCAGCAGCACCGCGCTCGGGAATCATATGGTGATCTAACACCCCAATTCCAACCCTTTGATGCTGAGTGCCAAGCAGGGAGGCAAATGGGTCCCATTTCTATAGTCTTTGCCAGATTTTGCGTCCAGCATCTGAGCGGAGCGCCAGAAGTCTCTTGTGATTCAGCGACTTGTGATTCAGACTAGGGATGTTCGATATTGGCTTTTTTACCGATATCCGATAATGTCCAACTCTTAATTTCCGATACCGATATCAACCAATACCGAAATAAGCGGGCTTTTTTTCCCACCAAAATTTCAGGTAACAAGTTACATAATTAAGCAATATAGCATGAGAGCAAGTGTGTTGTGGTGAATATATCCCGCTGATAAGCTGTTATCGGCCTCGTGGGATAACAGCTTATCAGCGGGATATATTCCACAACACACGCTGCTCGAGTGCTATATTGCTTTTATAAAACGGTTTCCAAGTATAATAATATAATAATAATAATACTATAAGTCCGACTGGCATGGTATTCTGATAGTCAGTTGAAACACTACTGTAAGGCGGGCCCGCAAGGACGTGCGGGTGATTTGATTGGATCGTTCTGGAGACTGAAGTTGACATTGGCCAATCCTGGCGCTTGCTGAGAAGCTGAGAGCTTTCTGGAAAGCCCGACAGGCAGCTCGAGCGCAGCGCTGCATTCTCAGCGCTTGCTGAGAAGCTGAGTGCTTTCTGCAAAGCCCGACACCAACTAACGTTACGGGGTTAAATGCGGGGTTAACAGCCTTTTTTTTGCAAAGAAGACATTAGCCCGCATCTATTCTTGTACAAAACATAATTTTCTGCGAAGTATTAGTAAAGTTATAAGCGAAGATCGATTCACAAGGATCTGACAGCTGTCTCCGCCATTTGTTTTTTTTGAGGTAACCAAAGGCTTTTAGTAAGAGAGTTGCCATGGCAACTCAATAACCCATGGCCATGGGTTATTGGACTCGGTTATTGGATTTATACAATGGCTGTGAACCAATCAGATTGCTTGATTTGAGAGAGCCGTTTTATAATGTAGCTTAATGTAGCTGAAGAGTTCAATATATAATATGCATGTTGCGTTAAAGTTGTAAGTGTTATTGGGGCAGTGGTGGCCCAACGGTTAGAGAAGCGAGCTTGTGACCAGAAGGTCGTCGGTTCAATCCCTGGGACCGGCAGGATAAATCTGGGTGGGGAAAGTGAAAAGGCAGCGCTTGCCCCTCCCTCATTACCACCACTGAGGTGCCCTTGAGCAAGGCCCTTAACCCCAACCGCTCCAGTGGAGCTGCTCAGTGGCCAACAGATCAGACTGTGGTTGTACTGGTCAGCTTCCAGGTATGAATGTGTCCGTGAATGTGAACAGGGCACTCCTGAAAAAGAGAGCATTGCTCTCAGTGAGACTCCCCCTGTATTAAAAAAAAAAAAAAAAAAAAAAAAAAATATCAGCATGAAAACCGATACCGATATTTTCCGATATGAATTTTGTATGCTAATATCGGCCGATAATATCGGTAGGCCGATAATGAATTTTCTATGCTAATATCGGCCGATAATATCGGTAGGCCGATAATATCGGATGGAGGCTACATTTTTGCTACATTTTTAAGCAAAAAAAGTGGTACTTCAACATTTACCCTTTAACTATGTAGAATGTAAATGGTAAATGGATGGAATGTACCGTAGATGTTTTCATCCTCAGACATTTGAGTGTTTCATAGGTGAATGTATTTAACTAGCCGAATGAGTTGGACTATAATGTCAGTGTTTAGTGAAGGAAGTAATGATCACTTTTTTTGTGTACGTAACAAAACACGACTCTTCATATAGTTTTGTTTTGGTTCATTCTTCTCCCCTCTGGCTCCTCCTCTCTCTCCCCAGCCGCTCCCACTCCCCAGGCATGGCGGCGCCGTCCTTCTCAGGCACGGCTCGTTTCAACGCGTCCTTCCACACGCCGCCCCCCAGGGGGCAGCACAGCCTGCTGCCCTCGCTCAACAGCACCTGCAACGAGCCAACCCCGGTGCCGCAGATGGAGCCCATCGTGCCCGACCTGTGCCTGGAGCAGCTGTGGAGCGAGACGGCCACGGCCGCCTCTCACAGGTACAGTAGCATCAGAGACAGCCAGGGTGAAGCTTAAAGGTACAGTAGCATCAGAGACAGTCAGGGTGAAGCTTAAAGGTACAGTAGCATCAGAGACAGCCAGGGTGAAGCTTAAAGGTACAGTAGCATCAGAGACAGCCAGGGTGAAGCTTAAAGGTACAGTAGCATCAGAGACAGCCAGGGTGAAGCTTACAGGTACAGTAGCATCAGAGACAGCCAGGGTGAAGCGTAAATGTACAGTAGCATCAGAGACAGCCAGGGTGAAGCTTAAAGGTACAGTAGCATCAGAGACAGCCAGGGTGAAGCTTAAAGGTACAGTAGCATCAGAGACAGCCAGGGTGAAGCTTAAAGGTACAGTAGCATCAGAGACAGCCAGGGTGAAGCTTAAAGGTACAGTAGCATCAGAGACAGCCAGGGTGAAGCTTAAAGGTACAGTAGCATCAGAGACAGCCAGGGTGAAGCTTAAAGGTACAGTAGCATCAGAGACAGCCAGGGTGAAGCTTAAAGGTACAGTAGCATCAGAGACAGCCAGGGTGAAGCTTAAAGGTACAGTAGCATCAGAGACAGCCAGGGTGAACGGAGAATTCAGTTTTTTTTTACTTTTTTTAGTTAGTTTTTTTATTTCCAGCTTTAGTTTAATTATGATTTTTAACTCACTTTTTTTTGTATCGATACACCACAAAGTTAGAAGGCGCCGAGCAGCAGCCTGGAAACGAGGAATACGGGGCATGTGTACTGCGTGTATTTACGTCCTGTAAAACTGATAGTCCAAACTAACAAATGGTAACCGAAGTTACTTCCTTGTTTACCATGAGGCGCACGCGCTGTACTGACGGCTGCACACAGCGCATGTGCCTCATGGCAAACGAGGAAGTAACTTCGGTCATACTCTTGTCAGTTTGGTTACTCTTTGTTAGTTCTCGGTGTGTGGATTTACTAGGAAAATGACCATTTCACGTAACTTTGGATGATTATTTCATCGCGTGGTGAGTACACGAGTAACAACATGTGAGTGTTTCTGGCGCTGTTGGAATGTGTATTTTGGCAACTGAACGGGGATAGGCAGCTGTTTCATAATCTGCCATTGTAGCACTAAGCTAAGTAGCACTAGCTGGGTTTCCATTTGACTGTTTTTATTTGCATTTTGAATTTGTGCAGCAAAAAAGGTAATGGAAACGTCCAAATTCGAGAGAAAAGAATCCTCTGATTCGCAAAAAAGTTTTACGCTCGCTTGAGGTGGATTTAGACTAATGCGAAAAAGAGTTAATGCCCATAATCTGAAATGGAAACACATTTTTCGAATAAACTCTGACGTAGCGAGAGTTCAACCCACGTGACTGCTGGCAAATGCTTGTTTTTGTTTCTTTTAATCAGACATTAGAGTTATAGATGTTTTGATTTTTACCTTGACAGTTTCGACTGCATCTGCAGTCTTCCTCAGAAGCGTCGATTGACAGCTGATGACGTGTCAACAGCTGTTTTGAGCAGGCGTGGTCGGCCGGCAGGCCTGTCAGATCTGACATATGACTTGGTGAAATGTCTGTCCACTATAACCTCCCAGAAGCACAACTTATCTTAAAATTTTCACCTGATTCAGCCGCATCGATCTCTGTTACAGCCCCCGATTCGTACGCTATAAGACGAGAATATGAACTTGGATATTGCTACAATTAACTCATTAACAGTGTGTAAACACTGCGTAAACATCGGCGCGGCCTGGGGTCCTTCAGGCTAGAGCGAGGTGCTCGGCGCAGGTGAATGACGTGCAGCGCACAGGCCTCCTTGAGGCATCCTCCCTGCCCATGGTACGGCATGGTAGGATTGCCTTTTTCCGCAGGAGGCTCTGGTGAGACGAAGGAGGTGCCCGGCCTGGAATCACCCCACAGGGCCTTAGACCTCCATGCACCGAAGGTCTCTCAATACTGCGGTGTAGCACTAAACTCTATTGCAGCGGATTGGGCGTGATCAACCCTTCCGTGGGCAACGTGGCAGACAGAGTAGGAAGGCTGATCCGTGAGCGGCTGCTTCTGGGACGCGGGTCGGGGTCGTAATCGGCCTCGGCTGGGTCTACTGGGCGAGGGTGTATGATGTTGTCAGACCCGAAACACCCCACGACCCCAGTTAACATCACTGATGACGCGTCCCAGCGCATGCTGTAGCATGTATACTGAAACCTGTAACAGAAGACATTCAATGGGCAACAGAATAGCCTATATTCTGACTGTGTTATGGAACGCATCTGCGGCCACAACGACAACTGGGCCAAGTTAGAAAAAGCGTGTTGTACAACAGCATGAGTGAATACTGGATTCTGATTGGCTAGCAACAGTGGTAAATAGGCCAACAATCTACAGTTGGCCTATTTACCACTGTTGCTAGCCAATCAGAATCCAGTATTCACTCATGCTGTTCGCCTCGTGCCACAACCCTGTACGCGTGGTAAATGTGGCCACAACCCCCTTCCTCTCGTGGTAAATTTCTTACTTAAACCAGAATACGGGACTATCTGGAGAAAACAGAACGTATTCACCTACGTCACGTACGTGCATTGTTTATTTGCGCTTCAACTCATTTAATGGAAACCTGATGGAAACGCACCTAATTCGCATTTCGTTTTTGCAAATTTTAAAAAGATTTGCAAATTCGCATTTTAAATGGAAACATGGCTATAGAGGGCTCTACCACAGTTTGTACTGCACACTGATAGGGCTTTCACACCGGCAGGGCTCCGTGCTGGTTCCAGTTCCAGAACCCTAATCTGAACTGGCCGGCGCGTTCAGACCGAAAAAATAATTGGTTCGGAACCTGAAAAGTGGAACCAAAAAATAGTTGGTTTTCCTTGGGAACCGTGACATCATCAGTGGGCGTGTTTCATTCTAGGCTGTGAAAACGAGCAGGAAGGAGAAGAAGGCAGTGACAACACAGAGAAAAATAATATGCAGTGGTCTCCTGAGGAAACCAAATGTTTAGTGGCGATTTGGGCATCTACCGAATCTCAAGAAAAGCTAGAAAGCAGTACAAGAAAGAGCAAGTCATATGCTGAACTTGCAGAAGAGAGGGCCAAGGCAGGGTTCACTCGAACGCCAGACCAAATACCGTAAATTCCGGACTATAAGCCGCACCTTTTTTCCTGTTTTTTGGCCTTTTTTGGCCCCTGCGGCTTATATAACGGTGCGGCTTATCTGGATTTTTTCAAAAAAAAAAAAAAAAAAAAAAAAAATCTCTTTTTTAGCACTCTTTCTAACTATAAATCCTATATAACTATAATAAGTTTTAATTTCCTCTCTTGCCCTCTTTTCACCACACTGTATGACACTGTATGACACTGTGTGCACTGTAAAAAACAACACAGGTGGTGTTGTGTTATGTTGTTTTGTTGAAATGTTAATAAATGGGAGCTTCCTCAAACAGCCATCTCTTTCCCGACAATCCCCTCTGTGCATGAACCCTTACATATGGTAATTAAACATTAAAACACAATAAAAAAAAAAAAAAAAAAACCATTAAAACACCCGCGGCTTATAGTCCGGTGCGGCTTATATAAGAAAAAAAATAGTCAACTTTGCAGGTGCGGCTTATACACCGGTGCGGCTTATAGTCCGGAATTTACGGTAATTACCGTAAATTCCGGACTATAAGACGCACCGGTGTATAAGCCGCGGGACCAAAATTGACTATTTTTTTCTTCTATAAGCCGCACCGGACTATAAGCCGCGGGTGTTTTGATGTTTAATTACCATATGAAAGGGTTCGTGCACAGAGAGGAATGTCGGGAAAGCGATGGCTGTTTGGGGAAGCTCCCATTTATTAACATTTCAACAAAACAAAACAAAAGTCAGGTCACTAATCCCCAGACAAAATCACACAACAATAGGCTATATGTGCAGCAAACCTGTAACCAGAGAAGTCAAGTCACTAATGCTCGTCTTCCTCTTCTTCCTGCGTACTGAAACCACCAAAGTCCTCATCTTCAGTGTCGGAAACGAACAGGTTCAGGGTGGCTTCGTCAACCACTCTCCTCTCTCCTTCATTGTCACTCAAAACCAACGAACTCCTCTTCATCTATAGCTGTGTTTCCATTACAGTTTTTCGCAAAAGAATTGCGATATTTCTACAACTTCGACAATGTACAATTGCGACTTGTAGGCGTTTCCATTGAAGTTGCGTTTGAGTGATTCCCCGTTGCAGCAGCTGCCACAGTGATTACGCACGGGGATCTGCCCCATATCCCGTCCCCTGCATGCTCAAATCCAACCAATGGTCAATGGAAATCCCAACATGAAGTTACAATGCATATAAACGAGCCTGATTATCAATTCAAAAGAAAATGAGTCGCAAAATGTTGCTGGCTGCGTGAATGCAGTCAGCGCGACAGGCAGAGGAAAAAAGGTAGCCTAATAGCCTACAACTGGTCCGATTTAGAGATGGAGGGGGGAAAAGGCTGATTTGGTTCTATAATTGCACCTGAAACGTGTGCAATGTATTAGCCTACTCACAGTCACTGTATTCACTTCAGACAGCACCACCGCACCAGTGTGTGCTTTTCATCCTCTCATCTCGCCGCTGTGCCAAATGCGCGCACACAGGCAGCCTGCTGTCACCATGGACCGATTTCTGCCATTAAACATTATCTAATTTGCCCGGCTACGCTTTTGCACAACACTCGTCTTTCTGCTAGGTAGCGTTGCTTCAAAGTTTTCCACTTGCTGCGGAGGTTTTGACACGGCTATCGAACCTTACTTACCAAACTTATTTTCCGCTCCTTTTCCAAGGGATAATATGGGTCACATGACGTGCAAATGCGAAAAATGTGTTTCCATTACACTTTTGCGATAAACTGCTATATCGACACGTCTGAAAAACCACCTCATGATCATCTACTGCTCGTTCTCATGCTGTCGAGAACGAGCAAAGCTTTTTTTTGGTGAAAGAATCCTCCAGGGCGCTTCTTGTTAACAGTCCGAGTGAGTGGCAGGTCGAACGTCAAAGGCACTTCATCCATATTTATGATCTGCTCCGGTTCGATGGAATATTCCTTGATCTTCCTTTGTGTGAATTCGCCGAAGTTTGTGATTTTCTCCTGGTAGTCGGGGGAGGGAGTTGATGGGCTTGTGGCCGTTTGCTTACCGTAATTACCATATGTAAGTGGTCACGCACAGAGGGGATTGTCGGGAAAGAGATGGCTGTTTGAGGAAGCTCCCATTTACCGTATTACCGTAACATTTCAACAAAACAACATAACACAACACCACCTTTGTTTATTTTTACAGTGCACACAGTGTCCGCGGTGTGGTGAAAAGAGGGCAAGAGAGGAAATTAAAACAGAAGTGGATTTATAGTTAGAAAGAGTGCTAAAAAAGAGAGATTTTTTTTTTTTTTTTTTTTTTTTTTCTGAAAAAATCCATAGATAAGACGCACCGTTATATAAGCCGCAGGGGCCAAAAAACGGGAAAAAAGCCGCGGCTTATAGTCCGGAATTTACGGTAATAAAAAAAAAAAAAAAAAAAAAAAACTGAAGAAGGACTACCGAATAATGTCCTCCCACTTTGGTTCCGCTTAAACTGGTGTGAACGCGGGCTGGTTCGCCAGAAAACACCAAGGTTCTGAGACTCCAGAACGGAGCCAGAGCCAGAACCAGAACCGTGCCTGTCTGAAAGCGGTATGAGTGAAAATAAAGGCATGTACATTCTAGTTTTAATATCGGAAATATGACAAATGGCCTAAACTCTCAAAATGTTATCCCTTTAAACCCCCATGACATCAAGCGTCCATCCTGCTGATGTGCCTTTGAGCAAGACACTGAATCAGGTGTGTGTGTGTGTGTGTGTGTGTGTGTGTGTGTGTGTGTGTGTGTGTGTGTGTGTGTGTGTGTGTGTGTGTGTGTGTGTGTGTGTGTAGGGAGATGAGCAGCCAGGCATCCAAAGTGTTCCTGACCTCTGACTTCTGTGAGAACCACTACCTCTGCTTCCTGGTGGAGTCTCACCAACAGCTCAGGTCAACTCGCAAACTCACACGCACACACACACACACACACACATGCGCACACGCACGCACGCACACATGCGCACACGCACGCACACACACACACACATGCGCATCAGGGTGTCAGTGGGTCTGGAAAAAGTCTTAGATCCCGTTATTAGACGTCTTCTCTTCACCGTGTAATGGCAGGTTTCTGCGAATTACATTTAAATTCAATTCCCAAAATGTCTTACATTTGCCTTTCTCAAACCTGCATACATACCCTATTTGCACACCTTGATTCTCACTTTATTTTCTTTCTGTCTCTCTTGTGTACAACCAGACACACATAAAAACAAAAACATAAAATATACAAAAGTTTCCTCTTCTCTTCTTCTTTATCGTTTTTCAACCAGTACGTATATCTTTCTCTTCCTCACAGTCGGCGTATTCAGGTGTGTGTTAACACGTTTTCCTGTGCTCCCTCAGGTGTGTGAAGTTCATCGAGAGCAACGATACTTCTCAGCTCATCTTTGCCTCCGTCACGACCATCCCTGCTAAAGACGCAGAGCCTCTGCAGGTAGGAGAACACAGTGAGGCATCGTGGGATTGACATGAGTAGGTGAAGGCTAGAGACACACCTGCTACTTTGACCAGTGATTCTCAACAGTTTTCATAATAAGCACGCCGATGTAGTCGACATTAGAGCCACATATCCCCATTTGAACAGATTTTGTCTCTCGGACCCAAATCTGAGAATATTTTTTATTGTTGGATATGATTTTGTCCGGAGTGACGTGGCTATCCGCGTTGTTGTATGTAGAGAGAAAACCTCCTTCTACATTCTCAAACTGTGTCAATAACCTCTTGTAAGGAGGTACGGTGGTGCAGTGGTAAGCACTATCGCCTCACAGCTCGAAGGTCGTGGGTTCGATTCCCACCTGGGGACGAGGTGAACGCTGAAGGAATGCGTGCCCGTCCGCATGTCCTCGAGTGCCCACCGCCCGGGTGGGGTCGGCAAAAGGGCCTTTCTGTGTGGAGTTTGCATGTTCTCCCCGTGCCTCCCGGGGGTTTCCTTCATATAGGAACCCCCTTCACAAAAACATGCAATATCCTGGTTGCTAGTGTGGTTCCTCCTCTGGTCGTTAAGGGCGCCTGTTCAGAGGGAGGGGAACTGGTTGGAATAGCGTGATCCTCCCACGTGCTATGTCCTACCGGTGAAGCTTCCTCTGTCAGGTGAAAAGAAGCGGCTGACTGACTGCCCATGTCTCGGAGGAAGCATGGAGCCAGTCTCGGCTCTCCCCAGATCGGCAGAGGATGGAGTAGCAACCAGGATCGAGAAATCAAATGAGCACTAATGGGGGATAAAATGGGATAAAAAATCGGGAAAAAATAAAAAATAATAAAAATAATAACCTCTTGTAAATTCAGTAATGGGTGGAGGCCCCTGGTGGTCCCGGCCCGGACCCCACGTTGAGAACCACTGCTTTAGAGTAATGCTAATGTACAGTTTATGCACATGTCTGGAATGTTTAGGAAATATATTTGATCATTTCCAGGTATGAATGGGGGAATGTGAAGTGCTTTGAGTCTCTTGAAAGGCGCTATATAAATCCAATCAATTATTATTATTACTACAACAAATCTAGATGAAGGTTGTGTTATTGATTGATCTAGTTGTGCCTATTTTGGAGGTAATTATTACAGGTTAATTTATTGTAGTTGAATGGGGGGGGGGGCAGGGGTTGGTGGTAGTCAGGAGTGCAAGGGTCCAAACCGCAGTGTCTCGACAATAGATGTAAAAAAATATTCCTTTGTAGAATCATGTAGAAAAGAGGTGCTGTCGTAGGTCAACAAATGAGAGCCCAGAGATGTTTTTTTTTAATATATCTCTTTTTTTCTGACCAAAATTCCGTTGCTCCTCAGAATATAGATGCCATGCTGGTTCTGGAGGCCAGTGGCAGTCTGGTTCTCTACACAGGAGTCACCCGGGTAAGGATGGACTTACACCAGCAAGACTTTAGCCACATTAGGCTGCAGACTTGACTGAATTAATTTGATGCTTAACACTAGTCAGTAAATCAAAGTTGTTGCCACTGCCAGAGGCCCTGGCTCTTTCTGAAGTGTTATTATGGAACCCACCGCAGTTCCGGCAAAACCACGCCCTGTGCCCGCCTACGCTGCAGTCAACCACGAACACTGTGCCTAGGCCCCTCCCACACCACAAACACTGTGCCTAGGCCCCTCCCACACCACAAACACTGTGCCTAGGCCCCTCCCACACCACAAACACTATGCCTAGGCCCCTCCCACACCACAAACACTGTGCCTAGGCCCCTCCCACACCACAAACACTGTGCCTAGGCCCCTCCCACACCACAAACACTGTCTGCGCCCCGCCCGGCGCTTTAATTAACGGGGCCCCGAACACAATTATTTTCGCTTGTGAAACAAATGTCAATATAAATCCCGCATGGGACAAAAGCACATAAATGCACAAAATTATTATAATTATACCGAATAGCGCCGCACAAAGCCCCAAATTGTGGGCATGTTGGCCCGCTGCGCTTGTGTCATCTCGGCACAAACCTCCACATACCAAAAGTATTGTGTAGGTGTGTGTGTGTGTGTGTGTGTGTGTGTGTGTGTGTGTGTAGGTGTGATCAGCCTCACATCTGCAGCTTCCTCCTCGCTGAGTGGGCAAGCAGAGGGACAGAGTGAGAGAAAGAGAGGGGGCGAGAGACAAAAGAGAGATGAGGAGAGAGAGAGATGTGTCATGCATAGAAAATCAAATAAAACGCGCTCGTGCCCACCTGTGAATCACCTGTGTATCATTGCCATTTCACACCCTGAAGAAGGGCTGCTGCCCGAAACGTCTGTGTGGCAATGAAAGTATTCAACTTGGAGTGCTGTCCTCCTTTCTTGATGGCTGTCATGTCGAGTTCTCAACGGTCCTAAGAAATCTAACCCGATCCAAACCAACCCGCGTGAGACGCGGACCGAGCTCAACTCGCCTGCCATGGTCACATACACTCAGGTCGAGACCGACTCAGCCCGACCAACAAACAAACAGTTAATTAGACCTAGGACATTATAAAAAGTGTGCAATTAATGGGCTGTGAATCTTCACTGGCCTCACGATTCGATTCGATTACGATTAATCTGTCAACGATTTGATTCGATTCCACGATGCATCACAATGCATCTCAATACAGCTCAAAGTATTGCAGTTCCAAGTATCAAATCCTCAATTTTCTATATTATTACTGCACATGGCTACTTTTTCATCAATTAATACAAGCAGTCAGATAAATATCAAGTCCATTTTTAACTTAGAAAGGGCTTTAAAATCTGAACGTCAACAGAAATCTAAACATAAACGATTCAACGATTCATCTGTCTTCGTTTCGATTCACACGTCCGCATCGCGATGCATCGATGAAACCATTAATTTTGACACCCCTAATGCTTCGTCACTGTCTGCCTGATGGCGAGAGCAACTTCAGCTGTACCAGACATCGAATTTTCAACATAGTTAACTTTTGCAGTAGGCCTAGGTTACTGGCTATTACTAGGAGATGAGGCAGTTAAGTTGAGCTGGGTAGTAACGTTATAGGCCGACAGTATGCCACGTCTCTCTCTCTCTCTCTGTGGTGCTATTAAACGTGGCCTAATGGTTGGAAAAGATCAGCATTTGCTTTTTATTTTCTCCTACCTTTTCTCCTACCTAAAGTAATCTACTGTTCTACACCTCACACCACAGACCTGTATCGTCGGGAATTATGTAGCCTAATAAAACCATGACAAACAAATTCTCATTTTTAAATCAAGGTGTGTGTTTTTTTCTGCAATGTACAGTAGGCTATAGTTGAAAATCAACGTGGCATTCTGAGGAGGGAAGAGTGTGTATATGCGTGCGCGAGGTGTTGGAGAGAGAGTACATCCATGCCGTGCGTAATATATCCAAGCGAGGATTTCCTGCACTCCGCGGAGAATTAGCGCTAACACCTGCTAGGTGGTCTTAAAATTGCGTGCATGCAAGGACATTCTTCATAACACTTTACACGGAAAGGCCTGTTTTGGCATGGGCCACGCCCAAACCTGTGGGATCTTCCCCGGTGTGCAAAATGACACTTGCGGGAGGCAGACGATAGCCTAAGAGGTGTGCAAAGGCCAGTATTTAGCACGGACACGCCTGGGACACGCCTACACCTGTCAGGATCAGGATCAGGATATACTTTATTGTCCCCGAGAGGTAATTTGTCTTGGACAACAGTGCTACATACAGCTGCATCATAAGAAGACAATACAAATGACAATAACATAACGGGAACAACAAAGGTCTACACATTTTTTCGCGAAGAGATGCACCTTACGTATGAAGTGCATGGAGTTGTATTGCAACTGACCCGTCAAAGGAAAAAGACCCATAAAGTAAAATTGCACTAAGGATAAAAGATGACATGTGCAAAGAAATGGGCGGGAGACTAGATAAAGTGACCTATGCTGCTGTGCAAAAAGTGGCTTACAAATTAAAACAAATGGCAAGGTAATAAAAGCAATATGATAATAAAACCAATAAAATAGTAAGACCACAGCATGATCACGTTTAAAAAATGATACAGTGCATTATTAACACATTCACTGCCAACAGTTTTTTTTTTACTGTAGGTAGCTTCTGCCAAGTTTTTTTTTTGAGGATTCTGGCTCATCTTTCAAGAGCCGAGGATTATTTTCTGCTAGGACTTTGTGAACACAAAATATCTCAAAATAACTAATAGAATGTGTGCTTTCTCTGCCTAAAAGAGTTAGTTTGTAGAGTTAGTAGTTATGTAGGCATTAGCAGTTGAATACAGCATGGTTTCAGCGTCTGAAAATGAAAGCTGAGAAAAATGCCTTTTTGTGAAATTCGATAGAACAGTCACTTTAACCATTTATTTTTGGCATCAGTAAGACATCAGACATCTAAACAATAGTTCTGAACAGTAATTTCCTCCATAACAGCACCCGCACCCCCCTCTCCTTCAAACTCCTCCCTCCGTGGGTGTGTCTCTGGTGGCTTTGCAGCGTTTGTCACAAGCGAGTTTCTGCTGCCTGTCTGTGCTGCCTCCCTCCCTGGCGGCCCCTCGTCGGGCGAGTCTGGATGGGGCTCGCTCGTTTCTTGGGTTTTCGGTTGAGAGCTTTGATGAAGCTTTGTGCGATTCTGGGCTTTATGCTGCGTGTTTCAAAGTGTGTTGCACCCAGTCTATTTTTGGAACCCCCCACCGTTGTGCGCCACCGTTGTGCGCCAGCGCGAAAGCGTTTTCGCCTACAGTATGAGAATGGCTTCCTCACGCTTTTCCCTGCAGTTTTGGCTGGCTTTCTCTAGTCTGGAGAGCACTGTCGCCACTTAGTGGGTCGGTGGAATGGGTTGTACACGTTCGGTGGCTCCCATATTTTTATAGGAGATGTAAAAGGGTTAGATCCACGTCCCACCGTCAAATTTTTTTTTTTTTTTTTTTTGACGAGTTACCTCGTCCACGGCAGTCAACCGTTGTTGTTTTTTTGACGAGTTAACTCGTCCACGGCAGTGAACGTGTTAAAACATGAATAATTAAAATAATAATTTTAATATTTCATAATTTATATTATAATAATATAATATAAATTATAATATAATAATACATATTTATATAATACTAGTATATAATATTATTAATTATAATATTATAATAAATATTTATACTATTTAATAATTGTGTTTGCAGTTAGATCCCAGTGCCAAACTGGATGGTGGAGGTAGACGATAGCATAAGACACAGGGAAGATGGCATGAGAGGTGCGCAAACGATGGCGCCTGTACGACGATAAGGCCCAAAGTGTTTTTACAGCACCCCGAGTTTTAGAAATGGGCACCAAACATTCCTCTAGGCAGGAAAAACCCTGCCTCTTCCTGTTTTGTTGCCGTAAAGCGATCCAGCAGATTTCCCCTCCAGATTGACCAGGTGGAGAAACACTGGAGGCTGCAGAGTAGAGGCTGCCAGGCTGACCACTTGAGTAGGGCTGTGAATCTTCACTGGCCTCACGATTCGATTCGGATTCAGAGGGCTACGATTCGATTCGATTACGATTATCGATGCATCTCGATGCATCTTAAATCGATGCATCACTTTTTTCCGCAATACATGATTTTTTTTTACTCACTTTCTTTTTTCTCACTGTGTGGCTACTTTTAAAATAAAAGTGCAGTTGGAATTGCATTGTATTATGATCCATAATTAAAATAAACAACTGCATGTACTTCCATTATATTTTATTTGATTATAAAAAAATAAAAAAATTGATAATCGATTTTTGACATTTGTGAATCGATGCAGAATCGTACACGTCCGCATCGCGATGCATCTTATAATCGATTATTTTTGACACCCCTACACTTGAGGGGCTGCTTCAGTTACAGCTAATACTAATGTCCTATGCTAAGCTACTCTACATGTAGCACCTGTCACTAGCAGCCTATTACTCTGTGCTTTGCTTTCAGGCCAGCAATCATTTAATCAGAGTTGTCTTTTTTTTTTAAAGGGGGATTATCTATTAAATAGAATCTATAAATAAATATATTAGGGCTGTCAAAGTTAACGCGATAATAACGCGTTAACGCAAATTCCTTTTAACGCCAATTTTTTTTTTAACGCGCGATTAACGCATGCACTTTCTTTGATGTTTGAGCCTTGGTCCGACCCGTAGTTTGGGAAATCAGGAAGCAGTAACGTTGATAGCAAGCAGAAACAAAGCTCCGTGAGCAGAAAAGGATGAAGAAAATGGGTATATTGGCAAGTTCAGCTTCAAATTGAGAAATATGTCCTGCATTTTGGGTGAGAGAGAGAGAGGGAGCGCCTCAGCTCTCCCCGTCTGTCTCGTCTCTCACCGTGGCAGAGAGAGTGAGAGACAGATGGAGAACGGGGGGGGGGGGGGGGGGGGAGAGAGAGGCAGAGAAAGTGAGCGAGACAGACGGGCAGTGAGAAAGAGAGAGGGAGGGCGATCAGACCAGAGAGAGAGACCGACGGAGAACGGGAGAGAGAGAGACCGAGAGAGAAAGAGAGAGGGGGGAGAGAGCGTGCACGCAGCTTCTCCTGTCTGTGGCTCGAGAGATGTAGAGGATAGCACCAATTAATTCAGTGCAGCCTGAGAGATGTGTATTCCCAGTAACTAGTAGCAATAATAACAATATTACCAATGGCCAAATACTTACCCATACTAATGATAATAGCTACTACCCATATTAATACAACAGTGCATCTTTGCACAAAGCTCTCGGGTTTAAGGTAGCCTACCTCGGTTTAAGGTAGATTTAGAACATTTAAAAAAAATGCGATTCATTTGCGATTAATCGCGATTAACTACCGACAATCATGCGATTAATCGCGATTAAATATTTTAATCGATTGACAGCCCTAAAATATATAGATTCTATTTGAACAAATCAGGACGTTGTCATTAGTCCCAGGGCTCATCTGCTATTGTTGTGATCACTGTGCTGCATACTGCTCTAAGTCAAATCCCTCGTTTGTAATATGATTGCTCACTATGCTTATTAAAATGATCTTGAATCTTGATCACAGTCCTGGTTATTGGAGTGATTTCCAGGGTGGTAAGAGACGCGCTTCTCGTCTGGGTGTGCTTCCAGGTGAGCAAAGTGTTTGTCCCCGGCCTGCTGTCCCCCAGCTTCATCCTGTCCACCCAGCCCGTCCTCAGCAGCCCGCTGGAGAGCGTCAGCACGCCGGCCAACGGCGCCGCCAGGCACATCCGCAGACTGGACGAGGTACGGCCACGCCTTTTAAGATCTATATAAAACACTCTACTTTGAATAATGATTTGTCGGATGGTTTAATTTCCCCACCAAAAAGTTTAATTATCTTCTTAAAATCATTAAAAAGACCTCCTCTCTTTCTGCCTCATTCAAAATTCCAAAGCAACCAATCAGGGTTATCTGCTTGTTGAAAATGGCCTTTTCAGTGAGCCCAGAGAAACGTTCCGCTTTCAGCAGACAATTGTGGAAACAGTCTTCTAGTGTCAAACTCTGCACACATCATTCTGCACAGTGAAGCTCAGACATCCAACTGAAGGAACAAGAAGATCAACAGATTTTTGACTTAGGTTTTTGTTTTTACTGACTGTTCTCTATCCGTTGGTATTGCTGATGAGGCCACACTGCTGAAAGACAGGCAACAGAACATTTGCAGGAGGGTTTGAAGGCTAATCGATTTTTTTGGATTGAAGCAATTTGCAGTTTGGATTTAGGATAATATGATGCTGTATTATATTTATTTATTTTATTTATTTATTTCAGGGACAGTGCAACATTAATGAACATTTACATGTAAATGTGCCGGATTGTAGCCTTAGCTAATTTCCATCCGTAGTCCCTCGACAGGTAGAGGTAAGGTGCAAAAAGTTTAAAAAGAAGAAGAAATAGAAAAATGAGTGCATACATAGGGCAACTGACAGGGATACGATGTAAGTGACATATACATACATATGGGGTAAAGAGGAGAGGAGACGTACATATACATGAAGGAGGCATTTCACTTTCCAATTCAGGTGGGCACATACAGACTTTCAATTCAGGTATGCAATACAAATAAAACAAAAACAGGAGACATTAGGGACATTGACTAAGGTAGACATTGGACTTTCAGGGTTATACATATACAAAAACAACACATGAAACAAAAGGGTTTAGATGTGATCGCAGTTTTGGTTTGATCTGAGCCATGACTTTAACAGCCCCTTGAAGGTGTGAATGCTGCTACTCTCTCTGACTGACATTGGTAGACTATTCCACAGTTTGCTACCTCTGTAGGACAAAACATTTTGTCCGACAGAGGACCGTCTCAGAGGTAGTTCACAGTCGCCTCTCGATGAGCTTCGCGTGATGTTCTGGGTAGCTCTCTGTTTGATAATGCATTCTAAAGGAGATGGTGCTAGCCCATGAAGGATTTTATAGATCATACAGGCAATTTTAATTTTTTTATAATTGTCAAAGCTGAGGAGCTTGTACTTTAGAAGGATATTGCAATGATGGTAAGATGTAGGTTTCTTATCTAAAATTTTCAGGGCCTTTTTAGATAGAGAATCGATGGGCTTCAAGGTGGTTACTCCTGTGAAGGACAGTAAGGCAGTAGTCTATATGTGCAAATATCATTGAGTGGAGGAAAGGATATAATTTTAAAGGTTAGAGAAGCAAGCTTGTGCCCGGAAGGTCGTCGGTTCAATCCCCAGGACCGGCAGGATCAATCTGGGTGGGGAAAGTGAAAAGGCAGCGCTTGCCCCTCCCTCATTACCACCACTGAGGTGCCCTTGAGCAAGGCCCTTAACCCCAACCGCTCCAGTGGAGCTGATCAGTGGCCAGCAGATGAGACTGTGGTTGTACTGGTCAGCTTCCAGGTATGAATGTGAACAAGGCACTCCTGAAAAAGAGAGCATTGCTCTCAGTGAGACTCCCCCTGTATGAATAACGGTAAAAATAATAATAATAATAAAAAAAAAAATATATATATATATATATATATATATATATATATATATATATATATATATATATATAAAAAGTGCTTGGAAAAAGTGCTTGAAAGTCCTTAAATTTCGTTTTGTAATGTCTGTATGAACCCTGGATAGATATTATATAGATATTATAGATATTGATGGTGGACTGGTGAGGGGGACAGTGGACGAGGAGCGGAGGGTTCGGGTAGGGCGATGAGGGAGAAGGTGGTCAGTCAGATAAGGGGGGGCCAGGCTATGCAGGGCTTTGAAGGTGAGGAGGAGTAGTTTGAAGTTAATGCGTTCTTTGATGGGAAGCCAGTGGAGAGAGTGGAGGACAGGAGTGATGTGGTCACGGGAGTTCTGAACCATCTAGATCAGGGGTGCCCACACTTTTTCAGCTTGGGAGCTACTTTTAAAATGACCAAGTCAAAGTGATCTACCGAACATATTTATTTACGGTATATATATATACAGTGGAGAACAGTGGGGAAACAGTGGAAAAACAGTGGAAACAGTGGAAAAACAGTAATTTTTTTTTTTTTTTTTTTTTTTTTTTCCCTCCCCCCCCCTCAATGCCATGCGATCGACCACACTACCTTCGCGATCGACCGGTCGATCGCGATCGACGTATTGGGCACCCCTGATCTAGATTCTATGGAAGGAGCGGGAAGTGATGCCGGTGAGGAGGGAATTGCAATAGTCCAGACGGGAATGATAGAATATGTAACAAACAAACTGCGTCATATTATAGGTGGATGACTTTGACTTGCCAATATTTGACTTTTAATACAGCCCCTCCACTGACTTTGCTGGTTTGAAGAAATTATTTGGCTATTAAACATTTATTCTAAGTGCCTTTAGGAGGGACAATATAGTCAAGCATGAGTTTTACATGGATCTTGATCTTATAAAGGTTTTTTAAATTAATAATTGTTTTCTCTTTTTTTACCTGGAGTAACAGACCTATATTTTGAGTTGTGATGGCTTTTGAAAGTTTGAGAGAATTATATATATATATGATGAGTCAAATGGTCAAAGAAAATGTGAATATGACCACTGATTAAATAAATGCTCTCCCTCTCTGTCTTCCTACTGTCTCCCTTTCACTCCTCCCTCGCCCTCTCTCTCCCTCGCCCTCTCCCTCCCTCGCCCTCTCTCTCCCTCGCCCTCTCCCTCCCTCGCCCCTCTCCCTCCCTCGCCCCTCTCCCTCCCTCGCCCTCTCCCTCCCTCGCCCTCTCCCTCCCTCGCCCCTCTCCCTCCCTCGCCCCTCTCCCTCTCCCTCCCTCGCCCCTCTCCCTCCCTCGCCCTCTCTCTCCCTCGCCCTCCCTCGCCCTCTCCCTCCCTCGCCCTCTCCCTTCCTCGCCCCTCTCCCTCCCTCGCCCTCTCTCTCCCTTGCCCCTCTCCCTCCCTCGCCCCTCTCCCTCCCTCGCCCTCTCCCTCCCTCGCCCCTCTCCCTCCCTCGCCCTCTCCCTCCCTCGCCCCTCTCTCTCCCTCGCCCTCTCCCTCCCTCGTCCTCTCCCTCCCTCGCCCCTCTCCCTCCCTCTCCCTCTCCCTCCCTCGCCCCTCTCCCTCCTTCGCCCCTCTCCCTCCCTCGCCCCTCTCTCTCCCTCGCCCTCTCTCTCCCTCGCCCCTCTCCCTCCCTCGCCCTCTCACTCCCTCGCCCCTCCCTCTCCCTCTCCCTCCCTCGCCCCTCTCCCTCCTTCGCCCCTCTCCCTCCCTCGCCCCTCTCCCTCCCTCGCCCCTCTCCCTCCTTCGCCCCTCTCCCTCCCTCACCCCTCTCTCTCCCTCGCCCTCTCTCTCCCTCGCCCCTCTCTCTCCCTCGCCCTCTCCCTCCCTAACCCTCTCCCTCCCTCGCCCCTCTCTCTCCCTCGCCCTCTCCCTCCCTAACCCTCTCCCTCCTTCGCCCCTCTCCCTCCCTCGCCCCTCTCCCTCCCTCGCCCCTCTCTCTCCCTCGCCCTCTTTCTCCCTCGCCTCTCCCTCCCTCCCTCGCCCCTCTCTCTCCCTCACCCCCTCCCTGCGTTCCTCAGGCTGCGATGCCATCTCCAGTGCCAGAGCTGAGGGGTCTAAACACTAAACACCATGAAAGCTCCTTTGTGGAGGACTACACCTTCCAGCAGGCCACGCCCTACATCCACGCCCTGCGCGACCCCGTCTGCAACCGGGTCACTCTGGTAGGTTGGTGTGGCAGGGGCAGGGGCGGGGTCTTGAAAAGTATTAAAAGTTGATCAATCAATTTAGGGGAAATTAACACATTGAGTGCCAAGGACGTCTGTGGACGTCCTAAAAAAAAGTAACGAGGAGTGCCAAGGACGTCTGTGGACGTCCTAAAATCATAATTCATATTATTCCATAATTCTGCTGTTTAAGGTCGTACCCAGCCAGTGAGCATGAATCCCTTCAAGGGATCACACGGCGCCACCTTAAAAATCTACACCGGAGCTGCGCCACCCTAAAACCTTGGCGCTAGATCCTTTACTTTGTGCTGGAGAAAGACGTGATCAAACAGACACCGATGCGTGCTGCAGCCAGAGCCATATATATCGCTCTGTCTGACAGTTCGCTGCGATCCGCGCACACAACTGAGCTCCTCTGCGGCTCTGCCTGTCTATCTGTCTGTATATATTTTCTCCACACGATTCCTGCCAGAAAGGCAGCACCCGACGCGGAACAGCCAAACCTTTTCCTTCAGTCGCGTTTGCCATTTCCTCGTTGCGCTGGAATCCACCCGGGGCAAAAACTGAGGCTGCGAAAATGGACTGTGTGCGTGTGGGGAGGAGTTTACAGCTCAGGGAAGAGAGAGAGGGGGGGGGGGGCACGCAGGCTGCACAGGACTGCACCGTGTCACTGCATCAGAAAGTGTTCGCTAGAGTCAGTGAATGTGCTTGAAATTAGAGTGCAAAAGGTATTCATAAAAGTGACTTTATCTTGAAAAGTAAAAAAAGACAGCAGAAAACCCTTGAAAGTGCTCTTCTTTCAGAGGCTGCCATTTCATAATGGAACTGTCTAGAAACAAAATTTCTTCTTTGAAAGAAGCAGGAGTGTCCAATGTTTCATTAGAGTCCAGCCTTGTCCATATAGCCCTAATAGAAAAAATTCTATAGCTGTTTTCAACTGAATGGAAGTGAATCTGGCACAGGCTCCAGACAATTTTACTGAAGCGCTGTGGCACTCAATGTGTTAAGGCCCTTGAAAAGTCTTAATCACAATTTGGGGAGGTACAGTATTACATTTTGTAGCGGATTGTGTTAAATGGGTGTATGATATCGTCTCATATCGATCGCAGACCCCTGAATTTAATCTATATTGTATTATGGCAGACTTTGTGAAATCAGCAAATGTCGTATTATTGTCCAAAGAATCAATTTAATATTGTGATGAAACTTGTGATTTACACCCGCTGATGTGATGAAAAGTGGCGTTGAGGTCTTAAAATAATTGAAAAGGTCTTAAAAAATGTCTTTAACTTATTTAATTTAACTTCAGGATTCCTGCATATACCCTGTGTGTGCGTGTGTGCGCGCGCGCGTACACACACACACACACACACACACACACACACACACACACACACACACACACACACACTGTTAGATATTAGCCCCAATAGAACACAGCCTCCAAAAATAGTCTGTAAATAGTGTCTTTTTGTACCATAGACTGTATACAATATGGATACAGCTACCGTGATGTCACCCTTTGGTTTGGCCATCTTGGTCTTTTGGAGCCAGAAGCAGCTAGCGTGAGACCGGGGGTTTCCCTGCTATAGAAGCAGCTAGCGTGAGACCGGGGGTTTCCCTGCTATAGAAGCAGCTAGCGTGAGACCGGGGGTTTCTCTGCTATAGAAGCAGCTAGCGTGAGACCGGGGGTTTCCCTGCTATAGAAGCAGCTAGCGTGAGACCAGGGGTTTCTCTGCTATAGAAGCAGCTAGCGTAAGACCGGGGGTTTCTCTGCTATAGAAGCAGCTAGCATGAGACCGGGGGTTTCTCTGCTATAGAAGCAGCTAGCGTGAGACCGGGGGTTTCCCTGCTATAGAAGCAGCTAGCGTAAGACTGGGGGTTTCCCTGCTATAGAAGCAGCTAGCGTGAGACCGGGGGTTTCTCTGCTATAGAAGCAGCTAGCGTAAGACCGGGGGTTTCTCTGCTATAGAAGCAGCTAGCGTAAGACCGGAACATGAAAGATACAGTCCTGCGTGTGTGGAACAAGAAAGATACAGTCCTGCGTGTGTGGAACATGAAAGATACAGTCCTGCGTGTGTGGAACATGAAAGATACAGTCCTGTGTGTGTGGAACATGAAAGATACAGCCTGCATGTGTGGAACATGAAAGATACAGTCCTGCATGTGTGGAACATGAAAGATACAGTCCTGCGTGTGTGGAACATGAAAGATACAGTCCTGCGTGTGTGGAACATGAAAGATACAGTCCTGCGTGTGTGGAACATGAAAGATACAGTCCTGCGTGTGTGGAACATGAAAGATACAGTCCTGCGTGTGTGGAACATGAAAGATACAGTCCTGCGTGTGTGGAACATGAAAGATACAGTCCTGCGTGTGTGGAACATGAAAGATACAGTCCTGCGTGTGTGGAACATGAAAGATACAGTCCTGCGTGTGTGGAACATGAAAGATACAGTCCTGCGTGTGTGGAACATGAAAGATACAGTCCTGCGTGTGTGGAACATGAAAGATACAGTCCTGCGTGTGTGGAACATGAAAGATACAGTCCTGCGTGTGTGGAACATGAAAGATACAGTCCTGCGTGTGTGGAACATGAAAGATACAGTCCTGCGTGTGTGGAACATGAAAGATACAGTCCTGCGTGTGTGGAACATGAAAGGCGGGAACTTAACTGCGAGGGCAGCGCAGCCGCAGCGCCCTGACAGTATATAGCGCGGCTGCGCGGACCACAAGTCAAGTCCATAAATATTTGGACATGAACACACTTTTCATCATCACCACGATGAAACAATCAAGATGTGCTTTAAATACAGACTTTCAGATTTAACTTGAGGGTATTTTACATCCAAATCAGGTGAATGGTGTAGGAAATACAGCAACAGTAGTGTCCTCTAGAGAGAGAGTGGCATCAGCAGAGGACCAAAATGCAAGACTTATTAGCCAATGAACAGCCAGGAATGGGTCTCGTGCTACTTTTGCATGCTAAAATAAAGCTGATAATGTACAATTTGATTCAAGGGACGAAAAACCCTTTCAGAGCACAACACAAACGGTCTATTTTGCTGCAACTCGACAGTGCTGCTTAATCCAGGACCTTCCTGGAACTCTTGAGAGTAAAAAACTGGTCCATTGGAGTGAATGGAGATGTCGGGACTCTTCTATCTATACGACTCTGAGCAACAGATGTTATACAGTATGTCACCGCTGATTTTTAAGGGACCAAAATTAAATGGACACACACTAACATAATCATAAATCAAATTGTCACTTTTAATACTTTGTTGCAAATCCTTTGCAGTCAAAGACAGCCTGAAGTCCGGAACTCATAGACACCACCAGATGCTGTGTTTCGTCCCTGATGATTCTTTGACAGGCTTTCACTGCAACTGTCTTCAGTTCCTGCTTGTTCTCGGGGTGTCTTCCCTTCAGTTTTGTCTTCAGGAAGTGAATTCAGGCCCAAATGGATTCAGGTCACCTGGTTGACTCGGCCATTGCAGAACTTTCCACTTCGTTGCCTTCAAAAGCTTGTTTGGTTGCTTTGGCAGTCTGCTTCATCTGCTCTGTGAGGCGCCGTCCATTAAGTTCTGCTTCATCTGCTCTGTCAAGCGCCGTCCATTAAGTTCTGCTTCATCTGCTCTGTGAAGCGCCGTCCATTAAGTTCTGCTTCATCTGCTCTGTGAGGCGCCGTCCATTAAGTTCTGCTTCATCTGCTCTGTGAAGCGCCGTCCATTAAGTTCTGCTTCATCTGCTCTGTGAAGCGCCGTCCATTAAGTTCTGCTTCATCTGCTCTGTGAAGCGCCGTCCATTAAGTTCTGCTTCATCTGCTCTGTGAAGCGCCGTCCATTAAGTTCTGCTTCATCTGCTCTGTGAAGCGCCGTCCATTAAGTTCTGCTTCATCTGCTCTGTGAAGCGCCGTCCATTAAGTTCTGCTTCATCTGCTCTGTGAAGCGCCGTCCATTAAGTTCTGCTTCATCTGCTCTGTGAAGCGCCGTCCATTAAGTTCTGCTTCATCTGCTCTGTGAAGCGCCGTCCATTAAGTTCTGCTTCATCTGCTCTGTGAAGCGCCGTCCATTAAGTTCTCTGCTTCATCTGCTCTGTGAAGCGCCGTCCATTAAGTTCTCTGCTTCATCTGCTCTGTGAAGCGCCGTCCATTAAGTTCTGCTTCATCTGCTCTGTGAAGCGCCGTCCATTAAGTTGTGAAGCACTTGGCTGAATATGAGCAGATCATATTGCCCCAAACACCTCAGACTTCAGCCTTCATCCTGCTACTTACTCTTCTCTTCTCAATAATGAAGGAAATAAACCAGTTACTTTGCTCTTCAACTCGTGAATACAGTGAGTCTGTCTCTGACTATCGTTCAACTTACACAATACAGTTTTATATAAATATAATATAGTAGTACTTACACAACTTACACAATACAGTATTATATAAATATAATATAGTAGTACTTACACAACTTACACAATACAGTTTTATATAAATATAATATAGTAGTACTTACACAACTTACACAATACAGTATTATATAAATATAATATAGTAGTACTTACACAACTTACACAATACAGTTTTATATAAATATAATATAGTAGTACTTACACAACTTACACAATACAGTTTTATATAAATATAATATAGTAGTACTTACACAACTTACACAATACAGTATTATATAAATATAATATAGTAGTACTTACACAACTTACACAATACAGTTTTATATAAATATAATATAGTAGTACTTACACAACTTACACAATACAGTATTATATAAATATAATATAGTAGTACTTACACAACTTACACAATACAGTTTTATATAAATATAATATAGTAGTACTTACACAACTTACACAATACAGTATTATATAAATATAATATAGTAGTACTTACACAACTTACACAATACAGTTTTATATAAATATAATATAGTAGTACTTACACAACTTACACAATACAGTATTATATAAATATAATATAGTAGTACTTACACAACTTACACAATACAGTATTATATAAATATAATATAGTAGTACTTACACAACTTACACAATACAGTATTATATAAATATAATATAGTAGTACTTACACAACTTACACAATACAGTAGGGGTGTCACGATACACTCAGTTCACGATACGATACGTATCACGATACTGGGTTCACGATAACGATACGATACGATACGATTTTAACAATATTTTTTTAAACTTGAATAATGACAATATATGACTGGAAAAGTAGTATTTTATTTGAAATGCACAAATACAAAACATGCTGTTGTGGGAAATTGTTATTACAATAACAACTAGAAAAAACATGAGATTGGAGATAAGGCTTATCTTGAAATAGAATGAGTTACACCATCACTTAGATTTACTTTGAACTAAAAGGTTTCTCAGCAGTATAAATTCTCATTATGCATCTTCAGTTTTTCTTCAAACTCAAACAACAAGACTTTTCTTAGTCTATTTTTTATGCATCTTCAGTTTTTCCTGTCAAGTAAACAGTTTTGCCAGAAACTCAATTGAATGGTTTCTCTCCTGTATAACTTCTCATGTGTCTCTTCAGAGACTTGTTCAACTGAACTACTTTCCACACATTGAACTTCAACAAACAAAGACGTTTCTTTGTCTATTTTTGATTTTTGATTTTTGATTTTTGATTTTTTTTTTTCACGATATGAGATTTCATCTCAACGATACATATCGTGACGTTTTACTATCGCGAAATTTCGTGGGACTATATATTGTGACACCCCTACAATACAGTATTATATAAATATAATATAGTAGTACTTACACAACTTACACAATACAGTATTATATAAATATAATATAGTAGTACTTACACAACTTACACAATACAGTATTATATAAATATAATATAGTAGTACTTACACAACTTACACAATACAGTATTATATAAATATAATATAGTAGTACTTACACAACTTACACAATACAGTATTATATAAATATAATATAGTAGTACTTACACAACTTACACAATACAGTAGGCTGTAGAGACCACGAGTCAGGGGTTCCGTTAGCCGGCAATTGCCGTCTTTTAGTCGGTATTTTTCCCCCCTGCGCCGGTAAATTAAGAGGTAAATTAAGAGGTCGCCGGCTCAAGTGGCCGGTTGAAAATATGCCAAATAAATAAATTCCTTATCATTCCTACCATTCTACATTCTACCTTCTACCTCCATAAAATCTCCTGCCACCTGCAGCTCTCAACAAAACTCTTGACGTGTCTTTATGGAAAACACCATTTTTTAACAGTACCTTTTGCATAGTCATATCGGTGCACAATCCACATGAAATCTATTTTCATTCCAGCTTAAAACAAAAACACTATATTCCCCAGTTTGGTTGATCGGTAAATGGTAATCAGTGAATTTTCCCCACTAAAATCGGTATCGGTCTCAAAATACCCTTATCAGCTCTAGGACCACCTCAACCTTATTTTGAGCCAGGAAAAACCCTGAGATGGTAACATACGTTGTATACTTGTTTTACTCCAAATTGGACGATACTTCACGAAATGAACATGATGCGGTATTGAAGACGATCTAGAGAGTGAGACCATCATAAACTCATTAGGGAAGTCATCAATCAGGTGAGAAGGTGCTGTGTGATGACACTACTTGTAAGCAAATGTTTCCAAAGTATTACATTAATTATTCAGGATTGATTGCACCACTTAATGTAAAACTGTCATCATGCAACAATAACAACTCATCATCAAGACCAATTACTGTCACTTATTTGATAAAGTGCTCATTATAATTACAAAGAGTTGTGCATTTTAAAGCCCCATTCAGCAACTTTTCCAAGTTTTGCTTTTGGGGAAACGGCGCCCTCTGGGTGCAATAGTATCGGTGTCGATATCGCCGTTCAAAGTCAACAAAACACAGCGGCAGAAAGCTCTATGTACATGTTGTGACGTCGGGTACTCACCACGTGATGAAATAATAATCCATAGTTACGTGAAACGTCATTTTCGTAGCAAATCCGCACCGAGTTATTTCCTTGTTTTCATGAACACAACGCTCCCGCTGTACAGCGCATGCGCGCATCTTGCCTCCGGGGACGCAGGCACCTTAGTCCCAGGAGAGGCCTTTGGAGGGCGGTGTGTGACCAATAGGAGGTGACATTCTCCCTGTTACAAGTCACTCTACCATCTTCAATGACTAAAAAGCTGTTATATTAACCCATTGATACCTGATGCAGCATTTGCGTGTATGTGTGTATCCCTTTAAGACCGTGACGCGGTTTGCGGTCTTAAAGGGATACACACACAAACGCTGCATCAGGTATCAATGGGTTAAGGTGAAAAAGTGAGTGATTGGGGCTTCAAATTAAAGTGATCTGGTGTTGAATGTCTTCTTGTAGGAGCTGAGGAGTGGGACCATGCTGAGGATCTCTATCCCGGAGATCGCTACCTCAGAGCTGGGTAAGATCAACGCACACACACACACACACACACACACGTGCGCGTGCACACACACATACACGCTCACGCACATACACACGCGCACACCCACACACACACACACGTGCACACACGTACACGATGAAATTGTTAACGTGACACTCGTAATCACCTCCTAGCGGACACACGTGCACACACAAACACACACACACACACACACGTGCGCGTACACACACATACACACGCACACACCCACACACACGTGCACACACGTGCACGACGTTGTGCGACAACCGTTTCAACTTACCAACATAAACATTCTAAATGTACCTTAGCTCAGTGTTTCTCAACCCCTGCGTCACGGGCCAAGAGCGGCCTCTGGTACGTGGGCCGCAAAACATCTTCCAGTTGAAGCTCCAAAAATGAGTGGGCCCGCCAGTCGGTGTTTAACGAGGTTTGGCACGCTCAGTTTTGAAGCTAGAGCGGAGTTTAGACATATAGACAAACACGCAGGTACCAGCCAAACTATGCTGTGAAGCCACAGGGTAAAATGGCTCCAAAGTCGGCAATGCTTTTGACAAAAGGTAAATGGGAATGACTATTTTCATAAGGGGTCCTTTGACCTCTTAAGATATCTGAATGAAATTGGGCTCATTAGAAGCATTTACAGCCATTTGTGACATGTCAGCTACACAGGGTTTAAGAGCTCCAGGGTCCTACGAACACAGTGCATGCAGTGAAAATGTTATTTTCTCCTTTTCTTTTTCTCTGTGGTACCCAAGTATAAATAAAAGAAATGTCAAGTTTAAAATGCATCATTTCAATGAGCACTTGTGTTTTGCTGACAGTGGCATAACACACATACACACATACACACATACACACATACAGCATAACACACATACAGCCCATTTCTTTCTCTCATTTTTTGTCTTTTTCCCCCCTCATTTATTTATGAAGGTGGTCCTCTGAAATGTTTTAACACTCAGAAGTTAACTTGTTGCCAAAGGTGGAGAACCTCTGCAGAACCTCTGCAGAACCTCTGCAGAACCTCTGCACTAGCTTATTTCCTGTTGCAGTGTTTGCTAATTCAATAGCTGCCCGGGACTACACTGAGGGTCCAAACTTCTCCCATCTAACAGAATTCCAGTGAAACGGTCTAAATATACTTGTCTCTGAACACACACACCTTTGACCAGAGATTTTTGTTCTATATTGTATATTGTTTTCTCTTGTGCATGCGGACAGACAGACACACACACACGCACGCACGCACACATGCATGCACGCACGCACGCACGCACGCACGCACACACACACACACACACACACACACACAGCTGAGTCATACAGCGGTTAGGCTCTGGAAATTAGGTTTGAGTGCTGGCCCTACGTTGTTACACCAGTGACGTATAATATTGATGCACTGAGGATGCCATTACACACACACACACACACACACACCACACACACACACACACACACACACACACTCAGACCACACACACCCTCCTGATGATGATGATGATGAAGGCCTGCCTCAGTAAATTGTCTGTGTCGGATGCAGCAGGCCGTCCTCGTGATGCACTCCTCTCCTTGTTCTGACCCTGCTCTCTGCTTGTCTTCTGCTTTATGTTGCCTGCGTCGTTTAGAGGCATCATGTTTTCACCTCGTCAGTCCGATGCTCGTGAACACGATATCTCTGGAACGCCTTGGGGTTATTTGGGGTTATTTCTTCCAAATTTGGCACAAACATCCACTTGGATGAAATGATTAGATTCTTTTTTGTTTTGTTTTGACAGGGACAATGGACAGTCAGAAACTGTCCCAGACTTAGCTAGGAAGCTACATTTCATCTGGATTTGTGTGAAATAATAACATTTCACACAAATGTCTAATAGCAGGGTGTCTTAAAAGATGATACTTATGGCCCTTAACAAGTACGCATGCACGATATATCGACTAGGGATGGGCATCGAATTTTCGAATAATCGTTGTTATTATCAAGGTCGACTTTTATTATTGAAAGTCGAAATTCTGATTATTTTTTTTATTTTTTATTTTTTGTGAGTGAAATGTTGCATTGTCTCCCCTGATTCTAAGTATAGTCGAATCGCTTGGTTTGAGCAAGTAAAACAATTTTTACAAGCATTTTAAGCAAGGTTTATGGAAAAATGAATGGCGGATGAAATCCCATGAAGCGGGAGAGGGGGTGACTTTGGCACCCCTTTGGCACTCAGACCTGAGCCTACTAAATATTTAATGAACCACTCATGATTGTCAAAACTGTTTTTTATTTTCGAAAATGTCAATGTCATGTAACATGTTCTTTACTTCAGTGGTGCAATGCTTGTTTGAGCTAAAAATCCACAGCAGAAGCTTTTTATATTAATTAATAAAGCCTTAGACTTAGAATCAGGGGAGACAATGCAACATTTCACTCACAAAAAAAAAAAAAAAATACATTTTTAATTTTTTTTACATTTTTATTTTTATTTTCGAATTTCGATTAAAAGTCGACTTTGGCCAACAAATTTCGAATAGTGTTTTTGCTAGAAATGCCCATCCCTAATATCGACAATCATGTCGGTATCGGCCGATATTTGTCATTTTTCAGCGGTGCAGGTGCATCATCTATAAGTGACACGTGTGTCCGTTCGTAGCGCGGGATGTGGATGGGACGTCGGTAGGTGCACGAGATCTGTAGCCTCGCAGCATAGGCCGCTCCCCGGGCAGCACAGACAAAGACTCAGGCGTAGAGAGAGAGAGAGAGAGAGAGAGAGAGAGAGAGAGAGAGAGAGAGAGAGAGAGAGCGCATCTCGTCCCGAAGTCGATATCGGTTCAAAAGGCCGTTGAAACACACACACATGCTAGCCTCATGCTGAAGCTAGCCTCATGCTGAAGCGAGCCTCATGCTGAAGCTAGCCTCATGCTGAAGCTAGTCTCATGCTGAAGCTAGTCTCATGCTGAAGCTAGCCTCATGCTGAAGCTAGTCTCATGCTGAAGCTAGTCTCATGCTGAAGCTAGCCTCATGCTGAAGCTAGTCTCATGCTGAAGCTAGTCTCATGCTGAAGCTAGCCTCATGCTGAAGCTAGTCTCATGCTGAAGCTAGCCTCATGCTGAAGCTAGCCTCATGCTGAAGCTAGTCTCATGCTGAAGCTAGTCTCATGCTGAAGCTAGCCTCATGCTGAAGCTAGCCTCATGCTGAAGCTAGCCTCATGCTGAAGCTAGTCTCATGCTGAAGCTAGTCTCATGCTGAAGCTAGCCTCATGCTGAAGCTAGCCTCATGCTGAAGCTAGTCTCATGCTGAAGCTAGCCTCATGCTGAAGCTAGCCTCATGCTGAAGCTAGTCTCATGCTGAAGCTAGTCTCATGCTGAAGCTAGCCTCATGCTGAAGCTAGCCTCATGCTGAAGCTAGCCTCATGCTGAAGCTAGTCTCATGCTGAAGCTAGCCTCATGCTGAAGCTAGTCTCATGCTGAAGCTAGCCTCATGCTGAAGATAGCCTCATGCTGAAGCTAGTCTCATGCTGAAGCTAGTCTCATGCTGAAGCTAGTCTCATGCTGAAGCTAGTCTCATGCTGAAGATAGCCTCATGCTGAAGATAGTCTCATGCTGAAGCTAGTCTCATGCTGAAGCTAGCCTCATGCTGAAGCTAGCCTCATGCTGAAGCTAGTCTCATGCTGAAGCTAGCCTCATGCTGAAGCGAGCCTCATGCTGAAGCTAGTCTCATGCTGAAGCTAGTCTCATGCTGAAGCTAGCCTCATGCTGAAGCTAGCCTCATGCTGAAGCTAGTCTCATGCTGAAGCTAGTCTCATGCTGAAGCTAGCCTCATGCTGAAGCTAGTCTCATGCTGAAGCTAGTCTCATGCTGAAGATAGCCTCATGCTGAAGCTAGTCTCATGCTGAAGCTAGTCTCATGCTGAAGCTAGCCTCATGCTGAAGCTAGTCTCATGCTGAAGCTAGTCTCATGCTGAAGCTAGCCTCATGCTGAAGCTAGTCTCATGCTGAAGCTAGTCTCATGCTGAAGATAGCCTCATGCTGAAGCGAGTCTCATGCTGAAGCTAGCCTCATGCTGAAGCTAGTCTCATGCTGAAGATAGCCTCATGCTGAAGATAGCCTCATGCTGAAGCTAGTCTCATGCTGAAGCGAGTCTCATGCTGAAGCGAGCCTCATGCTGAAGCTAGTCTCATGCTGAAGCTAGCCTCATGCTGAAGCTAGTCTCATGCTGAAGCGAGTCTCATGCTGAAGCTAGCCTCATGCTGAAGCTAGTCTCATGCTGAAGCTAGTCTCATGCTGAAGCTAGCCTCATGCTGAAGCTAGTCTCATGCTGAAGCTAGTCTCATGCTGAAGATAGCCTCATGCTGAAGCTAGTCTCATGCTGAAGCTAGTCTCATGCTGAAGCTAGCCTCATGCTGAAGCTAGTCTCATGCTGAAGCTAGTCTCATGCTGAAGCTAGCCTCATGCTGAAGCTAGTCTCATGCTGAAGCTAGTCTCATGCTGAAGATAGCCTCATGCTGAAGCGAGTCTCATGCTGAAGCTAGCCTCATGCTGAAGCTAGTCTCATGCTGAAGATAGCCTCATGCTGAAGATAGCCTCATGCTGAAGCTAGTCTCATGCTGAAGCTAGTCTCATGCTGAAGCGAGCCTCATGCTGAAGCGAGCCTCATGCTGAAGCGAGCCTCATGCTGAAGCGAGTCTCATGCTGAAGCTAGTCTCATGCTGAAGCTAGTCTCATGCTGAAGCTAGTCTCATGCTGAAGCTAGCCTCATGCTGAAGCTAGTCTCATGCTGAAGCGAGCCTCATGCTGAAGCTAGTCTCATGCTGAAGCTAGTCTCATGCTGAAGCTAGCCTCATGCTGAAGCTAGCCTCATGCTGAAGCTAGTCTCATGCTGAAGCTAGTCTCATGCTGAAGCTAGCCTCATGCTGAAGCTAGCCTCATGCTGAAGCTAGCCTCATGCTGAAGCTAGTCTCATGCTGAAGCTAGTCTCATGCTGAAGCTAGTCTCATGCTGAAGCTAGCCTCATGCTGAAGCTAGCCTCATGCTGAAGCTAGCCTCATGCTGAAGCTAGCCTCATGCTGAAGCTAGTCTCATGCTGAAGCTAGTCTCATGCTGAAGCTAGCCTCATGCTGAAGCTAGCCTCATGCTGAAGCTAGTCTCATGCTGAAGCTAGTCTCATGCTGAAGCTAGTCTCATGCTGAAGCGAGCCTCATGCTGACGTTTCTACAGATACAATTGGCCATGTCTGTGGGTGGGAAGCCGGTGGGGTATGAGTCCTGCTCACTGCACTACGTCTTGCCGGTGAAACTCCTCACTATCAGAAGTGTGCAGGTGAAAAGGGAGTAGAAGGCAGAAGTGTGCAGGTGAGATGTTTAGAACTCTTCGTCGGGCTTGCAAAATCAACAGTTGACAAACTTTGGAAATGTCTACACTACAGCGACGGAGGCCATTGATCAAAGAAGCTGTCGTTTGGTGTCTTACCAGAAAAACTAACTGACAACCAATTTCTTGGGGATAATTAATATGCTTTGTAGCCACAATATATTTGAGTGTTTAGCCAATTAAGGCAGCTGTCAACTGCTGTATCCTCTCCTTTGTTTTAACTGCAGCTAATTTGTCTATTCAGACCTCAGAATCTGTTCTGACCGTGAACCTTCAAGTTCCTTCATCTCCTTCATATCCGCTCACCTTTTGTTTAAGTCTTCAGTGTCATTAAGGTGTGTCTGTGTGTGTGTGTGTGTGTGTGTGTGTCTCTGTGTGTGCGTGTGTCTCTGTGTGTGCGTGTGCATGTGTGTGTAACGCCCATTATTTAGTAATTGATCTCACAGATGAGACTTTCTCACTCTAATTAAATGGCATTTATCCACTTCTTCCCTGACCTTTCCCATTCCGCACATCCAATTTAGATCCGCCCGGCGACGGTGATTAAGAATCTGATTGGTCCGAGCTGTTGGGAAGACACTGGTGCTTTTTTTTTTTCTTTGCCTCTTTCGTTTTCCGCTATTGAGAGGAAGAGGCAGATGATCACAGTAACAGGAATGTCATCAGGAACACAGAACGTAATGGAAAAACTATTAAGACTATTAGAAATTCACGGAAGTTGTGCCATTGTTTGAATAGCGTTTTGGAAAAATAACTCTTCATATTTATTTTAACTGATTTAAAGAGTATTGTAGTAGTATTTATCTTATTATTATGTTGTTGGCCATTAATCCTAGTGCAGCGACCAGGGCACATACCCTTAATCTGGCTTCCCACCCGCAGACACGGCCAATTGTGTCTGTATGGACGGACGCCTGACCAAGCTGGAGGTAAACCGGGGGCTCGAACCTGCAGCCATCGTGTTGGTAGGCAAGGGACTAGATCACTACACCACCCGGTGCTCCAGTAGTTTCTTTATATATCAAAAAGAGCTTGTTGTTGGCCCCCTAAAAGATAGTGTGCAAAGCATTTTGGACCCTTTTGCTGATGTATTTCCCACTGTGTCACTTCTCAAAATAACCTCTCTCTTTCTCCACTCTGATCTGATTGGTCCTTCCTTTTCTCCACTCTGATCTGATTGGCCCTTCCTTTTCCTCCTCTCTTTCAGTGAGGAAGTGTCTTCAGGCGATTCGCTTCATCCTCCCCAAGGAAGCTGCCATGAAGGTTTGTTGAAGTGCGAGCTAATTGCAAAAACGGTACACCAAAACACCACATGTTTTAAGATCTCCAAAACTGAATTTAAGGCTGCGTTTAACCGTATTAAAGGACTTTTGAGGCCTTGAATTCACGTATTAAAATGTAAATTAGATAATTATTTATTCAACAGATGTGTGTCCATTTCCATTTATCGCATTGCTTTAGAGTGAGCGGCTTTAGCTCAGGAGGTAGAGCGGGTCGGCCAATGATGCAAGGGTTGGCGGTTCGATCCCCGCTCCCTCCCAGCTGCTGTCGTTGTGTCCTTGGGCAAGACACTTAACCCTCCTTGCTCCCGATGGTGTGTAGGCACCCTTGTAGACTACCTACTGATTGTAAAGCGCTTTGGATAAAAGCGCTATATAAATGCAGGCCATTTACCATTTACCATTTACCATTTATCGTCAGAAATATTTTCTGCTTCAAATGTAAAAACTGTTGTTGCGATATTGGGGAAACTAGTGGATTTTTCTGTTTCCATTTGACATTTATTTTCTTTTTCAGCTATACTGTATAACTGTTGATATGTATTGTGCTATGCTGTAGGTTTTTCAGCTATACTGTATAACTGTTGATATGTATTGTGCTATGCTGTAGGTTTTTCAGCTATACTGTATAACTGTTGATATGTATTGTGCTATGATGTAGGTTTTTCAGCTATACTGTATAACTGTTGATATGTATTGTGCTATGATGTAGGTGTTGGTGAAGTGGTATAACATGTACAACGCCCCCGGCGGGCTCAGCTCCCACGCAGAGTGGAACCTGTTTGTCACCTGTTTCATGACCCTGATGGGCTACAACACCGAGCGCCTGGCCTGGACTCGCAATGTGAGCCAACACACACAACATACAATATGTAGGATTTGAGAGAAATGTATTTATTTGCAGGGTAAAACCCCTTGAGATGTACCAACCATCTCGTTTTCGAGGGGGTCCTGACAGAGGACATAAAATACAACACAGTATACAATAGTACAACACAGTATACAATGAATAAACAGATATGGTTACAATTACAATAAGACAGAAAGGACAAAACAAACATTCACACACCATGCACACTCAAATAATCGGTATTATGACAGTAATTAGTGGAAAATAATAATAATAATTATAAATGAACAGGAGCAGTCTGTTGAGAGGTGAGTGATAAGAGCATTTTTAAATGAACCTAAATACTGTAGAGACTTTGGTAGTTGGTAGGTTGTTCCAGTCTCTAGGAGCCTTATGCTTAAATGCTTTTTTTCCTAGTTCTGAATGAATGAATGAATGAATGAATGAATGAATGAATGAATGAATGAATGAATGAAAAAATGTATTGGTCACCACCACCACCACCAACCATACACTTAGGTCATAACCAAAGGTTAGGGGCAGAAGCAAACGCTTATGTAAAGCCCCCCCTTTTCTTAAAATTAAAATAAGAAAATCATCATGTTCAGACATCTTGGACATTGTCCTTACTTGCCATCATATTAACAACAAAGGATTTCAAGTGAAATCTTTGGGACATGAAGAAGGAGGTGATTGTTATGTCTACTTACATTATCCACATTATCTCAAATGTTTGCAAACACGCTCAAACCTAGAGAAATCGTGTGTGTGTGTCAGGTGAGTCGCTTGTCGATGACGTCATCACAGAGCGCCGGCTGTTACCTGGATCTCCGGTCGATTCATGGACTATTTTCTTTTTCAAGTTACATCACCCCCACTTTTTATATGGTGGTGGTTTTTTGTTTTCTTTTAACTGGATGAAGGATTTTAGTCATCAGATGTCTGGATCTTAAGTTATTATTAGTTACGTTAGAGAAACCGAATAAACAGCTCGCCTCATTGAGGTCCTGTTTCTGCCGAACTGTTAAAAATCGTGTTTTTTGTCCGTTTTAAATAATTACCATTTGTTTTTGAGAGGAGGGGACCTCTACCATAATTCGGCTTGTGGTACGAGCCTCCTGAACGATGGACATTATCAAATCATTATGATTACGATTACGATTACGAAAACTTTATTGTCCACAAGTGGAAATTCGTCTTTGGTTCCACCGCAGACATGTCTCAAAAGATAAAACACAACAATACACATGACAAACACATGAAACACATGACAAACACATGAAACACATGAAACAATGTAATTATGACAAAGAACCTGGCTAGACATCCACAAATAACCACACATCCACAAAACAGTCAACACACATTCATCCACACCGATGCACAAAAGTAGGCTACACCTCCCAATGCAGGTCAAAATTACAAATCATAGGTCTACGACCTGTCCAATTCAAAAACAATTTAAAAAACATTCAGGAGAAGACCTGCTGTACAAAAAACCTCAGCAAAATAAGAAATTAAAACACCACCCTAAGCAGAATCTACCGCATCCTAGTTTTATTTATTGCCATGACAGCATCTGGGACAAAGGACTTCTTATAGATGTTCCTCTTTGCCATCGGTAGTCTGTAACGCTTCCCTGAGGGTCAAAGTTCAAATTCACTGAACAGTGGATGAGAGGGGTCCTTAATGATCCTCTCAGCTTTACTTCTAATTATTTCATCGTACAGACTACTTAGCTGCTTCTGTGGCTTCCCTAGGATCTTGGAGGCCATATTCACTATTCTCTGCAGCTTGTTTCTCCATTTAATGTTCAGATTGCCATACCACATAATCATATTAAAAGATGAAATACTTTCCACTAGGCTCTTATATACAGTTTCTAGAATGTTTTGGCTTACCCCAAAATTGTTGAGCTTGCGTAGCAAGTGGAGGCGTCGTGAACATTTTTTAAAGATGTGATCAGTATTTGCTTTAAAAGTAAGACTGCTGTCAATGTATGTTCCCAGATATTTAAAATCGTCAACCATCTCAATCGTTTGTCCATTGATGATTATTGGCTGCATTAAATTTTTATGGTTTTGTAAGATTAGCTCCTTAGTCTTTGAGACATTTATTTCTAAGGAGCTTGTTGAACACCAATTTTGAAGCCTCAAAACATGGTTAAAGTATAAATTCTCTCTCTCTGTGTCCCCCTCCTGCAGGAGAGCAACCAATGCCATATCATCTGCATACTTAAATAAACGAAAATATACATGATCAATAAGAAATTAATTTGTGTACACAGAGAAAAGAGGAGGCGAAAAACTTGTCATCATAACCTTTTAAACAAGCTGAGCACCTAGAAACGCGCTCCGCTAACATTAGCAACAGCGCGTCTAGCAGCCCCGTCCGCCGAACTCTGTTTGGGGAAACCGTGATAACGTGAAGCTGTTTTTATCTGTTGTAAGTACAGTTTGTTTTTTGGAGAGGAGGAGACGTCTGCGGTTATCTGATCCCGGTAAAAAAAAAAAAAAAACGTGTGAGCAACGAACACTGAAGGAATCCTAATCTAGATTCAAACGGCTCACATAATTCCACACTACTACACGACGACATAACACCCGTTGTCTTTGCTAGTTTCTAGCGCTCGAAATCTCCCTTTTTGTCTTTTAATTAGCACTGGGTCAGTACATCAAAAGACGTGTTTCAGCCACCCAGTGGCAATGAAAAGAAACACAGGGAGATTTTGAGTGCTAGAAACTAGCAATGACAACGCTTGCCCTTGCACCAGGCATAAGATGGGGCCCTGAGTCTCCTGTTGATTCTTTTTGAGTGTGTGACCCCTAGTGGCAGAAAATGACAGATTGTACGTTTAACCCATTGGTACCTGATGCAGCATTTGTGTGTGTATCCCTTACGTGGTTCGCGGTCTCAACCCACTTTGTATCTTTGTATCACTTTCAAGCCACTTTGTATCATTACAATGTCAGTAATATAATACGCAGATAGACATGTTTTCCTGTGGCGAGAGCTCTGCAGTTAATTCCAGGCACTTCCGTATCAGAATGACGTCTAAAGGCGTCATTGTGGACATTCTGGACGCGGAAGTGAACAGATGTTGCTCGAGGGCGGCTGTTATTGGTTTCAATTTTTTTCTAAATGCGCACATGCACGGAGAATCGTAACGAGCCGTAATGACTCAGACCAGCTGGCGGGGGCGGAGTTTCTGCAGGCAGACAGACGGATATTTCCCCGTGTGGAAAGCACATGGAGAAGGTAAGCACGGTCCATCTGCTTATATTATTACTGAGACTATACCGAGATTATAATGATACAAAGTGGGTTGAAAATCGGCAAAGCCTCCCTTTAAACGCCCGCTATTCTAAACCTACAGAGAGCTCCTAATAATATACAGTAGCTTCTCATGTGACCAATCCACCTGTCTTCTTGACCCCCCACAGCTCCACTTTGAAGTGCCTCTCTCTCCAGTGATTGCAGCCAAGAAGGCCCGTCCCTCCGACGGCGGCTCTGATGAGGTGGGTCATTACTGCGTTACCCGTCAGGACGTTTGCTGGCATGATTAGCACAGTAGCATGATTAGCACAGTAGCATGATTAGCACAGTAGCATGATTAGCACAGTAGCATGATTAGCACAGTAGCATCACTCGTCCGAAATGACTTGTAGACGCGCAGACGCGCGCTCTCTGAAGAGACTGCAGCGAGTGTGCGGCGTAATTGGCATTTAGAGTCAAAAAGGAGATGTACCTCAACCAGGAGGGGGATGAACACTCGAAATTGTTCGGAAATGATTCGGAAATTGTTGTGTTTACGCATTTGCCATCATCTCAGCTAGTAAATGTAGGCACCCTTGAAGAAATAATAACCAGATAATACACTTTCTAATCGCAGGACATCATGGAAATGATGTCTACCGACGGATTTCCACCCAAAATTGCTTGTTCCGTCATAGTCAGTTTTTTTTAACCACTATATCCTGTTAACCATTACTAGCACAATACCCATGCAGTGTATCAAGTGTGATGTGCGTCCCACAGCGGCAATGGCCACCGCAAATTGGGACATTAATGGGCCCTAATTACCGAATTAAAAGTTGCTGCGTGACCTGCGATTGGTCAGTTCAGTTTCTCTGTTTACTCTCGCGCTGCAGCCTTCTCTCTGTTGTCTCTGTCGGGGGTGGGGCCGAGTTAGACGCACACAAATGCACATTTCCTCACAAAGTCACTCCCATCATCTGACACTCCCCACTCCACTCTTTCAGGTCCATCCAATAAATTACCATCTTAATCCAGACCCAGAACCAAACAAAATGATGGTAGAAAAATGCATACAATATACAATATGAACAAGCATGGGGTCGTAATTTAAAACAAATTTCCTGCATTTCTACACCAGCTACCTAACCTCTTGAGAGAAGAGGAGAGAGGGAGAGACGCTGGCCGAGGGGGGGGGGAGATGGGTAGCGGACTATCGCAGCCGGTGCACATTGCCTCTAAGGGTATGTGTCAGGGTCGCTGCACTAGTGCCTGCGCTGCCCGGTTGGGGCCTGTTCAGCAGGGAGGGGAACTGGGAGGAATACTATGTCCATTCAGAACTATAATTATATTATAGTATTACTGTATGTATATCATATATATATTAGGGATGTCACGATATTTCGTCCCACGAAATTGCGCGATATCAAAACGTGATGATATCGTGGAGATGAAAAACTATATCCAGAGAAAAAGAACCTCTGAACATGCTGCACTGACGGGCCGGCACTGATCTGTATTCTCTCTTTATCTTTGTCATTACTTTGCTTGAAATGGGGACTAAACCGGCGTTCATTAAATAACCCACAAGATTAAATGTGCTATTTAGAAACGAATGCATTGCTGGCAAAGTTTGCGCAACACTTATTCACGTTTCCCCGTGCGGTTATCCCCATGCGGACCGCATGTTTCAGTGGATGACAGCAGCGCACTGGCTGTGTGTCTGCCTCTGCCTGCACGGACGGACACTCTGACAGGGAGACCCCGCCGGTCCGTGGCAGGCGAGATGTCTCCCCTCATCTCTAAAGACTAGACCTACAGTAGTCTGAAATTAACTAGTTTGTGCCATTGTTTCCACGGGCACAACATGTCGGGTAAGCAGTTAATAGTATAGCCTACAAATTAATCTCGCTCTGAATGTGTCTAATGTGCGCATAATAGGCTATCTGTCATTAGGCGATGCAGCTCTGTAGTCTACTCCCGAAACAATTTCTAATTGTAGCCTACGTTACGCTTACCATGTCTAATTGTACGAGTAACGTTAACTTGATACGTTTCAATCATCAATTAACGCTCCGCAACGCTCAACATACAGTGCAGTCAGAGAATTCATTGAAGATTAATCATCCTCTTAAGAGGATGACAATTAAATATGAAGATAGTAGCCTACACAATACACAGCTCGTTGCCTGCATAAGTTATTTAAGATATAGATTGTATAGTTTATTTTTCTTTTAGACCTACCATGCAACAAACGTTTAGTTTGTGGCAGTGTGACACATTATGCAATATAAGCCTTATCTTCCACGTTGTTTTCTAGTTAGGCTATTATAACAATTTCCAACAACAGCATTGCATTTTGTGTATTTCAAATAAGACTATTTTTCCAGTCATATATTTTCATTATTCAAGTTTTGTAAAAAATGAATAAATATCGTATCGTATTGTTATCGTGAACCCAATATCGTGTATCGTATCGTATCGTGAACTGAGGGTATCGTGACACCCCTAATATATATATATATATATATATATATATATATAGTATGTATAATAATTATAAGCAACACAATGACGGAATGTAGGACTATGGGTTTCGTACACTTCTAAAATCGTATCAGATTGTGTCTGTTTATGGGTCCTTGACGTGAGAACCATACCGTTATAAATAAACGGATACATGTGAATGAGTCATGGGAAGGTGATGACTAACAGCTGTGGCGACCATCTAACTTACCCAATAACATCAGGTGAAAACGGCAATCTCACCGACAGAAATAGGCTCACTTATTTAAAATTATAATTGGATTCTTTACTGCAATCAAGGACACATCCGGTCATGCCACAGACGGATTGGGAGGCGGAGAGATCCACATTTTCATAGCAACTGAGGTGAGGGTTGAGAGTTCTCCCAGGTCTCCCGTGTCATTAACTGAGGTGAGGGTTGAGAGTTCTCCCAGGTCTCCCGTGTCATTAACTGAGGTGAGGGTTGAGAGTTCTCCCAGGTCTCCCGTGTCATTAACTGAGGTGAGGGCTGAGAGTTCTCCCAGGTCTCCCGTGTCATTAACTGAGGTGAGGGTTGAGAGTTCTCCCAGGTCTCCCGTGTCATTAACTGAGGTGAGGGCTGAGAGTTCTCCCAGGTCTCCCGTGTCCCAGGTCTCCCAGGTCTCCCGTGTCCCAGGTCTCCCGTGTCATTAACTGAGGTGAGGGCTGAGAGTTCTCCCAGGTCTCCCGTGTCATTAACTGAGGTGAGGGTTGAGAGTTCTCCCAGGTCTCCCGTGTCATTAACTGAGGTGAGGGTTGAGAGTTCTCCCAGGTCTCCCGTGTCATTAACTGAGGTGAGGGCTGAGAGTTCTCCCAGGTCTCCCGTGTCATTAACTGAGGTGAGGGTTGAGAGTTCTCCCAGGTCTCCCGTGTCATTAACTGAGGTGAGGGTTGAGAGTTCTCCCAGGTCTCCCGTGTCCCAGGTCTCCCAGGTCTCCCGTGTCATTTGGACAGGATTGGTGCGGGTGTCGGAAAGCCCCCCGTTGACCCCTTTGCTGTGGCCTCTCTGACCTGCTGTGCTCTCAAACCACAATTCACTCACATGACAATTGTAATTTCCCTCCTTCAACAGTGAGTCATTGGCTCACAAGCCATCATTTAGGCCATGTTTAGACGACAACCGTCTCTGCATAAAACGGCAAACTATCGTTGCCGTCCTCACCTTTTATTTCGCATTTACACACAGCTGGTGTGATAAGGATTTGCGTGCAGAGTGCAGACTGTCAGGCTGACTGAGCCGCAAAGTGTCAAGTGAGCCAGAATAACATTGAAACTTCTGGTTAAAACCTTCACAATAATGGTAATTAAATAAACTAATACTCTTATTGATGCATGTCGCAACGTTTTTTGTGTGTGATCCGAAATACACGGAAGACATATAGAACACAGACAACTAAAAGTCCATTTTAACACACAGTGAGTCGACGACACTGATTTTTATTTACCCAGTTATAAAATACGTCTTTTATTTTGAAGGTAAAAACGCCTAGCTTCCCCTATTCTGTCTGTTTCTAACGGGCGTGATTTAGCTTTGTGATTAAAGTTTTTAAATGCATTTCCCACGCGTCTGACACAGCAGTCGCAAATGGTAGCCTAATAAACTGCTCCAGATCATGCTCCAGATTGGATTACCGAATAAAAACCCAGTAAAGCAACATAAAAAAGAGCTGAGCACAATTGGGACTTCACTTGAGGAAATGGATTGCAGACAGTGAGTTGTTGTCAATTATTCAATGCAGGAGACAGTGATTAATAGGCTATGTGTGACGTTAGTAGGGGGGACTTAACGCAGATTATGTGTTTTTAGCAAATCGTTATCACGTTTGTTGAATGTCAATGCGAGTCATTCTGCCTGTGCCATAAGGCTGTATTGGGCTAGTTCAATGTTCCTATTGTCTACCATTGTGTAACATGGTGAAGGGGGTGAAGGTGTCATCACCTGAACATTGTTTCTCCACTTTACACAGCGACAGTAAGGGGCAGCGTTTTCAAGAATTCCACTCTGGGACCTGTTTTCAGATTTTGGCGTTTTCACCCCCCAATAACGCCGTCGCCGTGTAAAAGGAAGGCACTAACGCTCAAAAAGTTTGACGTTTTATGCAGGGAGCGTCCCCGTGTAAACAGGGCCTTAGACAATAGCAGTTTTCTTGGTATAAATTAAAATGATTTCTTCTGTGATTCGTCTAAGACCTAGTCCACACGTAGTAGGTTTTTCCCGCTAGTGCTTACAATGTCCAGCTGGGTGAAAATGGTAGCCAGTCTGGATAACTACTACTAATAACTACAGTCTCTGTGCGTCTTGGTGGCTCACCTGGTAGCACGCATATGACGAAGGCTCGGTCCTCCGCACGGCCGACGCGGGTTCGAATCCGACCCAAGTTCCTTTGCCACCTTTCATCCCCTCTCTCTCTCCCCACCTTTCCTGTCTGCCTACTGTCCTAACTAAATGAAAGGCAAAAATGCCCCAAAAATAATCTAAAAAAACCAACCAAACAAAAAAAAGTCTCTGCTCACAGTGGAGGGAGGGGGGCTGCGCTGTCTATGGGACGTGCTGTGACCTGATTCAACACTGCCCAGCTGGGAAACTAGAGGCCATCTCACGAAGTGACGCCTTTGAGTTACGCACAATACGAGGGATCAGCCGAGCAGCATTTTGGTCAACAAACCGCGTCACTGGGTGGCAACGGCAATGGAACCCTAAGGAGCCCAAGTGGTGCGTTACGTGAGTGTCTGACTAGCCGGCTAACTCTGTTTACATTTAAAAAACTGCGACAGTTTACACAACTTTAACACAACATGCATATATTATACATCAAACTCTTGAGTTAAATCTGCTCTCGCTCAAAATGTCAAAATATAAGCGGTGTGATGTATAGTTTTTGAGATATTAACGTTTGTTTGGCACAACTCATACTAGTTAACTGCCGGGGGCTTCCGCATTTCTGGGTGGCAAGTGATGTCACGCTGATTCGTCTTGTTTACAGCACGGTAATATTGGTTATTGTGACAGTAAGAAAGTAACCCTTTGAAAGCCCTATCAGAGCTGAGCTGGCCCTTCCAAACGATCTCAAGTGTTAAATTAATTCAGATGAGTGTGGACTGACATCAACATTGGCCAAGTCTTGATTTTAAAGGATCACCTTGCTGATTTTCAAATGTTCACCTTCCCTCTGTGATGCCTGCAGCTGGGTGTGTTTTTATTAGAGCAGGTGATGTGTGTTTTCATTACAGCAGGTGGCGTGTGTTTTCATTACAGCAGGTGATGTGTGTTTTTATTAGAGCATGTGACGTGTGTTTTTATTAGAGCAGGTGATGTGTGTTTTCATTACAGCAGGTGATGTGTGTTTTCATTAGAGCAGGTGATGTGTGTTTTCATTAGAGCAGGTGATGTGTGTTTTCATTAGAGCAGGTGATGTGTGTTTTCATTAGAGCAGGTTGATGTGTGTTTTCATTAGAGCAGGTTGATGTGTGTTTTCATTAGAGCAGGTGATGTCTGTTTTCATTAGAGCAGGTTGATGTGTGTTTTCATTACAGCAGGTTGATGTGTGTTTTCATTACAGCAGGTGATGTCTGTTTTCATTAGAGCAGGTGATGTGTGTTTTCATTACAGCAGGTGATGTGTGTTTTCATTAGAGCAGGTGATGTGTGTTTTCATTAGAGCAGGTGATGTGTGTTTTCATTAGAGCAGGTTGATGTGTGTTTTCATTACAGCAGGTGATGTGTGTTTTCATTAGAGCAGGTTGATGTGTGTTTTCATTAGAGCAGGTGATGTGTGTTTTCATTAGAGCAGGTGATGTGTGTTTTCATTAGAGCAGGTTGATGTGTGTTTTCATTACAGCAGGTGATGTGTGTTTTCATTAGAGCAGGTGATGTGTGTTTTCATTAGAGCAGGTGATGTGTGTTTTCATTACAGCAGGTGATGTGTGTTTTCATTAGAGCAGGTGATGTGTGTTTTTATTAGAGCAGGTTGATGTGTGTTTTCATTACAGCAGGTGATGTGTGTTTTCATTAGAGCAGGTTGATGTGTGTTTTCATTACAGCAGGTGATGTGTGTTTTCATTAGAGCAGGTTGATGTGTGTTTTCATTAGAGCAGGTGACGTGTGTTTTCATTAGAGCAGGTGATGTGTGTTTTCATTACAGCAGGTGATGTGTGTTTTCATTAGAGCAGGTTGATGTGTGTTTTCATTAGAGCAGGTTGATGTGTGTTTTCATTAGAGCAGGTGACGTGTGTTTTCATTAGAGCAGGTGTATGTGTGTTTTCATTAGAGCAGGTGATGTGTGTTTTCATTAGAGCAGGTGATGTGTGTTTTCATTAGAGCAGGTTGATGTGTGTTTTCATTAGAGCAGGTTGATGTGTGTTTTCATTACAGCAGGTGATGTGTGTTTTCATTAGAGCAGGTGATGTGTGTTTTCATTAGAGCAGGTTGATGTGTGTTTTCATTAGAGCAGGTGATGTGTGTTTTCATTAGAGCAGGTGATGTGCGTTTTCATTAGAGCAGGTGATGTGTGTTTTCATTAGAGCAGGTGATGTGTGTTTTCATTAGAGCAGGTTGATGTGTGTTTTCATTAGAGCAGGTGACGTGTGTTTTCATTAGAGCAGGTGATGTGTGTTTTCATTAGAGCAGGTTGATGTGTGTTTTCATTAGAGCAGGTTGGTGTGTGTTTTCATTAGAGCAGGTGTATGTGTGTTTTCATTAGAGCAGGTGATGTGTGTTTTCATTAGAGCAGGTGATGTGTGTTTTCATTAGAGCAGGTGATGTGTGTTTTCATTAGAGCAGGTGACGTGTGTTTTCATTAGAGCAGGTGACGTGTGTTTTCATTAGAGCAGGTTGATGTGTGTTTTCATTAGAGCAGGTGATGTGTGTTTTCATTAGAGCAGGTGATGTGTGTTTTCATTAGAGCAGGTGATGTGTGTTTTCATTAGAGCAGGTTGATGTGTGTTTTCATTAGAGCAGGTGACGTGTGTTTTCATTAGAGCAGGTTGATGTGTGTTTTCATTAGAGCAGGTGACGTGTGTTTTCATTAGAGCAGGTGATGTGTGTTTTCATTAGAGCAGGTGACGTGTGTTTTCATTAGAGCAGGTGACGTGTGTTTTCATTAGAGCAGGTTGATGTGTGTTTTCATTAGAGCAGGTGTATGTGTGTTTTCATTAGAGCAGGTGATGTGTGTTTTCATTAGAGCAGGTGATGTGTGTTTTCATTACAGCAGGTGATGTGTGTTTTCATTAGAGCAGGTGATGTGTGTTTTCATTAGAGCATGTGACGTGTGTTTTCATTAGAGCAGGTTGATGTGTGTTTTCATTACAGCAGGTGATGTGTGTTTTCATTAGAGCAGGTGATGTGTGTTTTCATTAGAGCAGGTTGATGTGTGTTTTCATTACAGCAGGTGATGTGTGTTTTCATTAGAGCAGGTGATGTGTGTTTTCATTAGAGCAGGTTGATGTGTGTTTTCATTACAGCAGGTGATGTGTGTTTTCATTAGAGCAGGTGACGTGTGTTTTCATTAGAGCAGGTGATGTGTGTTTTCATTACAGCAGGTGATGTGTGTTTTCATTAGAGCAGGTGATGTGTGTTTTCATTAGAGCATGTGATGTGTGTTTTCATTAGAGCAGGTTGATGTGTGTTTTCATTAGAGCAGGTGATGTGTGTTTTCATTAGAGCATGTGACGTGTGTTTTCATTAGAGCAGGTTGATGTGTGTTTTCATTAGAGCAGGTTGACGTGTGTTTTCATTACAGCAGGTGATGTGTGTTTTCATTAGAGCAGGTTGATGTGTGTTTTCATTAGAGCAGGAGTTTTCAAAGTCTGTGACTGTGCACCCCCCCCCCCCCCCCCACACACCCTAAGTTAACTTGCTTACCGTATTTTCGCTCAATTCTTGGATGCCTATGGAATCGTGATGATGTCGTTTGATCCCATAGACCAGGGATACTCAACTTGCTTTGCCCGGGGGCCACTTTCGTGAAATGATAGAAGGCCAGGGGCCAGTTAATAAACAATCAATATACATTTTTCTGTAGCGGATTGTAGGTTTTTGGGGTGTCAGCCGAAGTTTAGTCTGACAATGTTGTGCACACCGGATAGTTAGTTAGGTTAAGTACATACATAAGTGCCTGGGTAGCGAGCAGACAGCGGTATTTGACAATTTAGCAGCTAAATCATAGATTATTGAAAGATATTCCATATTCCAGGCTGAAATGCTACAACAGAAGTGGAGTATTGGTCAGAATGACATGAACATTTGGACACTTATTCAGCGGTTATCTTGTATGTTGTGTTCAGGTGCACTGTACATTTTTTTTTTTTTTTTTTTTTTGCAATTCCATCACGGGCCACACAGGGGGCGCCCGCATGTGGCCCAGTTGAGTATCACTGCCATAGACACTCAACAGTTGAGACAAGATAGCCTGATGTTGCTGTTTGACTTACTTCAGACTAAAATAAGGTCCGTCTGAAGGCATTTTTTTTTTGTTTCTGACTCTGGCAAAGTGGGAAAAACTGTAAAATTCCCCCAAACTACTGTATCTCTGAACTATCTCTTTAACCAAACCACACACATTTATCTGGATTTATCTATCACACAGATCTGGAAAGAGACTAGACGGATACTGATGTATAGGTCTGGAAAGAGACTAGACGGATACTGATGTATAGGTCTGGAAAGAGACTAGACAGATACTGATGTATAGATCTGGAAAGAGACTAGACGGATACTGATGTATAGATCTGGAAAGAGACTAGACGGATACTGATGTATAGGTCTGGAAAGAGACTAGACGGATACTGATGTATAGGTCTGGAAAGAGACTAGACAGATACTGATGTATAGGTCTGGAAAGAGACTAGACGGATACTGATCTATAGATCTGGAAAGAGACTAGACAGATACTGATGTATAGATCTGGAAAGAGACTAGACAGATACTGATGTATAGGTCTGGAAAGAGACTAGACAGATACTGATGTATAGATCTGGAAAGAGACTAGACAGATACTGATGTATAGGTCTGGAAAGAGACTAGACAGATACTGATGTATAGGTCTGGAACGAGACTAGCATTTTCTAGCTAGAAATCTGAAAGAGCCCCGTTTAAGGGGGGGTGGGGGAGAGAAATTAACATTTTCCTGAAAATCCGTGCCATGTTTCTTGTTATTGCTGCTTGTTTGGCCTGGGATGAACTGCCTGGAGCTCAGAGTTGGCCCACCTGTTTATTCACCATCACATCACTGTGTCTCATGTCTCTGTGTCTTCTCTCTGCAGGACTGGGAATATTTGTTGGGGTCTCATTACCACCGTCAGATGGTTTCCCAGCCTGTGTGCGGGCCAGTGGACTCCTGCTCCCCCGCTGCCGTCTCCACAGACACAGACACAGAGGTCCTCTCTTCTGTATGGAACTCAGCCTGAGTGGATCACTATATTATTGCATGTCCTTTGGTTTATAGTGTTGGATCACTATATTATTGCATGTCCTTTGGTTTATGGTGTTGGATCAGTATATTATTGCATGTCCTTTGGTTTATAGTGTTGGATCACTATATTATTGCATGTCCTTTGGTTTATAGTGTTGGATCAGTATATTATTGCATGTCCTTTGGTTTATAGTGTTGGATCACTATATTATTGCATGTCCTTTGGTTTATAGTGTTGGATCAGTATATTATTGCATGTCCTTTGGTTTATAGTGTTGGATCACTATATTATTGCATGTCCTTTGGTTTATAGTGTTGGATCAGTATATTATTGCATGTCCTTTGGTTTCTAGTGTTGGATCACTATATTATTGCATGTCCTTTGGTTTATAGTGTTGGATCAGTATATTATTGCATGTCCTTTGGTTTATAGTGTTGGATCAGTATATTATTGCATGTCCTTTGGTTTATAGTGTTGGATCAGTATATTATTGCATGTCCTTTGGTTTATAGTGTTGGATCACTATATTATTGCATGTCCTTTGGTTTCTAGTGTTGGATCACTATATTATTGCATGTCCGTTGGTTTCTAGTGTTGGATCACTATATTATTGCATGTCCTTTGGTTTATAGTGTTGGATCAGTATATTATTGCATGTCCTTTGGTTTCTAGTGTTGGATCAGTATATTATTGCATGTCCTTTGGTTTATAGTGTTGGATCACTATATTATTGCATGTCCTTTGGTTTATAGTGTTGGATCACTATATTATTGCATGTCCTTTGGTTTATAGTGTTGGATCAGTATATTATTGCATGTCCTTTGGTTTATAGTGTTGGATCAGTATATTATTGCATGTCCTTTGGTTTATAGTGTTGGATCAGTATATTATTGCATGTCCTTTGGTTTATAGTGTTGGATCAGTATATTATTGCATGTCCTTTGGTTTATAGTGTTAGACTCATTTATCACTGTGGCCTTTTATTAGACATCACATATTCAATCTGTGTCACCCAACTCTGATGTGATGGATATGAGATTGATTTGATTACCGGTAGATATTGTAGAATTGATCAATACTACACACTGATTGTCTACTCTATGGGAAGCCCTTAAGCTCCACTGATTCCAATGAGTAATTTTCTTTGGATGTCTTTATATTTTCCTTCTGCTTCTTCTGTTCCTTTCTGACTTTTAGGCTACATTCACACTTAAGCCAAATTTATACTCTGACGTCAAAGCCCAGAAATCGATGCAGCTGACGTGACCAGCGCAGATATACCATAATGTAGATGGGGAGAAAACAGGAGAGAGTGAAAGCATTTATATAGCGCCTTTATCCAAAGTGCTTTACAATCACTAGGTACATTCACCCATTCATACACCGATGGCGGCAGGCTACCACGCTGGGAGCAATTTGGGGTTCAGTATCTTGCCCGAGGACACTTAGACATGCAGACTGGAGCAGGCGGGGATCGAACCACCGACCTCTTTTATCCAAAGCGATTAGCGGACGACCCGCTCTACCTCCTGAGCTACAGCCGCCCCACAGCAAGCTGAGGTTTGAGTCTGTACATCTAGCTGCCGCCGACAACGTCCTAAACTCGAGGCTATGTTGAAGCATGGTTCTCCAGTGTTTCCTCTACCATTCTACAGGCCTGGCGAACCCGCCAGTGCCCCCGCCAGGCCAGAAATGTTTTTTTTGTTTTTGTTTTTTTTTAGATTTTTTTTCCTGCTCTCCCCAAAATTTCAATAAACCTTTATGGCATATTATTACAATACAACAATACTGGTGTTGACAGTGAACAGTAATAGAAGATGCCAAATCATTCAAAACAATAAGCATTTTGCTTTTAGGAGCATTGTGCCAGCGTGCAGCGCTGTTCCAAAACGTGTCAACGTGTGTCGTTGCCTGGGAAACGCACATCCCATAATACAACTGTTCGCATCGCATCCCATAATAGTATGATGATACTTGGGATGCCATTGCCAACATAGATACGGACAGGTTAGTTAAAACTTCAGCGTCGCCAGCGACGGCCCCCACCGTTGTGGTCGGGGTACGTTTCGAAATCCCTCCAGGCCTGAACATTTTTCTAGGGGAAACACTGTTCTCCCTTTTATAAGTTTTAGTTTTATAACAACGTTTTAAAAGTAAAGCTATCTCTGTGATCACATGACCATTCACATACACTGGGCATGCGTGTGCCAGTGTAAACGGGAAGATTGCCTCCTTTGTGTTTGGTTGTTAGGCCGCTGCTACTGGTTATCGCCTAGGTCTTGCTCTCTCTCACACACATCACATTTGGTTAACGGTTACAAATCAAAGTTTTAGTAAATTATGCGCCTCCCTCGTTTCCCCTCAGTTTAGACACGCCTCCCTCGTTTCCCCTCAGTTTAGACAGGCCTCCCTCAGTTTAGACACGCCTCCCTCAGTTTAGACACGCCTCCCTCAGTTTAGACACGCCTCCCTCAGTTTAGACACGCCTCCCTCAGTTTAGACACGCCTCCCTGGTTTCCCCTCAGTTTAGTTGTCTTTTCTCACAGTAGTAGGTCTGCTCGGTGGCTACGACTGCGTCATCCTTTTCAAAAGTCTCCATTTCCGCCCTTTCAGACTACAATGCAATCCCAGAGTTTTAGAACTAAAACGGGATCATCAGCATGTTCAAAGTCTCCATTTTAGGGGTTCCGGAGTAGTGTGGACGCTAGACGGAGTAGTGTGGACACTAGGCGGAGTAGTGTGGACGATAGGCGGAGTAGTGTGGACGGTAGGCGGAGTAGTGTGGACGCTAGGCGGAGTAGTGTGGACGCTAGGCGGAGTAGTGTGGACGCTAGGCGGAGTAGTGTGGACGCTAGGCGGAGTAGTGTGGACGCTAGGCGGAGTAGTGTGGATGCTAGGCGGAGTAGTGTGGATGGTAGTGTGGACGCTAGGCGGAGTAGTGTGGACGCTAGGCGGAGTAGTGTGGACGCTAGGCGGAGTAGTGTGGACGCTAGGCGGAGTAGTGTGGACGCTAGGCGGAGTAGTGTGGACGCTAGGCGTGAACATAGCAAAAGTTATGCATTTTAAAATGAAAACACATTTGATGTCTCATGAAGGTCTACGTTCTGTTTCAAAGGCTTTACCTCTCATGTACACAAATCTTGGGGCAAATATTAGTAATTTGTGTCACGTTAATCCAACATCACTATTGGCTTTCTAAAAATATATATATCCATTGAACTCTGTTGCATAGCACACTGACTGTTGACTGCTTTTCTCCCCCCCAGTCTTTTACATAGTCACACTTTTTTATTCTTGTCTTTGCATATCTTGACTTGTCCTCCTCTCCTCCCAGGCGTCTCCTCCGGGCAGTGCGTCTCTGAGGTTGGACAGCTCGGCTCCTCTCTTCCCTCATGTCCCCGCTCTCTTCTACGCCCTCCACCTGCTCTACCAGGAACTGCAGCTGGACCAGCTGCAGAGGGCCGGGGCCTCCTCTCTGCTCTGTCTGTTGCAGCAGCTGGCCAGGTGACCAAACCCCCTGTGTGTGTGTGTGTGTGTGTGTGTGTATGTGTGTGTGTGTGTGTGAGATTCAGATTTTAGCACTCTAAGTTAGTAACAAAGTTCTATAGAGACAGTTTATTTGTGGGCCAGCACAATGCAAGGTCACATGTAGTGAAGAACCACACACATCATGCTGTGCAAGTTCAAATAGATTATAACCCTGAACTGCCTACATTTCCCAGAACGCCTCAATGGCCTTTCAACACATTGCTTAAGACTTTACAGTAGTTGTAGCACACTGGCCATCTTTGTAGTCATTTTTCCCCCCTAAGATGAAGTAAACACTAATTTTATAATTTCTTGGGTCATACAACAACTCCATCAAAAGATACAGACACAAAGCAGACTTATGCATGGCGAAAAGTCACGTGACACTTGCTTTATTCACTCACTGTGCGTTCAGATGTACTGAGTGGATGGTTCTACACATTAGGGTTGTGCGATGTCATCAAAATACCCATCGTGATTGTTTTACAGTGAAACATCGTTTTGTACGATGGCATCATCATTGGGGTTGGGGGTTGGGGGGAATAATTCATTCTTTATCAAGTCGCTGCGTTGCTGTAATGTCATGTGGCTAGCCGCTGCAATGCGTTCACGTTAACAACAGGACAGCTGAGCCTGAGCTCTACATGATACCAGCAGGCTTTGATAGCCTCTGCTCTGTGCTACAGCACAGTACGGTCTGGGTAAGGTGTCCTCTTTTCCTCTATACAGCAGTTTGGACGCCAAGCATACCCCCGCTTGTACCTTGCGTCATCTGTTGCCCGTCGACAAACAGGCCGTTTTTTTTCTCTAAACCTTGCTTAAAACAAGTACGGCTCAAGTAAGCTCCCCTTACGCCAGGGATTCTGTTAGCCGGCAATTGCCGGCTTTTAGCCGGTATGTGTTGCCGTGGGCCGGCAAATTAAAAGGTCACCGGCTCAAGTGGCCGGCTGAAAATACGCCAGATAAATAAATTCCTTATATAAAATAGCCTAATATTGTGTGACCTATAACCTAAGTGATGTTGCCAATAAGCTACGACTTAAATAGAGATTTATTACATCATATGTTTTCCGCCCCCTGTATGTTGAGTGTTGGTGAAAAAGAAAAATATAGCTTTCTTTACTGTAGAGCGCCGTTTAAAAGCCGCACAAGCAGCATCAGTCCCGCCGGCCAGCGCTGGACCCGCTGTGAGGAAACACACAGGAGGAAACCGAAATGTCAAAACAGACATCCCTTGCTAGGCCAGTCCTTTTTTTAATCGAGATCATGCAACAAGTAGCCTACTTCAGCCGAGGCCAGCAAGACGGCAGGGAATAAACAGAAGCGTGCCTGCCGCCGTCAAAAGCGAAAGCGACCCGACGTAGGCTGTCAATTTAGCGGAGGTAAAAAGCCTTTTTATCTACGTTGGCCGAATCAATCAATCAATCAATGGCTTGTGCTTGTTGCCCGACGCTCGTATGATGAGGAGATGAATCAAAATGCTTACCACAAATAAAGCCACATGGAAGCCGAGAACGAGTGCAGGAGAGCTGACGCAGGTGCCAGGTGTGGAGTGGGAGAGATTAAGGTGCGTAGCCTATTGCTGGAGATTCAAGTTGTGCGCTGTCTGCACTGACACTGTTGCACTTATTACTTTTAGCTTTTTTCATCAAGGCAATGTCCAGAAGATATGGGTTCATGAGTGTCTGCAAATGCAGATAGATAGGCTATAGGAGCATGCATGCATCTTGTCTGTTTCAATAACGAAAGCGTCCTTACCGAGAACGACGTGCCGACCAATTCAATATTCTTGCTGCGAAATCGGCCTCTTAATGACAACACTGGAATAAATATGATCGACTATAGAGGCTATAAAGAATAGACTAGAGAGAAATAAATTGATTTGTTTATTTAGGAAACAATTATTTTATAACATCCTTTTTTTAATAGTGGCCGGTAAATATTCGATAGGGCCGGAATTTTGGAACGTTACCGGCTGCACTGGCCGTCTGGGAAAATGTCTAGCGGAATCCCTGCCTTACGCGTGTGTCTCTCCTGACGCATCACCTCACCCTCTTGTGAGTATATCCGTATTATGGAACCATCCCCCCGACCTGCAGCTTTTAGCAGTAATTACAGTCATCTATGTTTTAAAACCAGTTGTATAATAGTGATTGAGAAACAGCTGTCAGCAGTTAAAAGCGACGGTAAACATAAAAGTCTTTAGTCTATTATTTTTAAAAGTAAGTAACGTTGGGGCAGATCTGAGGTCTTCAGGCAGTTTGTTCCAGCTAGCAGAAGCATAGTCGGTAAATGCGGCCTTCCCATGATTTGATTTGATGTAAGAGTGGTTTCTTTTGAGCACACCATGTGAAATTACTATCTCTCGCCTCCCCTCCGTCCGTGTGTCACACTCTCGCAGCACCACTGAGAACGAAGCAACAGAGAGAAACGATTCGCTTATTTGATTGGCCGAGTAGCATCACGTGTGATGATTGACAGCGCATGCATTGGTCTGTGAGCTTCCTGGCAGATAAACCAGTAGTACCGTAAAGACTATAAAAGCATGTGCCGGTTCAAATAGAAACGCTCCGTGAAAATGTAGGTTATCAATGATTTGTAGGTTATAGGGCTCGGTCCGGATAGGACGGCGTCTCGGTCCGGATGCGGACCAGAGTCCGGACTTTGAGGATCGCCGTTCTAAACCGAACCCCAGCTCACTTCCTGTCGCAGTGTTTGCTATGGACAGGAGAAAAAAAAGGGGGGGGGGGATATAGGAGCAGAGCAAGACTGACAATTCTGTGAAAACCGTCTAACTCTATAGTCGGGATGTTCATTTCGAACAATTTCCATAATCGAAATTCGGGAAAATTAACGATTATCGATAATATTAATATTAATATATATATATATTTTTTATGCGTTTATTTTTTATTTTACAAAATGCCTATGTGCGAAGCGCTATGAAGTGCTTTTCAATCTGCCTGGTAATGGTGCCCCGTGAGGGAAGCGCATAGTATAGCTGCTCAATCACATTGATCAGGTCTCGATAAGGTTCCAGACGAGTGATCTTTTCTGCATGCCGGACGACGACGAGGCTCATTAACCAGGCTCGGATCTACGCTGTTCAAGTGGTGAATCATTGGCGTCTAGCCGTGTTGTACTTATAAACGGCATCACAGTTCTTGCAATGCACAATGTCGTCTTTTAACTCGAAATGGTCCCAAACAAAGGTTTGCTTCGCTCGCTTCATTTCCTCGTTTGGCTGAGTGCTGACAATGTGCTTTTTTCTGTTCTTCTCACCGCAGCAAGCCCAGTGAGGCCACGCCCATAGCCCCACCCAGAGGTGTTTTGTTCAGTTGTCTCATAGTCCCATTGCGCCCTCACCTGGTTGCGACCACGTAGGGAAAACCAATGTAGTTTCAGCACATTTAGGGCTATTTGATTTGATTTAAAAAAGTATATTAAAAATCGATAAAAATTCCACATGATCGAATCAATTCCTTAACGATCAATTATCGATTTTCGATTATTGATGAACATCCCTACTCTATAGCACTTTTCTAAAAGTGCTCAGAGACGCTTTACATAAACATCAACAGATCAACGTAAACATCCACAGATTACAGAAAACACAAATACAAGAGTTACAAAGCGAAAGAGGGTGGTAGAGGTGAGCATTTCACTTCTAGGGAGGCAGTGGGAGTCGGGTATTGTGAATGTGATGCGGGGCATTGCCGGAATAAAAACGTGGACCTCTCCAAATGCAGAGGCGATATTATCAAGCTGTCCCATCTATCCAAACAGAAAGAGTTGGCGGCCGTGCGTACGTGCCGACTCGCACAGCGCACAGCTCCCTCCATTGTTGTCGGTGGAGGCTTGTGAGTAATGCAGGCTCTTGTCGCAGCAACGTGTTAAGAGAAATAACCTTCAGCCGGGCGGTCGAGTGACCGCTGTGATTGGTGCCACTGACAATAAGAGAAGAGGTGGAGTGGGAGAGTGAAGCACTCTTCACAGCAGTACTTGGCCTGCGTCGCTTAGCGTGTGGGTGTGGCCTGTGTCGCTTAGCGCGTTGGGGGGGGGGGGCGTGGCTTGTGTCGGTTAGCGCGTGGGCGTCGTTCCGCGGCTCTTGGCTCCGTCAGCTGTTGTCGAGCAGTAGAGGATGATGAGGGAGGGCTTTGTTCCACAACAGAGAACAGGCCGGTAGCTCTGGGCCAGTGATACTCAACCAGAGGCTCTAGAGCCACATGCAGCTCCTCCTGGGTAGTTGTGGCTCCTTTAAGTTCTACTTAAAATAAAGAAATAAATAAAAATCTAAAAAAAAAAAGAGAGAGAGGAAAGGGACCTTTTTTTAGATGGTGGCTCTTGCAAAGATCCCCCCCCCCCAATGTGGCTCCTGAGTAGGGCAAGGTTGCGTACCACTGCTCTAGGCACACGCACGCACGCACACACACACACACACACACACACACACACGCGCGCGCACAGACACGCGCACACACACTGAGAGTTGGTAAAGGGATTAAAAGCTATTGATTATCTGCTAAGATGAATGGTAATGCAATACAGGCAGGTGATAATTGCTCAGTGTGTTTCTTAATCACTGGGTAAGGGGAGAAAAAAAGACAAGTCAAATGCCAACGAGCCTTTCTGAGATGATGGAGCCATTTTGACACTTGATTCAGCACTCTGCAGTTTGTTTGAGGTGTGGCCACTGAGACCAGCATCACTGATGTCATCAGATTTATGACATCACTGATGATGTCCCTGTTGGATTTATGACATGACTGATGTCACAGTCTTCAAGAATGATGATAGACCAATATTAATTTGTAATCATCTTGTTTTTCCTCCCTCTGTTTGCAGAGACCTCCAGCTGGACGAGTATGTGGATTTGTACTGGAGAGACTACCCATCCTTAATCAGTAGTTTCACTGAGAGCTGCCTCATAGAGCAGGGTAAGACACACAGGTAACAGGCTGGTACCTGATGGTATGAGACTGGACAGCTTGCAGTGTGGGGCAGAGGGTGGGATGATCAGGGATTAGACCTTGATTAGACGTGATTAGACTGTGATTAGACGGGATTAGACTGTGATTAGACGGGATTAGACTGTGATTAGACGGGATTAGACTGGTCTCAACATGTCAGACAATGAGAGAGATCCCTGCCTACCAATCGCTTGGGGATTTCTAGAGGTGCCTCGATTCTTTCCTCTGAAGGGCCAAAAATGCATCTGGATGGCGGGCCATGGGGCCAAAAATGTATGTGAAATTGTCACGTGAAATTACATTCAAATAAAATGCATTACATTTGATAGACAATTTACATTCTAAATCTACAATAATTTTTTCGAAATAATAAAAAGACTACTCTTATCGGTTTCACAGTCATTTTAGTAGATTGTAAAAAAATTAAAAGAAGCATCAACATATTTAAAGGGAAATACACCTTGTGTGTGTGTGCATGTTTGTGTGTGTGTGTGTGTGTGTGTGTGTGTGCGCACCAGGGTGGGAATTACATGGAGGCCATCAGGCCATGGCCTACGTTGCCCCTCCCTCTGGCCGTGATGCCCTGAGATCTCTAAGACCACCTTGGCAGTAACCTGCTACCAGCCTGCTGCTGTCAGCTGCTTTAAAAGCATCAGTGGTCTCAGTTTAATGTAGCTGCTCTGTGTAAAGGATGTGTACTTGAATCATTTTAACACACATTTCAGAAAGATCTCTCTTCATGATGTCAACAGAGCAATGACCTCTGTGCCCTGACATGTGACCTTGCCCCTAAAATGACGAAATTCCCACCCTGGTGTGCGCGCGTGTGGGCGCGTGTCCATTTAAACCGTTACTTTGTGATTCACTTTGCTTCCTCTCCTGTCTGGCTTCCTTGCCATCTTCCCTCCCTCCTCTTCTTCTTCTCCTCTCTCAGCCCAGATTGGCCAGATGCAGCATCCGTCCTTCCTGAGGGCGGAGCCTCCCAGTGTGTTCAGCTGGCTCAGCAGCTGTCTGAGAGGGGAGGAAGTCCCGCCCTTCCCCTTCCTGCCGGGCATCTGCCAGAGGACCAGGCTGCTGGTTCTGGTATGGCCAAAGATCCTCTCTGCTTTACAGGACTGTAGGGCTGCACCATCAATCGTAGATGCACCCCCCCCCCACACACACAATTAATAATTGGCAATATTGAAGTGTTTGCTATATTCTCAGTTCCCCTCAAACACGCTGTTCCATTCATTGGGACAAGGGATCCACGATATTGGATTTCTTGCCGATATTCGATATTGCCGATACCGATATTATATGTGCGCATTTTCTTCCACCTAATTGCAGAGAACATCAAGTCTCTCCTGTAGTCGTGGAATTAACACATTATGCCTGCTCTTATCGTGATGGCCCACTGACCTGCTCTTATCATGATGGCCCACTGGCCTGCTCTTATCGTGATGGCCCACTGACCTGCTCTTATCATGATGGCCCACTGACCTGCTCTTATCATGATGGCCCACTGGCCTGCTCTTATCGTGATGGCCCACTGACCTGCTCTTATCATGATGGCCCACTGACCTGCTCTTATCATGATGGCCCACTGGCCTGCTCTTATCGTGATGGCCCACTGACCTGCTCTTATCATGATGGCCCACTGACCTGCTCTTATCGTGATGGCCCACTGACCTGCTCTTATCATGATGGCCCACTGACCTGCTCTTATCGTGATGGCCCACTGACCTGCTCTTATCATGATGGCCCACTGGCCTGCTCTTATCTTGATGGCCCACTGACCTGCTCTTATCGTGATGGCCCACTGACCTGCTCTTATCATGATGGCCCACTGACCTGCTCTTATCGTGATGGCCCACTGACCTGCTCTTATCGTGATGGCCCACTGACCTGCTCTTATCGTGATGGCCCACTGACCTGCTCTTATCGTGATGGCCCACTGACCTGCTCTTATCGTGATGGCCCACTGACCTGCTCTTATCGTGATGGCCCACTGACCTGCTCTTATCGTGATGGCCCACTGACCTGCTCTTAACATGATGGCCCACTGACCTGCTCTTATCATGATGGCCCACTGGCCTGCTCTTATCGTGATGGCCCACTGACCTGCTCTTATCGTGATGGCCCACTGACCTGCTCTTATCATGATGGCCCACTGGCCTGCTCTTATCTTGATGGCCCACTGACCTGCTCTTATCGTGATGGCCCACTGACCTGCTCTTATCGTGATGGCCCACTGACCTGCTCTTATCATGATGGCCCACTGACCTGCTCTTATCGTGATGGCCCACTGACCTGCTCTTATCGTGATGGCCCACTGACCTGCTCTTATCGTGATGGCCCACTGACCTGCTCTTATCGTGATGGCCCACTGACCTGCTCTTATCGTGATGGCCCACTGACCTGCTCTTATCGTGATGGCCCACTGGCCTGCTCTTATCGTGATGGCCCACTGACCTGCTCTTATCATGATGGCCCACTGACCTGCTCTTATCATGATGGCCCACTGACCTGCTCTTACCGTGATGGCCCACTGACCTGCTCTTACCGTGATGGCCCACTGACCTGCTCTTATCGTGATGGCCCACTGGCAGATGCAGACATGAACGCAATGCTTTTCAAAATGTGCACATTCACCGGACAAAATAAGACAATTACTTCAACTTAGGTTACGTAAAACATGGCGTATTTCTTATTTATGTAGCGTTTTCTTTCAAACAAAACTGTACGATTCATCTTAAACAGGCTTCAATGTTGCTCTCCCTGGGTTAGGGTTATCCCCATTTATTTAAGCGTCATTTTATCGGCCTGTCATATCGGTAGAAATGTTCGTTTCGATGCCGATATTTAATTTTAAAGCGTTTTATCGGATGATACCGTTGCCGTGCCGATATCATCGTGCATCCCTAATAGTCCATGGGCCAAGGCTCAAATTTTGACATATCGGTACCACCTGAGGTGACCGCACGATTTTGTTATTTTTGTCTTCCTACATGTCTCTAGTTTATATTTTGGTATGATAACCCTTCCGATTTGGTAGCTTAAGGATAGTTATCACTCTGTAAACAAACCTACCCCCAAAAAATGACAAAACCCTGATTTCATCATATCTCCTGAACCACACATGATAACGCAGAAAATGTGATGTCTACCCCTATGTTTTCATGGTCAGGGATTACAATGACACCCTATACAACATCATAAACTGTTCACATGAATAGTTAATGGTGAATTAAGTGGTGTTTTGGTGAATTCAGTGGTGTTTTGAGAAGGATACAATGCAATTAGTCCATGGGCCAATGGTGAAATTGGTACCACCTAAGGGGGCCGCGCAATTTTTGTATTTTTGTCTTCCTACATGTCTCTAGTTTATATTTTGGTATGATAACCGTGCCAATCTGGTAGCTTATTGATAGTTATCACTCTGTAAAAAACCTTCTCCCATATAAATGACAAACCCCTGATTTCTGTGTATTAGTCCAGATGATATGTGAAAATCATGTTCACTTTTTCATAAAAGCATGAAACTTGGTACACATATAGTTTGGGGCCCCGTAAATCTTCAGAAATTAAGCCATCACAAAAATGCCTCGCGGTGGCCATTTTAATTCCGCCATAAGTGAATTATGTAGTTTGCATCATATCTCCTGAACCACACATGATAACACAGAAAAGGTGATGTCTATCCCTATGTTTTCATGGTCAAGGATTACAATGATACCATATAGAACATCATAAACTGTTAAAGTAACTAAGCAATGGTGAATTTAATGACGTGAGAAGGAAATCACAGTTTCTGATAACTGATGCTATAACCTCAATTCCATGACCACTCTCTGGCTAAGATTTTTTGATGAGTAATTTGACTTCTATGGGCCTTTTTGTTAAAATAGCCCCCAGGCCCCTCCCAAACATCCTCCGACTTTCTGCCAGATGGCCAAATCCAAGATGGCCACTGGTACAATCTTGAAAAATTTACTTTTGAACCAGAGCACCTAGAATAATGTATGAAGACACTTTTCGGTGTAAGTCAACCACAAAGAATCTGATTCTGACATCAGTTTAACATTCTGTCATAATTTTGACCCACAATTCCAAGATGGCTGCCATCCAGTAGCGTGAAAACTTAACTTTTGAATGGCAACATATACGTATGTGGTGTTTGGGGTTTACCATTTTTAGAGTAAGGACGGAGATTAACAATGGTGAATTATAGCTATTTTAATTGCAAATCCATGCAGACCAAACATGGTTTAGTAATGACAATTATTGTGTTTTGAGGGTAATTTCATAATTATGTTAGTCTCGCTGGCCACGGCCAGCCTCCCCTCCCTACCGGGAGAGGAGTCTGGCGCCACGGAAACAGGCAACTGGGATAAGCCCTCCCCTGCTCTACAGCTGCTCCCCATTGGAGCGACTGTTTCAGTGGGTGCCGGATGTCTGCTCCCGGCTTATTACAAACTCTGTCATTGGCTCCGACCATGTCAATCAGAGCAGCTTCCGTTCCCTCCTCCCTGTGTGTCGCTGTAAATAGTGCCCTGCCGCCTCAGTGAAAACAACAACGCTAACTAGCTAGCAAGCTAACGGCAGAAACCTACACGCTAGCTCGTTGCTACACGCTGAAAAGGGCAAGTTGGATTGTTGGAAACTATTTTCCAAGGGCACTGCCGCTAAGCGCCGCCCATCGCAATCCCACTATGGAGACCTGCGTGGGAGGGGAGGCTGGCCAGCGAGACTATGGGAAAGGTGAAGGTGAATAGCCTATGTCCATTGTCCAACAAGTTTTCTCAATTAATTTCCCTCTTTGCGATGTGATAAAAGTTTCTCAGTGAGTTATAGTTGATTGCATTGCCTCACTGAATTATCTGCTAATATCCAATTTTAGCAGCAGAATTTGATGTCCTGGCGTGGGCACGTCCGTGTGTAATGACATATCCAAAAGGAATTTTACTCTGCGCTACGCTGCACAGCATATAGATTATGGTGCGCTCAAGCGCAGCAGAGTATTTAGCGCGTAAGAGGTGCTTTTTTTTAGCGTGTAAGAGGTGCTGCCCCGTATTCTGAGCAGAAACGGCTGATTGTGGCACGCCTATGTCCAGTAAAATTATAACAGGCATGCGCTTGTGCACGCCCCCAATTTGCATTGCGCGCGGCGTACCGCTTTTGCGAAGATAGGGCCCCCGGGACTTGCAAGAATCTGGTCAACTTCTCCTCTCCTGCAGCATGGGCTGATTTTAAGTCTGCAATGAGTGGATGCGAAAAGGAGCAAAAACACCAGACGCTGAAGTGACGAAGCATCTGGAAGCGCAGCCAGTTTCATTTTGGTGCACTTGTTAGCACATTAGACCGTTCAGTCAGACCAGCCGTGATGAGGCCGGCTCGCCCCATGCAGAGATTGTTTCGGCGTCTGATCTATTTTTGTGTGAGACCCGCGAGTGATTGTGTGAAGCCAGATAGGAAGTCAGTACAAGTGGTCACCGGCGCGGAGCAAAGCAGTGCGTCTGGTGTGAATGGCCAGGGTCCTGCTCGAGCTGAATTTACACACAGCGGCACTTCGCGTCTGCAGCATCACAATCATCTTCCACCCTCCTCCCTGCATGCATGCTCCAACCCGCTCTGACTGACTGGTGGCGACCATTTATGGATTTCGTTTCCACTCCCTCCGTGTCAAATCTGTCTATCTCAAATGCCTGTGCCACTGTGAAACAACATCAACAATGCTAGCTCGTTGCTACATGCTGAAAACGGTTGGATCTGGATTGTGCAATAAAGCAGGCCTGCTTGATACGTTTGGTGGATAGTTGTAAAGGTGAACGGAGCCTTTTTCCCCTATACCAGGGTGGAGGTATTAGCAGCCAGACTCTGCCATTGTAGGGAGGGAGTCTGGCAAGCGAGACTACCCGGGAAGGAACTCAAGGTAGGAGCTGCTGAGATGGAGTGGAGCGCTCCAAGGCAGTGATTGACCTGGTTGTGGTCAACTTGTAAACCTCCACGAGTTGCTGGAACATTGTGTTTTTGATGAATGTGTGGCCTTATTCAACTCCAACATCACATACAGGAAGACGCAGAAGAGCAAGCGCATCTAGAAGAAGCTCTATCTCCAATCTGTAGGGCTGCAAGAACCCTACATCACTCTCGTTGACATGGGCATGATCTAGATGATGGCAACTCCATCAGCAATTGGATCGGTAGACACAAGATGGCACCCCATACAAGTGGTCGGACTATGTCCACAAGGTGTCATCCATCATCCTTGTCCACCATGGTGATGTTGACATATCTGTGTGATCGACCGGTATGACACAGCATACTTGGTTAAAGATGATGAGCGGAATCTGATGATTCAGAATCTATAGCTACAGCTAATAAAAAGAGCTTATTTTAGTTATCTTGTCATACATTCATTAAATATTTTAATGCAAGAAATCCTGGGGGTAGTTGGTACAGCAGTACCAAGGTAAAATGGGTGTTGACATTAACATATTTTCAGTGAACATAATTCTGAAATGACTCCCAAAACATCCACCATTGTTAATCTCCTTCCTTGTGGTAAACCCCAAACGCACAGTATTCCTTCCCATTCAAAAGTTACATTTCCACAATACTGGATGGCAGCCATCTTGGAATTCTGGGTCAAAACTATGCCATAATGTCAAACTGATGTCAGAATCGGATTCCTCGTGGTTGACTTACACCGAAAAGTGTCTTCATACATTATTCTATGTGCTCTGGGTCAAAAGTCAATTTTTTAACATGGCGCCAGTGGCCATCTTGGATTTGGCCATCTGGCAAGGAAAATCCCAGGATCCTTAGGAGGGACCTGGGCGCTATTTTAACAAAAGGTCTATATAAGTCAAATCACTCATCAAAACATCTTAGCCAGAGAATGGTCATGGCTTTGAAGTTATAGCATCGGTTATCAGATACTGTCATTTCCTTCTCACAACGTCATCAAATTCACCATTGATTAGTCACTTTAACAGTTTATGATGTTCTATATGGTATCATTGTAATCCTTGACCATGAAAACATTGGGATAGACATCTCCTTTTCAGTGTTATCATGTGTGGTTCAGGAGATATGATGCAAACTACATAATTTGCTTATGGCAGAATTAAAATGGCCGCCACAAGGCATTTTTGCGATGGCTCAATTTCTGAAACTGTACAGGGCCCCAAACTATAAGCGTACCAAGTTTCATGCTTTTACGAAAAAGGGAACATCATTTTCACATATCATCTGGACTAATACACAGAAATCAGGGTTTTGTCATTTATAAGTGTTTAGTGGACGATTATGAAAAACTCGAGTTGTGTTTTAAGAAAGGCACTTTCTTTATTGGAAACTTTCTTTCCCAGGCATGGGAGCTAAGGCAAAATGTTATGTTCAGAAAATGATGTAATGATTTTGTTTTGCTGATATGGTGAATGTTATGTTATGCTGTGATTTAGTTTTATTACTGCGGCGTTGGCGTATGTTGTACTGCATAATATATCATATGTGTGTCTTGTAAGCCCATGAGGGCTGGGCACTGTCAAGTGCATGACACATTTAATAAAAAAATCAATCAATCAATCAATCATATATGGGGGTAGGTTTGTTTACAGAGTGATAACTATCCTTAAGCTACCAAATCGGCAGGGTTATCATACCAAAATATAAACTAGAGACATGTAGGAAGACAAAAATAACAAAATCGTGCGGTCACCTCAGGTGGTACCGATTTTTGCCTTGGCCCATGGACTATAATGGAGTGCCACAGGAACGAGTCCTAAAACCCAGAAGTTAGCATCGACTGGTTCCCTCGTCTCTCGAAGTCAATGTTTTTCATTGGATTTTGGTTAAATGCTAACAAAAGTGTATGAAACTTGAACATTATGTTTACTGTAGCAAGATAATCTTCACAAATGAACACAAATTTTTATGATTTTTGAAGCAATCGCATTTACGCTTCAAAAAATCGGTAGCAGACGACGACGGAACGAGGCGATGCTAGTAACTTCCGGGTTGGCCTACGAAAAACATGGCATTCCTGTGGCGCTCTATTGGGACCAATCACAACCTCTGCATGTAACGTGCACCATTTTATGACAGGGTTTCCCCGGGGTCTTGAAAAGTATCAAAAGTTGATAAATCAATCCAAAAATTGACGGCCCTTAAAAAGTCTTAAAGCAGCTATGAGCAAGACTTTCGATTGTTATTAAACAGTCTAAATTTAATATCGATGCCTCACAGCTTACCTCTAATATTAGACGAGACCAACGCAGAGTAGTCTCGCTTGAACGCCGAGGGAATCGGCGAGTGTTGTCTTGATGATTAGTCTGTCTGCGGGCCGGGGCAGATCAGGAAGTGAAATTAAACAGTTTATGGCAGCCACTTCGGCCATAAGCACAAAATTACAAAATTACTTTCAAACAAACTGTTAGAATATAACGAGAGATGTTCGCGAGAGTAGAAAGCCCTTTGATGTAGCGAGGAAAGGCGTCCTTCTTGTTTTGCGTCTGTTGCTAGGCAGAGCGAAACGGTTTACGGCAGCTGTAAACCGTTGCTAGACAGAGTGAAACGGTTTACGGCCGTAGCAACAGACCCAAAACAGCTTTCCTCGCTACTTTATGCTCTCGCGAACATCTCTCGTGCATCTCAGTGCAGAACTGTCAAAATCAAATCATCGACAGAGACGCTATGGCCCGCCTCCCAGTATTTTCAGTGTATCAGAGATAGAGTACGATAAATGATAAATACAGCCACGTTATAAACAACAAACTAACGCTGGTGATCCGTATGGAAACAGTGTTACTCGAAATGGTTAAAAGTTCAATTTGGTCATTCAGTGGCGTTTTACTGCCATGTAACATAACTAACTAGCGGCTAATATTAGCCACAGTAGGCGATTACCCATGGATGCATTGCTCTTAAAGGGCTCGCACCGCGTGAACTACAGTAATAATCACATGGGGGGGAGAAACAAATTTTCACATGAGTGGGGCGCGTGCAAATACCACCGTGACGTCACGATGTACCAAATCGCCCATTCATTTGAGGGCAGAAAAAAAAAGCAGGTTTGGACCCATAGAGGGAACTTATTAGGGCTGTGATGATTCACTTATCTCCCGATTCGATACTATCACGATACTTGGGTGCCGATTCGATATATATTGCGATTCTTAAGTATTGCGATTCTACGATTATTGCGATTCGATATTATGATTTATTGCGATTTCTGTTTCTTTTTTTCTTTTCTTTTTTCAGTTTTTTTTTTTTTTTACACTAGATTAGAACATGGGAAAAGTTGAATCATACATTAGAGACTGTATATTATATCATGAGTAGGGCTGGGCGATATAGTTAAAAACAGGGGCGGACTGGGATCATAATTCAGGCCGGGCATTAGATACCAAGCAGGCCAGGCCGATATGGGCCAACGCGCGTGAAATTTGTCCGTTTGAAGCCCAATTTGGGCCAAGTCCAATTTTACAATGAGATGCACCCACTTTAACCCTGAAGTGTAATTATTACTTCAGACTAACTAATAAAGTAATAAAACCACTAGTAAACGAGTAGGCGGCACCTGGCCTGCTGTTCAGTGAGTGGCCTGACTGCGATTATCGATTCTGGAATAAAAGATAGATTAAAAAAATTGTGACATTAAAAATCGCGATACTTAAGTGAATCGATTTTTTCCCCCACCCCTAGAACTTATGCTGCTGAAATAATAGGGGTTTGTAAAATTTTAACAGATTGGTCTCAAATGTGGAGATTTTGGCCAAAACCCTTCACATACCACCCCAAAAGCCATATATATTGGTTAAAAGCTGGAAAAAAAAGTGTTTTGGGGTTTAGTCCTGCTTTAAGTTGTAGCTTATGGCAACATCACTGGCTATAGGTCACATGTCATGTCTGTGATCTGCTCCTCCTTGCTGCTTTATGTGTGGATGGATGTCATGTCTGTGATCTGCTCCTCCTTGCTGCTTTATGTCTGGATGGATGTCATGTCTGTGATCTGCTCCTCCTTGCTTCTTTATGTGTGGATGGATGTCATGTCTGTGATCTGCTCCTCCTTGCTTCTTTATGTGTGGATGGATGTCATGTCTGTGATCTGCTCCTTGCTGCTTTATGTCTGGATGGATGTCATGTCTGTGAAGACTAACACTATTATACCAGAGACAGCTAATGAGCTTGCCTTCTGGTTAACCTCCCGTGATACTGTTACGGCCACCATAAAGACTCGTCATGGAAGCCAATAACATATAGGAGACAAGGAGTCGTTTGCACAAAAAAGTTTGATTTATTTGAAACTTAAAAGGTTTTTCTTAAATTCCCCCCAAAAAACCCAAAACAACAACCAGGTCAGGTGGGACGGCTAAACAGAACAAAAGAGTGGGCCGGCCAACTTGCAGTTGTCGGACCGGGCACCACCCTAAACTACCAAGAACATAACAAAACCTAAACTGAGGAAATAAAGCCGCGAAAAACTAGGCTACCGTCCCACCTTCCCCAAAGTAAAGAAATGAAATACAAAGGAATGAACCCATAAACATAACAAACCCAGGGATGGCCATGCTGCTGCCACCAGCATGAACCAGGAGTAGAATGAGAGAGAGAGAGAGCACGCCTCGAGCTGCTGCTGTATATCAGTGCTAGAAGTAATCAGCGCAACTGAAAGCAGCTGAACCCAGGCAGATGACCAGGTAGGCAACTGGTGGCAGAGAAAGAGAGATGTTACACTCAATACAATACACCTATATGTGGGAGCGCATAACAATACCAAATGTTTCCTGAGTTAAATAAGCTCACATTGACAGGCAGCAGCTACAGTCCCACGTTTGTCACAGATTTTTGTTTTTATTTCTGATTTTATTTTTGTAATTTAAACGTGTATTGTTCCAGCTTGTACGGTGCAGGAATACATTCCTCTGTGGCTTACATTACAAAGGACAATTCCAAAGGGCGTACATCTGTAAAAAAACTAAAACAATACAAATCATCTAAACAAATACATAAATGATTAGGAGGGAAACCCATACGTAAGACATATTATATTATGTTTGTCAATTCAACCCAAGGTGGTGCCTCTTTCCTCTTTACACTATTCATCTCATCAAGCATTGACTCATATGAGGCTAAACGCCATTCTGTAGCTCGTTCATGCGATATCTCAGGAAGGCCTTGACGGAATTTCTTTGAATTTGGCTCAAGCGTCCACTTGGACTCAAGGATGAACCGATTGCATTTTGGTGGTCAAAGGTCAAGGTCACTGTGACCACCTCACGAACGCCATCTTCAAGCTCGTTAACGCACTGTCTCAGTAACGCCTGGACGGAATCTCTTCACATTTGGCTCAAACGTCAAAGTCTGGACAGACATGGATGCCGACTGCTCACTTGTTGGCGGAGGCGTACAGTAGGGGCGATGGAGGCGTACAGTAGGGGCGATGGAGGCGTACAGTAGGGGCGATGGAGGCGTACAGTAGGGGCGATGGAGGCGTACAGTAGGGGCGATGGAGGCGTACAGTAGGGGCGATGGAGGCGTACAGTAGGGGCGATGGAGGCGTACAGTAGGGGCGATGGAGGCGTACAGTAGGGGCGATGGAGGCGTACAGTAGGGGCGATGGAGGCGTACAGTAGGGGCGATGGAGGCGTACAGTAGGGGCGATGGAGGCGTACAGTAGGGGCGATGGAGGCGTACAGTAGGGGCGATGGAGGCGTACAGTAGGGGCGATGGAGGCGTACAGTAGGGGTGATGGAGGCGTACAGTAGGGGCGATATGACGATCTTAGATTGTTAACGATTAGAATGGCTCCACGATCTGCCTGTCCAGACAGATCGTTAGAATCGCGCTACAGGCAGTGCACATTCTATCTGTTGCATTTCTATGTTTGAAAGATGACTCCCAGCGCCCCCCCCCCCCCCCCCCCACCCCACCCCTTCACAACACAGAGGAGGAGTTGGTTTCACTTGTGATGTGAACACAGACACACACACACACTAAGTAGCAGGCTGGCATCGTTGAACGAGTTAAATAATAATAATAATTAGCCGCCGTCAGCGGCCAACGTCGCGTTGCCTCCACAGTTCAGATTTAATTTTTCGGTCACGCTGCCTGCTTGATACTGTAGCTGACGAGAGAGGGACGTGTTGCTCGCTCGGTGATAGCAGTTCCCTCGCTGTGGTCAGATTGAAACAGTCCAGTGATGGGAGTTACAGACAGTAATAACGTTACCTTGACGAGCAGCAGCGCCTTTGATGTTTGCTTCATTTGCGCGTGGCTCGTTAATGCCACCGCCTCTCTCATGTTGAAAATATTGAATGTTTTGCGGCAACACAGCCTGCATTTTGCTTGGTCGGGCTTGGTCTGTCTGTTGCAGTTGCCCATGACATGATGTAGGCATGACGCAGCCTATTTCTCCATTAACCAAGCGGCTAGTCTGCCTGCCTCCCTCACAGAGTTTATAGAACTGTCAGGCCACCACCAAACGAGTTTTCAAACGTTATTCAGCGCGTGCCTGCTTGTTAACGTTATTTCTTAGTGTTTCACAAACTATGGGTCTGGACTCAGTTTGGGTCGTGGACCCGTGGGGGGTGGGTCACCAACTGGCCGTCATGGCAACTCATTACAGTATGTTTTTTTGGGCCCAGGGAGACACAACATTTATCTTTTGGGTCCCAAGATAAAAAAAGTTGGGAACCCCAAACATGAATTATTGTAAACTCAGCGTAAGAAATAAACGACATGAACATATTTATCAAACTTTACATGACTTTTCCCAAACTTTTTCTACAAGTTTTCCAGGGCCTGGGAATTGTATTTTAAATTGGACTTTTCCAGGTTTTTCATGACCGTACGAATCCTGAAATTAGTTTGTACTTTTACTATTCAGTTAAGTTGCAAAATAGTCTTAAAAACCAAGATGAAAAAGAATCGTAATAAGACCGTGGATCGTGATCCTGCCTGAAAAAATCGTGATATGATATTTTTGCCATATCGCCCACCCCTAGCATACAGTATATCCGTGGTGCTGTCATTCTAGTTGGTATTTGTGTTCTATCCGCTAATCACTGTGACCTCACGAACGCCATCTTCAAGCTCTTTAACGCCATATCTCAGTAACGCCTTGACGGAATTTCTTCACATTTGGCTCAAACGTCAAAGTCTGGACAGACATGGATGCCGACTGCTCACTTGTTGCCGGAGGCATACAGTATATCTGTGGTGCTGTCATTCTAGTTGGTATTTGTGTTCTATCCGCTAATAGACATAACCTTGGCGATATTGGTGATACTCTTCTGAGCCAATTACTCAAACATACCAAGACTTTCCTCCGAAAGAACCGGATATTTTGGTATTCTCAAATACAGTGTAAGAGTGTTTCTCTCCCTCTGACATTTCTAGGAATTTAGGTCATTGGAGATAACAATATGATAAAACAAAGAAAAATTGAATATGTGCAGAAAAATTGAATATAAACACGGTTATAGAAAATGGGCCTGACAGTTGACAATTTCACAGTGTATGAATGAAAAGTGTGGATCAGAAGTAGGATATATACTTCGTTTTTATCTTAGAACGTACTGCTACAAAGGCAGAATGATTTGTAAGGTATGGAAAAATGCCAAATTATGACATATGCGTTATGAAATTGACTAAAGAATACGGCAATATCTTTTTGGTATATTTTTTGGGGGGAAAATCAAAATGCAGAATCAATGGAAGGTTTTGACATTGCTTCCAACTTGTTTTGTCAGAACTGGTTGATTTGAACTACTCTTTTCTATCTTGCTCTTATTTTCCTCTTTCAGAGTTATGCTCTCTATATCGTTGGAGACGAGAACGCCACGTCCACCGACGAGTCCAAGTACCTGGCCAAGCTCTCTGCACGTGAGTGTGTGTGTGTGTGTGTGTGTGTGTGTGTGTGTGTGTGTTTTGTGACATTTGACTCTTTGGGGCACTTTACACGAGGACGGTTTCCTATGGAAACGGGGAATTATTTTATCGTTAGTGCCTCCCTTTTAGACGGCGACGGCGAATTCGTGCTTAGGAAACGACACATTTTTGAACCACCCTCCAGAGTGGAATTGTTAAAGACGCTTCCCGCTGAGCGGGGCTGAGGGCTCCATGTAATCGCTTTGGAACGGCACATTTCAGAAACTCTGACGTGCCTGCACACGCGACACACGCGAATATGCCATAGCCGTGCGCGAGTTGACAACCAAATAAAACGTCAGTATGAATGAAGTTTGGCAACATTCAGAATGAAGCTACACTGCGGCCAACTTCAGTTACATGTTCATAACGTTACTGCTGCGAGGAGCCGATGGCTGTACCCGGTCGGCATTTAACGTTAGTTACAAAAGCACGTCGACAGTGTTTTCTCACTGCCAGTAGCCTAACTACAGTAGGGTTTGACAGATCACAGTCAGCGCTCCAGATCATCGCTGCTCGTTAAAGATTTCCAATAGGTGTTATTCTGATAAACTGGTCACATATATGTTACATTCTCACCCGACAAATATTAAAACTTTAAAACAGTTTGGGGTTTTTTTTTTAGCTTGAAAAAAAGCTTTTTGGCAAGTCTAAATGACTGCGGTAGGCGTACTCTACTTCCGTGTTTAAAAACCGGAAAGACGATTACGAAATGACGTCATGCAGAATGTATGGGCAAAGAATAAGGTGATCACACTGCCACCTAGCGACCTGGCATGTACATTACGGCGTTTTAAAAATTCAACAGAGCTCATGTAAACAGGGAGAAGGTGTGAAGGAAACGCTATTGTGTCGTTTCTTTCAGAAACTGTCCTTGTGTAAAGGGCCCCTTTGTTTGCATCCTGTGACTGTGTGAGTGGGAGTGTCAGTGTGTGTGTGTGTGTGTGTGTGTGTGTGTGTGTGTGTGTGTGAGTGTGAGTGTGAGTGTGTGTGTGTGAGTGTGTGAGTGTGTGTGTGTGTGTGAGAGTGAGTGTGAGTGTGTGTGTGTGTGTGAGAGAGTGTGTGTGTGTGTGTGTGTGTGTGTGTGTGTGTGTGTGAGTGAACCCTGGTTGTGAGCCTGTATATGCTTTTTGTGCGTGTGTGAAAACATTATTGACAGACAGCCTTATTACCTGCCAGTCCCATGGCTGTTTGCCTCAGGGGACAGGGGACAGGGAGAGAAAGGCGACTGACGCAGCCTCCTGTATCAGCTGTTTACATGCTTTTTGTTTCTACTTCAGTGAAAGACCACTACAGCACCGCATCTCCAATCTAACAATAAACCACCCAATCACCCAAGCTGCTCCACTGACACATCCACCTTGTGGAGTAGAGAGCTGCGCGGGCCTGAAATTTCAGCCCGAGCCCTCCCCGGCCCGTGACATGCAGACCCGAGCCCGGTCCGGCCCGGAGGAGTTATAAAATGAATTGGCCCGAGCCCGTTGCGAGGCCCGAAGCCAATATTACGATATAATGACACATCTCTCTCCCTCTCTGTTCCGCGTGCTGCGTCGCCGTGCGGCCGTCCTGCGCAGCCTCTCTCTGTCTGTCTCTCTATTTGACTCTCTGTGTTCGGGAGCTGTCCGCTCGCTGTACATGGACGGACACGGCACAAACGGCTTGTTTTTTCTCTCTATCTCTCTTCGGGAGCTGTCTACAGCTACTAACGTCACGTGAGGGTCTGTGTGTGGCTGGGGGAGTGTCTGTGCACTCCTCCTCTTTGATGGACTGTGCTCCGCTGTGTCAAATCAAGCGAGTACGCTAATACAACATTATTTAATTGAATTATTGAAACGGCCCGACGTTTTTAAATTAAGTTTTCCATATTAAACGTAGGCTGCGTTGTTAGGCCAGTCAGTTATAAGAGTTGCGTCATCTTCCGTGTTTCTCTTCTCCTCCCGATCAGAAATGTGGGCTTTTCTTTTTGCATGCCAGAGATGATGGATTGTTATGATTATATGGCCTCTTCTAGAGCTTTCTAGCACACATCAGTTGACCACAAACAGGCAACATGCGTCGCAAACTGCGGTAAAAACCCTGATCGAGACGCATATTCCGAATGCGCTGTATACATGATCAAAGAATCCTCCGAAAACCCGAATAATACTGGAATAACCCAGATGTCTTAATCGGAAAATGCTAAATTCGGAAAAAGGGCAAATTCAGAAAATGCAACTGGAATATGCCGTTTACATGACCCTCATCAAATTCAGAATATTGTCATTTTCCAAATAATAGTGTAATACATGTGTAAACATGTGTGCATGTAAACATAGTCACTGTGAGAGATGACAGGACTGGAAAACACTGGACTGTGGTGTTCATTAGTAACCTAGTACCTCCATGGAATTGCGATTTTGCGATCGCAATAATTAATACAAATTCAACCAATCTCTGCAAATCTCTGCAAATGTGAACAATTCCAGAGATTTCTCTGCAAAAAAGACAAAACGGGTTCCTCAACTTGCAATGTTTGCCAGTTCTGCAATTTTACAGCAAAAAAATCACATAAAACTTGACCCCCCCCCCCCCCCCCCAAACTTGCAATTTCTATTCGTAATACGTTAGCAACCGTAACTAGGCACAGCGGCTCAGGCAAACCACCAAAGTCACACCCTCTTCTGGGTTAAGGCATATGAACCAAGGGATTTCATCCACCATTCATTTTTCCATCTATATTTTGTAAAATGCTTATAAAAATAGTAGGGATGTCCGATATTATCGGCATACCGATATTAGCATAAAAAAATCGATATCGGAAAATATCGGTATCGGTTTTCATGCCGATTTTTTTTTTTTTTTTTTTTTTTTTTTTTAACACAGGGGGAGTCTCACTGAGAGCAATGCTCTCTTTTTCAGGAGTGCCCTGTTCACATTCACACACACATTCATACCTGGAAGCTGACCAGTACAACCACAGTCTGATCTGTTGGCCACTGAGCAGCTCCACTGGAGCGGTTGGGGTTAAGGGCCTTGCTCAAGGGCACCTCAGTGGTGGTAATGAGGGAGGGGCAAGCGCTGCCTTTTCACTTTCCCCACCCAGATTTAAGAAGCTCGCTTCTCTAACACTTACAACTTTAACACAACATGCATATTATATATTAAACTCTTCAGCTACATTAAGCTACATTATGTAACTTGTTACGTGAAATTTTGGTCGAAAAAAAGCCCGCTTATATCGGTATCGGTTGATATCGGTATCGGAAATTAAGAGTTGGACATTATCGGATATCGGATATCGGTAAAAAAGCCGATATCGAACATCCCTAAAAAATAGTTTTACTTGGTCAAATGAAGAGATTCAGCTATATTTAGAATCAAGAGAGACCATATATCATTTCACTCCGACCCAAAATATATATACTGTATATATATATTTTTTTTTAATCTTTTAGTTGCGAAATCATCCCCCCTCCATCCGATTTAATGCCCACCTATGGATTTGCCTCTGCCACCGGCTCTGGCAACACTAAACATGTTGTCGCACACAAAAGATGTAGTTCCCCCTCTGAGGCAATCAATAACAAATATGTCTCCTCAATTTGACCTGTAATTGGAGCGCCCCCCATTGGATCAATCACTAAGTAAGTCAAGCTTTATTTATATAGTGACTTTTTAAGAGTGTAGAATACATTTCCGCACAAGGCGATAAACTAAAGAAAATACGGTACATGGAAGACTTTAAAACAAACCCTTAAAAGCTATCTGAAAGTAACACAAGCATACACATAAAGTAAAGGAAAACAAAAAATCAAGCATTTACAAACCCCATTATGACCTTTACAATACACACATCAAATCATACTTACACACAAATCATAACCAAATAAAAATAGGAGACCCATACAGCCACTTTTCATAGGTAGGCCAGTCTGTGTGGTTTTGAAAATGCTGGAAGTGACAATTATTTTAATTATTTACTAGATTAATCTATCAACTTTTTTATTTATTAATCGATTCACAGTTTAGTCTATACAATGTTGAAAAAATATCGCAAATGCCCATCACAAGTTCAAAGAGGCTAAAGTGATTCTTAAAATGTCTTAGTCTGAATAGCATCCAAAAAAACCCCCAAAGGATTAATTTGATATAGATATGAAACTGAAAAAGCAGCAAATCTTTGCATTTGTGATACTGTAACTCATGGGTTCCCAAACTTTTTTGGCTTGTGACTTTATTTTGACGCCACAAAAATCTAGGGACCAGAGACATTTCAAATTCTGGTACACCATCGATGATGTCATCATCAGTGACATCGTCAGTGATGTCACATGTGCTTCTTTCCCCCCTGCATAATTCTGACTTTAATCTCAGAATTCTGACTTTATTCTCAGAATCCTGATTTAAAGTTATAATCTAAAACATTTTCATCTAAAAAAAAGAGTCACTCACAATGTTGATTGAGGCTATGACCAGGGGCGGAGCGACCCTATCAGCCCAGAGGGGGCGAAGCTCTTAGGGGGGCCCCATCAAAAAAAAAAAATTTGGAAGGCCAGGCCAGGCCGCAGGGCCGGTTCCAGAACAAGATGACATGGGGTGCATCCTAGATAGGAAGGGGTGCAGATGCCCGGCCAAAGGCCGGCCGCCCGAAAAATTTGACATGTTATTTTACTAAAAATAATGCATTTGACCATCATTTCAAGTAGAATGATACCACCCAAGCAAGAATATTTCAAGTGTTTCAAGTGCTTTACTGAAATATTTGGACCATATAATGATAATACAATTATCTCAACCTTAAAAGGTTACATATAGGTGCCAAAAAGCCATAAAATCACATCAAAGAACAAAGAAAAACAACAACTATAATTCAAGTTTAAACAGTAAGTGTGCAGCTGTAGCATTTATAAAAAAAAAAAAAAAAAAAAAATTTTTTTTTTACTTTTCAACTGAGCATGCAGACAATTAAAATAAGGGTGCAATGCATGCTTTTGCACCCCCGTAGAACCGGGCCTGCCAGGCCGCGAAGAAAAATTTGCCTTTTTTGCATGTTTGAATCGGTTTTAGCCATATTTAGTGGAATATCTAATTTTAAACACACCAATGTTATTGTCTATTGATTGAATTCCTCTCAGACTCACACCACTGACTTTATTAAATAAAGTCATTTTAACACATTGACTGCCAGCCGTTTTTTTCTTGCTGTAGGTAGCTTCTGCCAAGCCGTTTTTTGAGGATTGTGGCTCATTTTACGAGAGCCGAGGATTATTTTCTGCTTGGAGTTTGTGAACATACAATATCTCAAAAGTACTAATAGAATGTGTACTTTCTCTGTCTAAAAGAGTTAGTTTGTAGAGTTAGTAGTTATGTAAGCATTAGCAGTTGAATACAGCATGGTTTTAGCATCAGAAAAAATATTCAGAGATAAACGGCTTTTTGTGAAATTCGATAGAACTGTCACTTTAACCATTCATTTTTGGCTCTCTCTCTCTCTCTCTCTCCCTCTCGCTCTCTCTCTCTCTCTCTCTCTCTCCCTTCCCCTCGCTCTCCCTCCCTCTCTCTCTCTCTCTCTCTCTCTCTCCCTCCCTCTCGCTCTCCCTCCCTCTCTCTCTCTCTCCCTCCCGAGAGGGAGGGAGACGCACTAGGTTTAATCCTAGTGAGAGGGGGAGAGGGAGAGAGAGAGAGAGAGAGAGGGAGGGAGGGAGAGAGACAGAGCGAGAGAGAGAGAGAGAGAGAGGGAGAGAGCGAGATGGAGAGTTGCTTCAACTCCTCCCTCTTCTTGGCTGCAGCGGCCGTCACAGTCTAAGTGCTTTGCTGCTGCCTGTGCCTGTCTGCACGGCCGCTGTTTGAGGAAGTCGGCATGGACTTGCTCGCTTCTTGGAGTTTTGGTTGAGAGAAGCTTTTGCGATTCTGGTCATATTTATGCTGCGTGTTTCAAAGTGTGTTCCAACTGTAATCTATTATGTAAATTTGCAATCCCGCATCGCCAGCAATCAGCGCGAAAAAGAAAGCGTTTTCCCCCATCAATTTTCATGAGAATGGCTGGGGTGAGAATGGCGTGACAAGTTAAAAAAAATGCTTTCCTTCCTCTAGCCAGGAGAGCACTGTTGCCACTTAGTGGGTCGGTGGAATGGGTTGTAAACGTTCGGTGGCTCCAATAATTATATAAGAGATGTAAAAGGGTTAGATGCACAACCCACCGTCAAAAAAAAAAAATCGATGCCAAAAACGTGTAAACACGTTGTTGGCAGTCAACAGCTGGATTCTGAAAACGTGTTTACACGTTGTTGGCAGTGAATGTGTTAAGTCACAACTGTAAAATAGCTGATAGCCCCTATATCCGAAAACACAATTTGTCACTCATTGAGCCAAGTAATATTATGTCCATAGTCAGGGATCCAGTCACCCAAAATTTGAGAGGACCTGACATGGCATGCTATACTTTTTGTTTGTGTTTTATCTATTCATTTGGACATTAAGGTCCACTGAATGAGAGGTCTGCTCTGCCGGAAACCTCGCGAAAAAAAGTTGTGGCCACTTTTGTATATGAAGCCTTTATTTTTTGACCGAAAAATGTGAAAGAGTTTTTTTTCCTCAAAGTCCTCAGTGGGTTGCGTAGGCTGTCAATAAATTCATCCCAGGTACACAGAACATGTGTGTTGACAACACCAAGTTAAGAAATACACTTACAAAACCTTTCCAAATGATTTATAGCCATTTTCTATTACAAAAAAGCACTCGTTTTTTGAATTTTCTCCATTATTTTCATCTTTACTTTGTTAGTAAGCAATTATATCCTGAAATATGACATCAGCCAATGTGTCATTCTTTTCAGCAGATATTATAGTCATTCCACACTAAAGATGATTAAAATCAACTCAAAATCAATGGATCTGTGGTGATTTTATTACCTTTATGCTCGAAATTCCTCGAGACATGTTTTTAGTTTTAACAAAACCCTGTACCCCAAAGACAATACTTGTAACACAAGAAATTCAAAACAACAAAATGATTTTAATCACAAAATGTACACTGGATGACAAGCCAACAAAACAATTATTGTTATACAGCTTAATTTGGATAGATTGTGACCAGTATCTAGAAAACATTAAATTAAACATTAGCTGAACAAAATTATTGAACACGACACATTAAAAAAAGAAAGAAAAAAGACTGGCAACAAGGTCTATAATATAACAAAATTAACTTTGCAATGAACAAAATAACTCAATCACTGTCACTGTCTTCAAGTGTGAGAAATAACTCAATCACTGTCACTGTCTTCAAGTGTGAGAAATAACTCAATCACTGTCACTGTCTTCAAGTGTGAGTTCAATCCTTGAACATTTGTTGGGGTCCCCAGTGCAGAGACATGCGATGACACACTTGAGATTGGCTCTCACACAAGAGCATCCTCGGGCACACATGCTTTTCTTGCAGTGACAGTATTTCGTGTGTTTGAATTCTGCAGGTTTTGCCTCCTTCAGCATCATGGTTGCCATCAGCTTACCACTGACAATCTCTCTGCCAAAGTCAATGGCAACAGGGTAGGTTGGTTGAGACATGTGTGCTCGCTTGCATACAGCCAACTGATGCAGGGCTCGGCGAAGGTGTAACTGGAACGAAGGCATCTTCGGTAGGTGGAAGGCAACGCATGGCTCCTTTGATATTGCCAAAGAGATGGGCTCGCAGTGCATCCAAATTACCACTGAAGTCACTCCTCTCATACAGTGACACCATGTACCGCCTAGCCGCTGTCACAACATCTTCTTTAACATCCAGGCTTTCCCCAGGGTTACCGTATCTGCACAGGGGCAGAAGGTCTTCCAGGTGATCAACGGCAGTTTTGTAGGCGTGCTTTTTTCCTCTTCTGTAGAGCTAGCTGTAGAGATAGCTCACTGTGTCACAGCACAAGCTCAAGGTCCTGGGACTAAACACAGCAATGTGTGACTGGATCCTGGACTTTCTGACAGACTGCCGCCAGGTGGTGAGAGTGGGCAACCTCACCTCCTCCCCACTGACCATCAGCATAGGAGTGCCCCAGGGATGCGTCTCCAGCCCCTTCTGGTACGACCTCTACACCCACGACTGCGTGGCGACTCAAACCTCGAACACCATCGTGAAGTTTGCAGACGACACAGCAGTCGTGGGGCTGATCTCCAGGAGCGACGAGACGGCCTACAGAAAGGAGGTGGAGGCCCTGGAACAATGGTGCCAGGACAACCACCTCTCTCTAAATGTCTCCAAGACCAAGGAGATCATTGTAGACTACAGGAGGGGGGGGGGGGTGCACACCCCCCAATCACCATCAATGGCACAGTGGTGGAAAAGGTGGACAGCTTCAAGTACCTGGGAGTCAACATCCACCAGGACCTGACATGGGCCAGCCACACCGACACTGTTGTCAAAAAGGCCCAACAGCGACTACACGGACTCAGACGCCTGAAGAAATTTGGGCTAAGGCCAAAAATCCTCAGGGACTTCTACAGAGGCATCATTGAAAGCCTGCTGACTGACTGGCCTGCTGACGGGAACTGTACCACCATGGACCGCAGGGCACTAAGAAGAGTGAGGCGCGTGGCCCAGCACGTAACAGGATGTGAGCTACCAGAACTGCAGGAACTGTACAATCAGCGGTGCCTCAGGAGGTCCCTGAAGATCATCAAGGACACATACCACCCCCACAACAGCCTGTTCTCCCTGTTACCCTCAGGGAGGAGATACAGGGTCCCAAAAGCACGAACAAATCGCCTGAGGGACAGTTTCTTCCCGCAGGCCACGAGACTCCTTAACACACACAAATAAACAATCATGTAGCAGCTGCTACCATTACATATGATAATTATGCCTATGTTATTTGCACCTGTGCAAACAGAATGTTTATTTATGTTTTAAGGTGTCTACGCTAGAAAAGAAAAGGAAAAGTTTACTGTTATTGCTTGCATCTATATGCCCTGTTTTTGCACTGTTATACTGCACTATGTTGTAACGGAGCCTACAGCACAAGAATTTCACACGTGATACTTGTACTACGGAGTGACAATAAAAATCTTGAATCTTGAATCTTGAATCCAGTAGGTGCTGAGGAGCATGGAGGAAAGATCTGCAGCTTGAACATCATAGTTCACTGCCAGGGCGTCTGCAATTGCATCTTCTTTACCCACAGCTCCTGCAGGCCATCCATGTAATTTTCCGTGACCCTGGTCGCACTGTTCTGTTAAAAGCAGATTGTCAGGTTGAGCTTCCAGAACTATCCTGTGAGAAGCATGAGGAGGCAGATACCAGGATGTTTGCCCACATTGCATACTCATTACAACATCTGCACCACAAACGGGCTGTAGTGGTGGCTACTGACACAGACGTGATCATGATGTGCATATACTACATTGCACACATGGATGGCCTGCAGGAGCTGTGGGTAAAGAAGATGGATATCTACCTGCTCATGCAATCGCAAACGCCCTGGCAGTGAACAATGATGTTCAAGCTGCAGATCTTTCCTCCATGCTCCTCAGCACCTACTGACTGGATGTGACACAGTGAGCTATCTCTACAGAAGAGGAAAAAAGCACGCCTACAAATCTGCCGTTGATCACCTGGAAGACCTTCTGCCCCTGTGCAGATACGGTAACCCTGGGGAAAGCCTGGATGTTAAAGAAGATGTTGTGACAGCGGCTAGGCGGTACATGGTGTCACTGTATGAGAGGAGTGACTTCAGTGGTAATTTGGATGCACTGCGAGCCCATCTCTTTGGCAATATCACAGGAGACATGCGTTGCCTTCCACCTACCGAAGATGCCTTCGTTCCAGTTACACCTTCGCCGAGCCCTGCATCAGTTGGCTGTATGCAAGCGAGCACACATGTCTCAACCAACCTACCCTGTTGCAACTGACTTCGGCAGAGAGCTTGTCAGTGGTAAGCTGATGGCAACCATGATGCTGAAGGAGGCAAAACCTGCAGAATTCAAACACACCAAATACTGTCACTGCAAGAAAAGCATGTGTGCCCGAGGATGCTCTTGTGTGAGAGCCAATGTCAAGTGTGTCATCGCATGTCTCTGCACTGGGGACCCCAACAAATGTTCAAGGATTGAACTCACACTTGAAGACAGTGACAGTGATTGAGTTATTTCTCACACTTGAAGACAGTGACAGTGATTGAGTTATTTTGTTCATTGCAAAGTTAATTTTGTTATATTATAGACCTTGTTGCCAGTCTTTTTTCTTTCTTTTTTTAATGTGTTGTGTTCAATAATTTTGTTCAGCTAATGTTTAATTTAATGTTTTCTAGATACTGGTCACAATCTATCCAAAGCTGTATAACAATAATTGTTTTCTTGGCTTGTCATGCAGTGTACATTTTGTGATTAAAATCATTTTGTTGTTTTGAATTTCTTGTGTTACAAGTATTGTCTTTGGGGTACAGGGTTTTGTTAAAACTAAAAACATGTCTCGAGGAATTTCGAGCATAAAGGTAATAAAATCACCACAGATCCATTGATTTTGGGTTGATTTTAATCATCTTTAGTGTGGAATGACTATAATATCTGCTGAAAAGAATGACACATTGGCTGATGTCATATTTCAGGATATAATTACTTACTAACAAAGTAAAGATGAAAATAATGGAGAAAATTCAAAAAACGAGTGCTTTTTTGTAATAGAAAATGGCTATAAATCATTTGGAAAGGTTTTGTAAGTGTATTTCTTAACTTGGTGTTGTCAACACACATGTTCTGTGTACCTGGGATGAATTTATTGACAGCCTACGCAACCCACTGAGGACTTTGAGGAAACAAAACTCTTTCACATTTTTCGGTAAAAAAATAAAGGCTTCATATCCAAAAATGGCCACAACTTTTTTTCGCGAGGTTTCCGACAGAGCAGACCTCTCATTCAGTGGACCTTAATGTCCAAATGAATAGATAAAACACAAAAAAAAAGTATAGCATGCCATGTCAGGTTCAACCCATTTTCTTGAGCTTTTGGGCCTGTGGATCCCTCACTACCAAGAAAGACTACAGTGAAGCCACTTTACAGACAAGCTTGTTCTGAAGAAGAAAAAGAAAAACACAGGTTGCCAGCCAGGCCTGCAAATTTTTTTTTTTTTTTTTTTTTTTTTTTTGATGGGCCCCCCTGACGAGTGGGCCCGTGGCGGCCGCACCCTCTGCCCCGGCGTACGCTCCGCTACAAGCTATGACATTACACCTTTTGGATCTCACCTGGAATTACCACCCACCGCCATAGGTGTCACCCAAGAGAACAAAACTGAAATCTAAGAGATGATCACTTTACATTCAAAACTTTAAAAAAAATGGCAAGTGACCCTAATCATCTTGGGTAATATTAAATTGTGTGTGGTGTAAAAAAATAATAATAATCAGGCGACCCTATTTGAATTCCAGGCGACCCCAAGTTTGGGAACCACTGCTGTAACTACACTGACTTGCGATGGTGAATAGATTATCAAAATTATAATCTATATGAATTTTCTGATGATCGACTAATAATGTTTTAAGTTCATTAAGTACTGTACTACTCACATGGCAGCTGACAATTCTTCTGAAATACGTGAGCATCGCAGTAGTATTTAGTTTAAAATGTACACATGAGAAGAGAACAACAATAGATCGATTATATATATATATAAAAAAGGTAAACATATAAGTAAAAGTACCAAAATATGAGCAAGTGTGTATACGGTATTTGAATATATGTATAATAAAAATATATACTAGGCCATATAAAAAAGTTATTACAAGTGTTTAATATAATGATAAAGTAGCTACATTAGGGACTGGAGGAACACAGTGGTCATACACATCACTTCCCACTAGTTTGGTCACAATGTGATCAGCGCTGTCTGAACCGTCACAAACAGATGAACGCATTAACACTCTTATCTCTCCTGTCTCCCCTTTCTCTCCTGTCTCCCCCACCCCCCCTCTCTCCTGTCTCCTGTCTCCCCCACCCCCCCTCTCTCCTGTCTCCCCCATCTCTCCTGTCTCCCCCCTCTCTCCTGTCTCCCCCACCCCCCCCTCTCTCCTGTCTCCCCCACCCCCCCTCTCTCCTGTCTCCCCCATCTCTCCTGTCTCCCCCCTCTCTCCTGTCTCCCCCACCCCCCCCTCTCTCCTGTCTCCCCCACCCCCCCCTCTCCTGTCTCCCCCATCTCTCCTGTCTCCCCCCTCTCTCCTGTCTCCCCCATCACCCCTCTCTCCTGTCTCCCCCATCTCCCCATCTCTCCTGTCTCCCCCATCCCCCCTCTCTCCTGTCTCCCCCATCCCCCCTCTCTCCTGTCTCCCCCATCTCCCTGCCCCCCTCTCTCCTGTCTCCCCCATCTCCCTGCCCCCCCTCTCTCCTATCTCCCCCATCTCCCTGTCCTCCCTCTCTCCTATCTCCCCCATCTCCCCGTCCCACCTCTCTCCTGTCTCCCCCATCTCCCTGCCCCCCTCTCTCTCCTGTCTCCCCCATCTCCCTGCCCCCCTCTCTCTCCTGTCTCCCCCATCTCCCTGCCCCCCTCTCTCTCCTGTCTCCCCCATCTCCCTGCCCCCCCTCTCTCCTGTCTCCCCCATCTCCCTGTCCCCCCTCTCTCCTGTCTCCCCCATCTCCCTGCCCCCCTCTCTCTCCTGTCTCCCCCATCTCCCTGCCCCCCCTCTCTCCTGTCTCCCCCATCTCCCTGTCCCCCCTCTCTCCTGTCTCCCCCATCTCCCTGCCTCTCCTGTCTCCCCCATCTCCCTGCCCCCCCTCTCTCCTGTCTCCCCCATCTCCCTGTCCCCCCTCTCTCCTGTCTCCCCCATCTCCCTGCCTCTCCTGTCTCCCCCATCTCCCTGCCCCCCTTCTCTCCTGTCTCCCCCATCTCCCTGTCCCCCCTCTCTCCTATCTCCCCCATCTCCCTGTCCCCCCTCTCTCCTGTCTCCCCCATCTCCCTGTCCCCCCACTCTCCTATCTCCCCCATCTCCCCGTCCCCCCTCTCTCCTGTCTCCCCCATCCCCCCTCTACCCCGTCCCCCCTCCCTCCTGTCTCCCCCATCCCCCTTCTCTCCTGTCTTCCCGATCTCCGTGTCCCCCTTCTCTCCTGTCTTCCTCTCCCCCTCTCAGGTCAGAAGTCCCGTGTGAGTGAACCGACCTATAGAAGGTAACTCATCCTGAGGACTCATGAGGTTGTCTTGATTTGACCGTAGCTGCCCAAAATCTACTTCCCAAAAGTAGATTTATTTGACTGTTTTATTTTTTTTATTTTTTACTCTCAATTTTCTTCCCTTGTTTGTGTGTTTAGAAGAAAATTGAGGACCTACAATGACAAAGGGATTCATGCAAGGCTGTTATTTTGTTTGTTTTATTTGTATATATTTTTATTCCATTTATGTAAGGATTCCTGTTTTTACCAGAACACTCCCATTGCTTTTGAATAGTGTCCCTGGTTTAACCTCTAACCCAGGGGCACTCAATTAAAATTCAAAGAGGTCCAGTTAGAGAAAATGTCCTCAAGCAAAGGTCCGGAACATTCTAACGTAGCTTGTGCTATGATTCAGTGCCATTGAACTCAATGATTGAAGTAGCCTAATGGTACAATGTCTGTATGTAGTCAACAACTGACTGTTAAATCAAAATAAACATCAACAATGGTTATTTACAGTTTTCATATTTAACTGGATTAATTATACATAACTAGCCTACTATAATAAATAAAGTATATTTTCTCATTTCAAGTAAAATAATGCATTTAAAAATAACAAACAAGAGTGCTTTGGAAAAATGTGCATCTTAAAATGAAGTGCTTTAATTAAAGATAAATAAGTTTCCCCTTTTCTTCACTCCATTTCACATTTAACACTCTCAGCCAACAAACAACCTTTTCTCTTGAGAGAAGTGAGCTCCCTATCTATCTATCTATCTGTCTGTCTGTCTGTCTGTCTGTCTGTCTGTCTGTCTGTCTGTCGATCAACCTCGCATGCTGTTGCGTTGGGCAGTGAGTGTGCCCTGGTGTGTGTATGCATGTTTGCTTGTGTGTGGCGCTTCCATAGACCGGTCAGGATCGCACCGCACTTCACACGAGACATACTGGTTTTGATCTGCCCATAAGAACAATGAATGGACGTGTAAGAGTGGTTTCTTTTGAGCACACCATGTGAAATTACTATCTCAGTATCTCTCGCCTCGCGTCGCCTCCCCTCCGTCCGTGTGTCTCGCAGCACCACTCGAAGCAAAAGAGAGAAACGATTCGCTTATTTGATTGGCCGAGTAGCATCACGTGTGATGATTTACAGCGCATGCATTGGTCTGTGAGCTTCCTGGCAGATAAACCAGTAGTACCGTAAATACTATAAAAGCATGTGACGGTTAAAATAGAAATGCTCCGTGAAAATATAAGTTATCAATGATTTGTAGGTTATAGGGCTCGGTCCGGATAGGAGGCCGTCTCGGTCCGGATGCGGACCGGAGTCCGGACTTTGAGGATCGCCGCTCTAACCGCTTCCGTGTGTTTTCTTGATCACATCTGTTTCATTCTAGGTATTCTCTCTTACCTGTGGATTACGTTCTGAGTTTGATCAGCTGTTCAGTCACTCTTCTCACTAACTGTGTGTGTGTGTGTGTGTGTGTGTGTGTGTGTGTGTGTGTGTGTGTGTGTTCTAGGCAGAGCAGTGTGAAGGTTGAGCTGTCCAGTGAGAGTCTGGCTGAAAAGCTGGTGGTGTGGTTGACCTCAGCAGGTAAGATCAGAGGTCAGAATGGGCAGACTTGTTCAAAAGAAAGGCCACGAACGAAGGAAGGGCATCTGGCTAGCACTCGCCTACCACCACCAGAGACCCGGGTTCAGTTCCTACCACCACATACCGCTTTCAGACAGACACGGTTCTGGTTCTGGCTCCGGCTCCGTTCTGGGGTCTCAGAACCTTGGTGCTTTCTGGTGAACCAGCCTGTGTTCACACCAGTTTAAGCGGAACCAAAGTGGGAGGACATTATTCGGTAGTCCTTCTTCAGTTTTTTAAGTTTATTAATTATTTGGTCTGGCATTCGAGTGAACCCTGCCTTGGCCCTCTCTTCCGCAAGTTCGGCATACGACTTGCTCCTTCTTGTACTGCTTTCTAGCTTTTCTTGAGATTCGGTAGATGCCCAAATCGCCACTAAACATTTGGTTTCCTCAGGAGACCACTGCAAATTATTTTTCTCCATGTTGTCACTGCCTTCTTCTCCTTCCTGCTCGTTTTCACAGCCTAGAATGAGACACGCCCCACTGATGATGTCACGGTTCACAAAGAAAAAACAACTATTTTTTGGTTGCGCTGAGAACCAACTTTTCAGGTTCCGAACCAATAATTATTTCGGTCTGAACGCACCGGCTGGTTCAAATTTGGGTTCGGGAACCGGAACCGGCACGGAGCCCTGCCGGTGTGAAAGCCCTACCAGAGACCCGGGTTCAGTTCCCAGCAGCCGTACTTCCGGCTTGGTCAGATGTTTCTACAAACAGAATTGGCCGTGTCTGCTCTGCTGGTGGGAAGCCGGTGGGATATGAGTCCTGGTCGCTGCACTAGCGCCTCCTCTGGTCGGTTGGTGCATCTGTTCAGTGGGAGGGGAACTGGGGGAATAGCGGAGCGGAGCACAGCTGAGATGAAAAACACATATTTGATGCTGTCCTCCTATCTCATTAATTCACAACACAGTTTGGTGAGCTAATTTACCTGTTGGGACACACAATAAAAACAATTACAGATGGGGTTCACCCAAAACGAGCAGCTAGCCCAAACAGCGGTGAGATGTCACTGTTGGGGAGATTTGATTTATCAACACAGTACCTAAAATAAGCCAAATGTCAGATAGATCAGACCACTGTGTTTAACTAGGCTAACTAGGCTATAGCAGAAAATGGCAACAGAAATAAACAAACAAGTTTGTGATTTCTCCACAATTTAAATCAATCTGCAGGCATCTACCCGGAAGTACCTGTTGTTGTTAACTCAAGGTCATGGTGATTCGGTCTATCGGGACTTACCCCCCCCAGATTTCCTGCGAAACGGCTCTCCACTCGATCCGAAAACCCCGCAGGCAAGATGGCCGCCCACACTCCCCTCCTTACCTGGCAGAATTCCTCCCCCATAAAGTAACATATCTTGGCCAATAAGTATGTAACATACAAAATAAAACAACCCGTAATATCTTAATTTTATGTAGAATGCAGAGGACATGTAACTGTTTAGTTAAACTTGCATTCCAGGAATATTGTGCTCTAAAGATGACGATAGTGGCTCGAGACTGTTTCGTCCTGAAACCCACACGCTTTGCGGTGGTGGTTTTAGCGTAACCTATGTGGGATTCGAGGCGTAACCTATGTGGGGTTTGGCGTAACCTATATGGGATTCGAAATAACGCATCCGAGATATAAAACGTTATGAATATAGCCACGTTATAAACAACAAACTAACGCTGGTGATCCGTATGGAAACAGTGTTACTCGAAATGGTTAAAAGTTCTATCAATTTGGTCATTTAGTGGCGTTTTACTGCCATGTAACATAACTAACTAGCGGCTAACATTAGCCACAGTAGGCATTACCCATGGATGCATTGCTCTTAAAGGGCTCGCGCCGCGTGAACTACAGTAATAATCAATGGGGAAAAAAACAATTTTTCACATGAGTGGGGCGCGTGCTAAACCCACCGTGACGTCAGGATGTACCAAATCTCCCATTCATTTGAAGGCACAAAAAAAGCAGTGTTCAACCCATAGAGGGAACTTATGCTGCTGAAATGATACAAATGGTACAATGGCAACAGTTTGGTCTCAAATGTGGAAATTTTGACCAGTATTCTTCACACACCACCCCCAAAGTCATATTGGTTAAAAGCTGAAAAAAGGTGTTTTGGGGGTAAGTTACACTTTAACCACCAAAGTAACACCCTTCCCCCTCCTTTCATTGGTCCAGGCTTTACCCTGAAGGACCTGGAGTCCGTCCCCTTTGGCGTGGCTCTGCCAATCAGGGAGGCCATCTACCGTTGCCGGGAGCAGCCGTGTTCCGATTGGTCCGAGGAGGTCTGTCTGTTGATTGGGCGACAGGACCTGACCAAACAGGCCCACAAGATGACAGTGGCCAAGGGCAAAGCTGTGAGTGTGAATGAACTTTACTTTTTTTTTATTGTCATTTAGCAGACGCTTTTATCCAAAGCGACGTACAACAGATTAAAATACATCACACAATTAAACATAGCAGAATAATGGAAATAGATTAAAACAGACAATATGTGATCATGATAAAAATATGCATAGATAAAAATGATCAAGAGTGCAGATTATTACAGTGTATGAACAGCAGAGGGAGAGATAGGAAAATCTCTCCCTGAAAGAGTCATTTCTGCTTGTGTGTTGTTGACCCTCTTTGGGCTACACGTTACTGTATCTGAGCAGAGGCTGTGGTCGGCTCCCAACCTCCTCCTGCTGGATCCCTCTGATGTGAGACAACATCACATGGAGCAGATGGAAGAGAGCCGAGCTGAGCAGGATCACAAATATGTTCATTTGTGCGACAACTCTCGTAAAGATGACTAGATGTCACTGAATTTGTATTGAGAAGTTAGAGTTTCAGAGAATGTAAACTCTTCTACATCTGTTATTACTTCTGTCACGTTTTGCACAGAATCACCAACACAGAAGCATAACGCTCACACTGTGGAGATACCTACAGTGTGTTGTAGCTACAGCATAATGCTCACACTGCTGGAGATATCTACAGTGTGTTGTAGCTACAGCATAATGCTCACACTGTGGAGATACCTACAGTGTGTTGTAGCTACAGCATAATGCTCACACTGCTGGAGATACCTACAGTGTGTTGTAGCTACAGCATAATGCTCACACTGCTGGAGATACCTACAGTGTGTTGTAGCTACAGCATAATGCTCACACTGCTGGAGATACCTACAGTGTGTTGTAGCTACAGCATAATGCTCACACTGTGGAGATACCTACAGTGTGTTGTAGCTACAGCATAATGCTCACACTGCTGGAGATACCTACAGTGTGTTGTAGATACAGCATAATGCTCACACTGCTGGAGATACCTACAGTGTGTTGTAGCTACAGCATAATGCTCACACTGCTGGAGATATCTACAGTGTGTTGTAGCTACAGCATAATGCTCACACTGTGGAGATACCTACAGTGTGTTGTAGCTACAGCATAATGCTCACACTGTGGAGATACCTACAGTGTGTTGTAGCTACAGCATAATGCTCACACTGTGGAGATACCTACAGTGTGTTGTAGCTACAGCATAACGCTCACACTGTGGAGATACCTACAGTGTGTTGTAGCTACAGCATAATGCTCACACTGTGGAGATACCTACAGTGTGTTGTAGCTACAGCATAATGCTCACACTGCTGGAGATACCTACAGTGTGTTGTAGCTACAGCATAATGCTCACACTGTGGAGATACCTACAGTGTGTTGTAGCTACAGCATAATGCTCACACTGCTGGAGATACCTACAGTGTGTTGTAGCTACAGCATAATGTTCACACTGTGGAGATACCTACAGTGTGTTGTAGCTACAGCATAATGTTCACACTGTGGAGATACCTACAGTGTGTTGTAGCTACAGCATAACGCTCACACTGCTGGAGATACCTACAGTGTGTTGTAGCTACAGCATAATGCTCACACTGTGGAGATACCTACAGTGTGTTGTAGCTACAGCATAACGCTCACACTGTGATACCTACAGTGTGTTGTAGCTACAGCATAATGTTCACACTGTGGAGATACCTACAGTGTGTTGTAGCTACAGCATAACGCTCACACTGCTGGAGATATCTACAGTGTGTTGTAGCTACAGCATAATGTTCACACTGTGGAGATACCTACAGTGTGTTGTAGCTACAGCATAATGCTCACACTGCTGGAGATATCTACAGTGTGTTGTAGCTACAGCATAATGCTCACACTGTGGAGATACCTACAGTGTGTTGTAGCTACAGCATAATGCTCACACTGCTGGAGATACCTACAGTGTGTTGTAGCTACAGCATAATGCTCACACTGCTGGAGATATCTACAGTGTGTTGTAGCTACAGCATAATGCTCACACTGCTGGAGATACCTACAGTGTGTTGTAGCTACATCATAATGCTCACACTGTGGAGATACCTACAGTGTGTTGTAGCTACAGCATAATGCTCACACTGCTGGAGATATCTACAGTGTGTTGTAGCTACAGCATAATGCTCACACTGCTGGAGATACCTACAGTGTGTTGTAGCTACAGCATAACGCTCACACTGTGGAGATACCTACAGTGTGTTGTAGCTACAGCATAATGTTCACACTGCTGGAGATACCTACAGTGTGTTGTAGCTACAGCATAATGCTCACACTGCTGGAGATATCTACAGTGTGTTGTAGCTACAGCATAATGCTCACACTGCTGGAGATACCTACAGTGTGTTGTAGCTACAGCATAATGCTCACACTGCTGGAGATACCTACAGTGTGTTGTAGATACAGCATAATGCTCACACTGCTGGAGATACCTACAGTGTGTTGTAGCTACAGCATAATGCTCACACTGCTGGAGATACCTACAGTGTGTTGTAGCTACAGCATAATGCTCACACTGCTGGAGATACCTACAGTGTGTTGTAGCTACAGCATAATGCTCACACTGCTGGAGATACCTACAGTGTGTTGTAGATACAGCATAATGCTCACACTGCTGGAGATACCTACAGTGTGTTGTAGCTACAGCATAATGCTCACACTGCTGGAGATACCTACAGTGTGTTGTAGCTACAGCATAATGCTCACACTGCTGGAGATACCTACAGTGTGTTGTAGCTACAGCATAATGCTCACACTGCTGGAGATATCTACAGTGTGTTGTAGCTACAGCATAATGCTCACACTGCTGGAGATACCTACAGTGTGTTGTAGCTACAGCATAATGCTCACACTGCTGGAGATACCTACAGTGTGTTGTAGCTACAGCATAATGCTCACACTGCTGGAGATACCTACAGTGTGTTGTAGCTACAGCATAATGCTCACACTGCTGGAGATATCTACAGTGTGTTGTAGCTACAGCATAATGCTCACACTGCTGGAGATACCTACAGTGTGTTGTAGCTACAGCATAACGCTCACACTGCTGGAGATACCTACAGTGTGTTGTAGCTACAGCATAATGCTCACACTGTGGAGATACCTACAGTGTGTTGTAGTTACAGCATAACGCTCACACTGCTGGAGATACCTACAGTGTGTTGTAGCTACAGCATAATGCTCACACTGTGATACCTACAGTGTGTTGTAGCTACAGCATAATGCTCACACTGCTGGAGATACCTACAGTGTGTTGTAGCTACAGCATAATGCTCACACTGTGGAGATACCTACAGTGTGTTGTAGCTACAGCATAATGCTCACACTGTGGAGATACCTACAGTGTGTTGTAGCTACAGCATAATGCTCACACTGCTGGAGATACCTACAGTGTGTTGTAGCTACAGCATAACGCTCACACTGTGGAGATACCTACAGTGTGTTGTAGCTACAGCATAATGCTCACACTGCTGGAGATACCTACAGTGTGTTGTAGCTACAGCATAATGCTCACACTGCTGGAGATACCTACAGTGTGTTGTAGCTACAGCATAACGCTCACACTGCTGGAGATACCTACAGTGTGTTGTAGCTACAGCATAACGCTCACACTGCTGGAGATACCTACAGTGTGTTGTAGCTACAGCATAACGCTCACACTGTGGAGATACCTACAGTGTGTTGTAGCTACAGCATAACGCTCACACTGCTGGAGATACCTACAGTGTGTTGTAGCTACAGCATAATGCTCACACTGTGGAGATACCTACAGTGTGTTGTAGCTACAGCATAATGCTCACACTGCTGGAGATACCTACAGTGTGTTGTAGCTACAGCATAATGCTCACACTGTGGAGATACCTACAGTGTGTTGTAGCTACAGCATAATGCTCACACTGCTGGAGATACCTACAGTGTGTTGTAGCTACAGCATAATGCTCACACTGCTGGAGATACCTACAGTGTGTTGTAGCTACAGCATAATGCTCACACTGTGGAGATACCTACAGTGTGTTGTAGCTACAGCATAACGCTCACACTGTGGAGATACCTACAGTGTGTTGTAGCTACAGCATAACGCTCACACTGTGGAGATACCTACAGTGTGTTGTAGCTACAGCATAATGCTCACACTGCTGGAGATACCTACAGTGTGTTGTAGCTACAGCATAATGCTCACACTGCTGGAGATACCTACAGTGTGTTGTAGCTACAGCATAACGCTCACACTGCTGGAGATACCTACAGTGTGTTGTAGCTACAGCATAATGCTCACACTGTGGAGATACCTACAGTGTGTTGTAGCTACAGCATAACGCTCACACTGTGGAGATACCTACAGTGTGTTGTAGCTACAGCATAACGCTCACACTGTGGAGATACCTACAGTGTGTTGTAGCTACAGCATAATGCTCACACTGCTGGAGATACCTACAGTGTGTTGTAGCTACAGCATAACGCTCACACTGCTGGAGATACCTACAGTGTGTTGTAGCTACAGCATAACGCTCACACTGCTGGAGATACCTACAGTGTGTTGTAGCTACAGCATAATGCTCACACTGCTGGAGATACCTACAGTGTGTTGTAGCTACAGCATAATGCTCACACTGTGGAGATACCTACAGTGTGTTGTAGCTACAGCATAATGCTCACACTGTGGAGATACCTACAGTGTGTTGTAGCTACAGCATAATGCTCACACTGCTGGAGATACCTACAGTGTGTTGTAGCTACAGCATAATGCTCACACTGCTGGAGATACCTACAGTGTGTTGTAGCTACAGCATAACGCTCACACTGTGGAGATACCTACAGTGTGTTGTAGCTACAGCATAATGCTCACACTGCTGGAGATACCTACAGTGTGTTGTAGCTACAGCATAATGCTCACACTGCTGGAGATACCTACAGTGTGTTGTAGCTACAGCATAACGCTCACACTGTGGAGATACCTACAGTGTGTTGTAGCTACAGCATAATGCTCACACTGTGGAGATACCTACAGTGTGTTGTAGCTACAGCATAATGCTCACACTGCTGGAGATACCTACAGTGTGTTGTAGCTACAGCATAACGCTCACACTGCTGGAGATACCTACAGTGTGTTGTAGCTACAGCATAATGCTCACACTGTGGAGATACCTACAGTGTGTTGTAGCTACAGCATAATGCTCACACTGCTGGAGATACCTACAGTGTGTTGTAGCTACAGCATAATGCTCACACTGCTGGAGATACCTACAGTGTGTTGTAGCTACAGCATAATGCTCGCACTGTGGAGATACCTACAGTGTGTTGTAGCTACAGCATAACGCTCACACTGCTGGAGATACCTACAGTGTGTTGTAGCTACAGCATAATGCTCACACTGTGGAGATACCTACAGTGTGTTGTAGCTACAGCATAATGCTCACACTGCTGGAGATACCTACAGTGTGTTGTAGCTACAGCATAATGCTCGCACTGTGGAGATACCTACAGTGTGTTGTAGCTACAGCATAACGCTCACACTGCTGGAGATACCTACAGTGTGTTGTAGCTACAGCATAATGCTCACACTGCTGGAGATACCTACAGTGTGTTGTAGATACAGCATAATGCTCACACTGCTGGAGATACCTACAGTGTGTTGTAGCTACAGCATAATGCTCACACTGTGGAGATACCTACAGTGTGTTGTAGTTACAGCATAATGCTCACACTGCTGGAGATACCTACAGTGTGTTGTAGCTACAGCATAATGCTCACACTGCTGGAGATACCTACAGTGTGTTGTAGCTACAGCATAATGCGCACACTGTGGAGATACCTACAGTGTGTTGTAGCTACAGCATAATGCTCACACTGTGGAGATACCTACAGTGTGTTGTAGTTACAGCATAATGCTCACACTGCTGGAGATACCTACAGTGTGTTGTAGTTACAGCATAATGCTCACACTGTGGAGATACCTACAGTGTGTTGTAGCTACAGCATAATGCTCACACTGCTGGAGATACCTACAGTGTGTTGTAGCTACAGCATAATGCTCACACTGTGGAGATACCTACAGTGTGTTGTAGCTACAGCATAACGCTCACACTGTGGAGATACCTACAGTGTGTTGTAGCTACAGCATAACGCTCACACTGCTGGAGATACCTACAGTGTGTTGTAGCTACAGCATAATGCTCACACTGCTGGGGATACCTACAGTGTGTTGTAGCTACATCATAATGCTCACACTGTGGAGATACCTACAGTGTGTTGTAGCTACAGCATAATGCTCACACTGTGGAGATACCTACAGTGTGTTGTAGCTACAGCATAATGCTCACACTGCTGGAGATACCTACAGTGTGTTGTAGCTACAGCATAACGCTTACACTGTGGAGATACCTACAGTGTGTTGTAGCTACAGCATAATGCTCACACTGCTGGAGATACCTACAGTGTGTTGTAGCTACAGCATAATGCTCACACTGTGGAGATACCTACAGTGTGTTGTAGCTACAGCATAATGCTCGCACCGTTGAAGGAGTTCAGACAGGGAACAGTACAGGGGAAACCCCATACTGAGAATGACAAATCTTTGTGTTTGTGATTTAGGTAATAAGTGATGATATATGTGTGTGTTTTTACATGCGTATAATATATATAGTTGTTTTTGTGTCTGTGTATGTCCAGTCTGTAGGTTCAGGTCTGTATAATATATATACTTGTTTTTGTGTCAGTCTGTAGGTTCAGGTCTGTCTTTGGAGCCTCCCTCTACCACAGAGGCAGATGATGAGGAGGATGGGATGTCAGACATCATCCAGGAGGTAACCCACGACTCTTTACTTCTTATTTATCCAGATAGGCCACCAAATTTGGGCCACCGGTGCCATCTTGGGGGATGAACCTTCTCCGTGATTTCTTTGCAAGGTATACACCCCTAGAGTTAGAAAATATGTGGTAGCATTGCAGCGGTAACCTCCAAATGTGTGTCATCACTCAGTTTATAACCCCATGCGATTTCAGTTTGCAACCCCTATTCGTCGAGGGACTTAAGGAGACATGAGGCTAAGTTTGTGCAAATCATGTCTAAAAGCATTAGCCAAGCCTGCCATCCCCGGGGTCACCGTGGATCCCCGGGGTCACCGTGGGGTCACCGTGGTGGCCAAATCTGTGGCCTTTCTATGGCAACGCCCCAAAAAGGGGTTGGCTATAACTTTTGAACCGTATGCTAGAAAGTAGAAATGCAAACTTGGTGTCTTTTTTTTTTTTTATATATACAATTAGAACCATGTCAGAATGCCTATCTTTATGATTGGGTCTGTGTGTGGACCCCTAATTTGCACATTTTCAAGATGGCAGCTACCCGAAAGTGAGTTTTACCAACTTTTGACTCTTTTAGCTAACTTGGTATCTATTTTATGGTTTTTGAGGATTAGAAACACATGAAATTCTCTCTCTCAGGTAACAGGGCTGATCTGGAGTCAGGACCTGTTTAAATTCTCTTCTGTCTCAGGTAACGGGGCTGATCTGGAGTCAGGACCTGTTTAAATTCTCTTCTGTCTCAGGTAGCAGGGCTGATCTGGAGTCAGGACCTGTTTAAATTATCTTCTGTCTCAGGTAGCAGGGCTGATCTGGAGTCAGGACCTGTTTAAATTCTCTTCTGTCTCAGGTAACAGGGCTGATCTGGAGTCAGGACCTGTTTAAATTCTCTCTCTCTCTCAGGTAACGGGGCTGATCTGGTGTCAGGACCTGTTTAAATTCTCTTCTGTCTCAGGTAACAGGGCTGATCTGGAGTCAGGACCTGTTTAAGTTTTCTTCTGTCTCAGGTAGCAGGACTGATCTGGAGTCAGGACCTGTTTACCTAAATTCTCTCTCTCTCTCTCAGGTAGCAGGGCTGATCTGGAGTCAGGACCTGTTTAAATTCTCTCTCTCTCAGGTAACGGGGCTGATCTGGAGTCAGGACCTGTTTAAATTCTCTCTCTCTCTCTCAGGTAACGGGGCTGATCTGGAGTCAGGACCTGCGGGTGCAGGAGGTGAGGAGGCTGCTTCAGAGCTCCAGGCCGGTGCGGGTCAGCGTGGTCCAGCTGCCTGAGGTCTCCGACCACGAGTACATCGAAGAGAAAGAGAACAAGTGGGTCCTGTGTGTGTGTGTGTGTGTGTGTGTGTGTGTGTGTGTGTGTGAGAGAGAGAGAGTGTGTGTGTGTGTGTGTGTTCCCGATATTTGGCAGCTTTAGACTGTATACAAAATTGAGACTTAGCACTGTCACACATTGGTGTGTGGACTTCCATTTTGAAGCCTAGAGTTTGGCATTTTGACAGTCGCCATCTTGCTATTGCGGAGCTGGAGCAGCTAGCGCAAGTCCAGGGGTTTCCCACACCGCCGCCTGCTGGAGCTGGAGCAGCTAGCACAAGTCCAGGGGTTTCCCACAGCGCCGCCTGCTTTTGCTCCATGATTGGCGAGCTGCAATCACTGGACAGGCGACCTGACAATCACGCCCCAAAATATAGTCTGCTTTATTGTCTATTTTACACTCAATTGGACCATAATTGACTAAATGAACATGATGTTGTATTGAAGAAGACTTGAATCTAGCAGTTTAGACCATAAACTGTTTAGGAAAGTGTTTACTGAATTATCAAGTGATTCCCATTGACTTCCATAGAACCAGGTGTTTTTGCAGCCAGTGGAGTCGCCCCCTGCTGGCCAGAAAGAATGTAGGTTTAAGGCACTTCCACATTGCCTTCATATTTCAGCCGCGGAGGTTGCCCCCTTGCATTGAACATGTTCCCAAACGTACAGGGTGAAAGATTGCAGGCCTCTTTATAAAAGGATCAAATAGAGACAGGCCAGGTCGTCAAGGTGCGTTTTGCCGTATTTCAGAAAGAAACCAAAAGTTAGAATTGAATATGAATGAGATATGGAGGAAGTGGGCGGACACCAGTCTGTACTCTGTTGTGGAGGAATATCCTCTGTCACCGTCTGGGAAAAGAGTTTTAGCAGAGCCCTTTAAAGCAGCTACGAGCAAGATTTTCGATTGTTATTAAACAGTCTAAATTTAATATCGATGCATCACATCTTACCTCTAATAGTAGATGAGACCAACGCAGAGTAGTCTCGCTTGAAAGCCAAGTGAATCGGCGAGTGTTGTCTTGATCATTAGTCTGTCTGCGGGCCGGTGTCATCAGGAAGTGAAATGAACGGTTTGCGGCAGCCACTTTGGCCATAACCACAAAATTACTAAATTACTTTCAAACAAACTGTTACAATATAACGAGAGATGTTCACGAGAGCCCTTTGATGTAGCGAGGAAAGCCGTCCTTGTTTTGAGTCTGTTGCTAGACAGAGCGAAACGGTTTATGGCCATAGCAACAGACCCAAAACAGCTGCCCTCGTTACTTTCTTTCGGGGGGGGAAATTAGTCGAAATTCCCATCCCTAATTCAAACAAGAACCTGTGTTCAGCGAGATAATCTTCACACATGAGGACCACTTTCATGAGTTTTGAAGCGTAAATGCGAGCCCTAGAATTAAAAAGCTCATGCTAAGCTAATCCAGAACTACACACAGTGTTGCATAGGCTTCCACGTCACGTCACCACAGCCGACCTGGAGTGTTGTTGATGTGTGCGCTGCTCTGCACTGATTACCCCGGGCTGAACCAGGTGAGGGAAAGAGAATTTCCGTGTTCGTTCTTTGAAATGATGACGTTATTGACGTATAATATCCCTGTCGACTCAACAGTGTAGTCTCATTTAGCCGTTTGCTAGTTAGCCGCCCTTTTAACCGCACGTAAAAGCTTCAAAACTCATAAAAGTGGTCCTCATGTGTGAAGATTATCCTGCTGAACACTGGTTCGCGTTTGAATAAGCTTGCGTTAATCACAGACCTCATTTGAAGCATCGTGCCAAAAACCCATTCAAAAATCCCATAGGCAGAAACAGTGAAGAACCAGGAAGTGTTAGCATCCATGTTTTCCGGACTCATTCCTGCGGCTCTCTATAATAAGAAACATATAACATTTCTAGCAATCAACCATTTTTGTCATTGGTGACTAGATGAACACAAAGTCCAGCAACATTGGCAAAAAATATGTTGTTTTTCATTTTACGGGCTCTTTAAATGGCCATAATGCCTTTTTACCCTGGTGAACATCTGGAATATCTACATGTAAATCGTATTAAAATGCTTATTTAATTGTTTAGGTTCCTTGAAAGTGTATGTGTCTGACTTTCCGTGCTTTGTTCTCATTCCTTTATTTTTTAACTTGCTCTTTCACTCTTTTTCCTACCATCTTTTTTCATTTCCCTTTTCTTTGACTCACTTCTCTCTCTCTCTCTCTCTCTCTGTGTTCTACACAGTGTTTAGACACACACACACACACACACACACAATGGAGTTGCTGGCTGTAATCAACAGTCTAGACCTCTTATTGATCATTATTAATCTGAGTCTTGCTATTTCTTTTTCTTTCTCTATCTCCCCTCAGACTCCTCCAGCTGTGTCAGCGGACCATGGCTCTCCCAGTGGGCCGTGGCCTCTTCACTCTCTTCTCCTACCATCCTGTACCGACTGAACCTTTACCTGTGCCCAAACTCAACCTGACAGGTAACCTGCTTTCCCTACATGTCCTGTACCGACTGAACCTTTACCTGTGCCCAAACTCAACCTGACAGGTAACCTGCTTTCCCTACATGTCCTGTACCGACCAAACCTTTACCTGTGCCCAAACTCAACCTGACAGTTAACCTACTTTCCCTACATGTCCTGTACCGACCAAACCTTTACCTGTGCCCAAACTCAACCTGACAGGTAACCTACTTTCCCTACATGTCCTGTACCGACCAAACCTTTACCTGTGCCCAAACTCAACCTGACAGTTAACCTACTTTCCCTACATGTCCTGTACCGACCAAACCTTTACCTGTGCCCAAACTCAACCTGACAGTTAACCTACTTTCCCTACATGTCCTGTACCGACCAAACCTTTACCTGGGCCCAAACTCAACCTGACAGGTAACCTACTTTCCCTACATGTCCTGTACCGACCAAACCTTTACCTGTGCCCAAACTCAACCTGACAGGTAACCTGCTTTCCCTACATGTCCTGTACCGACCAAACCTTTACCTGTGCCCAAACTCAACCTGACAGGTAACCTACTTTCCCTACATGTCCTGTACCGACTGAACCTTTACCTGTGCCCAAACTCAACCTGACAGGTAACCTGCTTTCCCTACATGTCCTGTACCGACTGAACCTTTACCTGTGCCCAAACTCAACCTGACAGGTAACCTGCTTTCCCTACATGTCCTGTACCGACTGAACCTTTACCTGTGCCCAAACTCAACCTGACAGTTAACCTACTTTCCCTACATGTCCTGTACCGACCAAACCTTTACCTGTGCCCAAACTCAACCTGACAGGTAACCTACTTTCCCTACATGTCCTGTACCGACCAAACCTTTACCTGTGCCCAAACTCAACCTGACAGGTAACCTGCTTTCCCTACATGTCCTGTACCGACCAAACCTTTACCTGTGCCCAAACTCAACCTGACAGTTAACCTACTTTCCCTACATGTCCTGTACCGACCAAACCTTTACCTGTGCCCAAACTCAACCTGACAGTTAACCTACTTTCCCTACATGTCCTGTACCGACCAAACCTTTACCTGTGCCCAAACTCAACCTGACAGGTAACCTGCTTTCCCTACATGTCCTGTACCGACCCAACCTTTACCTGTGCCCAAACTCAACCTGACAGGTAACCTACTTTCCCTACATGTCCTGTACCGACCAAACCTTTACCTGTGCCCAAACTCAACCTGACAGGTAACCTACTTTCCCTACATGTCCTGTACCGACCAAACCTTTACCTGTGCCCAAACTCAACCTGACAGGTAACCTACTTTCCCTACATGTCCTGTACCGACCAAACCTTTACCTGGGCCCAAACTCAACCTGACAGGTAACCTACTTTCCCTACATGTCCTGTACCGACCAAACCTTTACCTGTGCCCAAACTCAACCTGACAGGTAACCTGCTTTCCCTACATGTCCTGTACCGACCCAACCTTTACCTGTGCCCAAACTCAACCTGACAGGTAACCTACTTTCCCTACATGTCCTGTACCGACCCAACCTTTACCTGTGCCCAAACTCAACCTGACAGGTAACCTACTTTCCCTACATGTCCTGTACCGACCAAACCTTTACCTGTGCCCAAACTCAACCTGACAGGTAACCTGCTTTCCCTACATGTCCTGTACCGACCCAACCTTTACCTGTGCCCAAACTCAACCTGACGGGTAACCTACTTTCCCTACATGTCCTGTACCGACCAAACCTTTACCTGTGCCCAAACTCAACCTGACAGGTAACCTACTTTCCCTACATGTCCTGTACCGACCAAACCTTTACCTGTGCCCAAACTCAACCTGACAGGTAACCTACTTTCCCTACATGTCCTGTACCGACCAAACCTTTACCTGTGGCCAAACTCAACCTGACAGGTAACCTACTTTCCCTACATGTCCTGTACCGACCAAACCTTTACCTGTGCCCAAACTCAACCTGACAGGTAACCTACTTTCCCTACATGTCCTGTACCGACCAAACCTTTACCTGTGCCCAAACTCAACCTGACAGGTAACCTACTTTCCCTACATGTCCTGTACCGACCAAACCTTTACCTGTGCCCAAACTCAACCTGACAGGTAACCTACTTTCCCTACATGTCCTGTACCGACCAAACCTTTACCTGTGGCCAAACTCAACCTGACAGGTAACCTACTTTCCCTACATGTCCTGTACCGACCCAACCTTTACCTGTGCCCAAACTCAACCTGACAGGTAACCTACTTTCCCTACATGTCCTGTACCGACCCAACCTTTACCTGTGCCCAAACTCAACCTGACAGGTAACCTGCTTTCCCTACATGTCCTGTACCGACCCAACCTTTACCTGTGCCCAAACTCAACCTGACAGGTAACCTACTTTCCCTACATGTCCTGTACCGACCAAACCTTTACCTGTGCCCAAACTCAACCTGACAGGTAACCTACTTTCCCTACATGTCCTGTACCGACCCAACCTTTACCTGTGCCCAAACTCAACCTGACAGGTAACCTACTTTCCCTACATGTCCTGTACCGACCCAACCTTTACCTGTGCCCAAACTCAACCTGACAGGTAACCTACTTTCCCTACATGTCCTGTACCGACCAAACCTTTACCTGTGCCCAAACTCAACCTGACAGGTAACCTGCTTTCCCTACATGTCCTGTACCGACCAAACCTTTACCTGTGCCCAAACTCAACCTGACAGGTAACCTACTTTCCCTACATGTCCTGTACCGACCAAACCTTTACCTGTGGCCAAACTCAACCTGACAGGTAACCTACTTTCCCTACATGTCCTGTACCGACCCAACCTTTACCTGTGGCCAAACTCAACCTGACAGGTAACCTACTTTCCCTACATGTCCTGTACCGACCCAACCTTTACCTGTGCCCAAACTCAACCTGACAGGTAACCTGCTTTCCCTACATGTCCTGTACCGACCAAACCTTTACCTGTGCCCAAACTCAACCTGACAGGTAACCTACTTTCCCTACATGTCCTGTACCGACCAAACCTTTACCTGTGCCCAAACTCAACCTGACAGGTAACCTACTTTCCCTACATGTCCTGTACCGACCCAACCTTTACCTGTGCCCAAACTCAACCTGACAGGTAACCTACTTTCCCTACATGTCCTGTACCGACCCAACCTTTACCTGTGCCCAAACTCAACCTGACAGGTAACCTACTTTCCCTACATGTCCTGTACCGACCCAACCTTTACCTGTGCCCAAACTCAACCTGACAGGTAACCTGCTTTCCCTACATGTCCTGTACCGACCCAACCTTTACCTGTGCCCAAACTCAACCTGACAGGTAACCTGCTTTCCCTACATGTCCTGTACCGACCAAACCTTTACCTGTGCCCAAACTCAACCTGACAGGTAACCTGCTTTCCCTACATGTCCTGTACCGACCAAACCTTTACCTGTGCCCAAACTCAACCTGACAGTTAACCTACTTTCCCTACATGTCCTGTACCGACCAAACCTTTACCTGTGCCCAAACTCAACCTGACAGGTAACCTACTTTCCCTACATGTCCTGTACCGACCAAACCTTTACCTGGGCCCAAACTCAACCTGACAGGTAACCTACTTTCCCTACATGTCCTGTACCGACTGAACCTTTACCTGTGCCCAAACTCAACCTGACAGGTAACCTACTTTCCCTACATGGAGGAAACCGACTCACTAAGCCTTTCTGTGATTTCGCTTATGCTATGTGCTTCACAGTGTGTCACATAGTAACAATGAATACACATAACAATACATATAATAGGCACAATAAAAAGTCAAAGGGTGACAAGCTCAACCCGAATTGAAAGCTGATGAGAACAGATCTTCAGCAGTGAATTAAAGATTCCAGGGGTCTGCGCAGTTCTTATATGGATAGGGGGTGTAACTCCGGTGCCCTGGGAGGTGTGACCCCGGTGCCCTGGAGGGTGTGACCCCGGTGCCCTGGAGGGTGTGACCCCGGTGCCCCCGGGGACTGTGCCCGGTGCCCTGGTTAAATTCCCACACAGGACTTCCTTCCATCATGGCAACTTAACCATCACTTGATATCTAATTGGCACTTTCAGTCCTCAACTCTCCACCATGAAAGCTGGTGTGTGCTGAGCTTACTGCCACAAACTGGCTGCCGTGCATCACCCTCCGCCCGGAAACTCCGCTGTTGCATACTCCTGTACTTGTTTAATTGTTGTTATTGTGTCTATTTCTGCAATAACTGCGCTTTATGGCTGTTTAAACTCTGTTCACCAACGGTGACATGACTCCTCGAGGCAAGGGGAAGGAGGCGGCCATTACTGTTTTGCTAATCACGTTCCTGATTGGCCGGTTACGAGCTCAACTGCGAGGCGGGTCGCTGATTGGCTCGTCCGCTTTGCAGTTTCTGCAGAAAGCCCTCCCAGAGTTGAGGCCAGATGGTCTGATAGAGCGAAATGAAATGGGAGTTGACGTGACCGGCTGGTTTACCAAGCTAATAGACTGTAGCTTATACAGTATGTTGTCTTTTCCTGGTCTTAAAGGCTGTGTTGCAGTTATCTTTTACAGTTAGAGATGCTTTCCAGGGAATGATGTTGCTCGGGAACAGTTTGGAACCTAGCTTATGTCCTGTCAGTTATTGTACTAGCAAACACTGCAACAGGAAGTATTAAGCTGGGTGGACATTTAGAATGTTTATGTTGTCGAGTTGAAACGGTCTATACAATTTATGAACTTATTTGAATGTTCTAACGTACAGTGAAACTGTGAAAGCCTCGGCCTGCTTCTCCCGTCATACCCACAAACATTTCTCCTATATAAATATCTTCTGAGAGCACCCAGCTGTCGTCCTCAAAAAGTCACATTATCGAATATCGATAACGAGGTATTGGGTCAGAAACATTGCGATGTCTGATTTTGTCGGTGTCGCCCACCCCTAATCTCCAGATGAGAGCTACTCAGTAAAACCACCTTCTTCACCTGGTGCCCACTGAGCAGCTCCACTACAGCAGTTGGGTGGGTCAGGTGCCTTCAAGAACAGTCAGTGAGAAAGAAGAGAGTTATTCATCATCTCTTTTTTTTGCGCAGCCACGACTTGGAGCCTTGCCGGCCACCGCCGAACGGCGACAGCGAGACTGTGCATACTCGAACGTAACTCGTCCAAAACGTTATCGTGTCGTTTACCAAGAACTTGCAATCATGTCGGTGGGGGGACATTTTATTGTCCCTCCATTTCAAAACTCATTCCGGTGAGCCTGCAGAAGGCTTTGCTAGATGAGGGACAAGCACGTTAAATGAGGAAATGGCATTTCCTCATTCCTCAACAACAATGAATTGACGGCGCAGAGTCACATTTTCGACGAGCTGCACGTCCCCTACGCCGAGCTGCGCCGAGAGGACGCCCAGCTCCGGCGACCCCCTCGGCACAGTCAGCGCCGGCGATTTCGCTCAAGCATAACTTGCGCTTAACGGTAAAGCCCTCACTCATCATTCTACTCTTTATCCCAGGGCTGGTTGGCTATCTCTGACCTCTCGCAGGCTGGTTACATGTTGTTTATTTATGAAGCTATTCTGGATCAACTCCCTTCTTATAGTCTGAGATCGCATGATATGTTCCTGTTGTCCACTCCAAATGCTCGGACTGAACTGGGACAGCCAATTGCCCCATTGGAGGCAAATAAAGTTCTTGAATCTTGAAAGAATGTATTTGCTCTGCTCCCCTCACCTGGAATAGCCTTCAAAATGACTTGAAGCTGAGGGACTTCATCTCTTTGGCTGTTTTTAAAGCATGTATAAGCACAATGGTGAATGACTTATTTTGGTACTTGCCTTTGCCCAATTTATTTTCATGGACTCTAGTGTCTGTTATTTGTATTTTGTACTGTATTGGCACTGTTGGCACTTGTCTGTCCGTTGGTCGGCTATTTTAATTATTTCAGCACTTTATTGTATTCCCTGCTCTATGTTTCCTGTTATTTACTGTTGTTTTGTCTGTAACTTTTTTATGCAGGTGACTTGGCCAGGTCTCCCTTGTAAAAGAGATCCTTGATCTCAATGGGACTAACCTGGTTAAAAATGGGCTAAATAAAATATAAAAAGATAATAATTTAACCAGCCTGAGAATTCTACTACTACTGACCTTTCAGATCCACCACAGCTGCCTTTTGCATTTCTGCACATCTGTGAAACTCTCTAACCCATTGATACCTGATGCAGCATTTGTGTGTGTATCCCTTTAAAGTAGCTACGAGCAAGATTTTCGATTGTTATTAAACAGTCTAAATTTAATATCGATGCATCACATCTTACCTCTAATAGTAGACGAGACCAACGCAGAGTAGTCCCGCTTGAACCCCGAGTGAATCGGCCAGTGTTGTCTCTGTCTGTGGCCGGGGCAGATCAGGAAGTGAAATGAAACTGTTTGCGGCAGCCACTTCGGCCATAACCACAAAATAACAAAATAACTTCCAAAGAAACTGTTAGAATATAACGAGAGATGTTCGCGAGAGTAGCGAGCCCCTGCAAGGCGTGTTCCTTGTTTATGGTCTGTTGCTAGGCAGAGCGAAACGACGGAAGGCAGGCAGCTGTTTCGTTTCACTTCCGGGTTTATCCGGCCCGCCGGTAGACAGATAGAGAGAGAGAGCCTGGTGACGCGAGGTTAGTAGACAGACACAGACTCTATAACCATCAAGAGAGCAATCTCCGATTCACACGGCTTTGGTCTCAGCTACTATTATAGGTAAGATGTGATGCATCAATATTGTAATTATACTGTTTAATAACAATCGAAAATCTTGCTCGTAGCTGCTTTAAGACCGCGAAACGCGTGACGCGGTCTTAAAGGGATACACACACAAATGAGGGATATACACGCAAATGCTGCATCAGGTTTCAATGGGCTAATCTATCTGTGATGATATGTCTTTCTATATTTCTATCTACTGTACATCCTCACCACCACCGCTCCCTTTCCCCGCAGGCCGTGCTCCTCCCAGGAACACCATGGTGGATCTGAACAGCGGGAACATCGACGTTCCTCCCAACATGACCAGCTGGTCCAGCTTCCATAACGGAGTGGCTGCCGGACTCAAAATTGCCCCGGCTTCCCAGGTCAGAGTGACAGGGTTCCCACGGGTCCTTGAAAACCTTGAAAGTTTGTGAATTTGATTAAAGCAGCTACGAGCAAGATTTTAGATTGTTATTAACAGTCTAAATTCAATATCGATGCCTCACATCTTACCTCTAATAATAGATGAGACCAACGCCGAGTGCCCGCCGGGGGCAGACCAGGAAGTGAAATGAAACGGTTTACGGCAGCCACTTAAGCCATAACCACAAAATTACAAAATTACTTTCAAACAAACTGTTAGAATATAACGAGAGATGTTCGCGAGAGCAGAAAGTAGCGAGGGAAAGCTGTTTTGGGTCTGTTGCTACGACCGTAAACCGTTTTGCTCTGCCTAGCGACGGTTTACAACTGCCGTAAACCGTTTTGCTCTGCCTAGCAACAGACGCAAAACAAGAAGGACGGCTTTCTACTTACTTACTACTTCAATGAACGTTCGCCTCGGTTCAACGGTCACGTGACACTCGAACGCAGCAGACAGCCAAGAGAAGAGAGGGAATGGAATACACAGTGAAACCACCTCGGAGGCAAGATGTAACGTACTTGACTGCAGCCGCATATAAACGACACACAACCACACAACTCACATCCTCTCTCTCTGGGAAATTGGTCGCGATGTTCTTTGTGATTTTCACGAAGTCATACATCAAGGACAGGCTGATAAAAATAGCGGGGACACGTTCATTCATTTCAATCGAGTGAAAACCAAAACAAGGAAGTCAAGCGCGTGCCGTCTATATAGCCAATTACACTTGCGCGATACTATGACATAGTCAGCGACACTAGACATTTCACCAGGTAGCAGACACTGCTTCTCGCCGTCAGTTGAAAGTGTCGACTCAAGTCCTCATTTGTGTCGGCGACCGTTTCAAATGTGTCGGCAGACAAAGCATCAATTGGGCTTTAGTTTGCAATGTACTTTTTCTAGCTCTTGCACAGCCAGTAAACTTCCCATGATCTGGTGTAAATACAGGTGCATTGATTGGATGATGGAGCCTCCCTCTCTGTTGATTGGATGATGGAGCCTGCCTCTCTGTTGATTGGATGATGGAGCCTGCCTCTCTGTTGATTGGATGATGGAGCCTGCCTCTCTGTTGATTGGATGATGGAGCCTGCCTCTCTGTTGATTGGATGATGGAGCCTGCCTCTCTGCTTTTGTTTCAGGTGGACTCAGCCTGGATCGCCTACAACAAGCCAAAGAGTCCTGAGCTGGCCAATGAGTACGCAGGCTTCCTCATGGCCCTGGGCCTCAACGGACACCTCAACAAGCTGGCCACGCTCAACATACACGACTACCTCAACAAGGTACACACACACACACACACACACACACACAGGGTTTAAAGGGACAGTTCAGTTTTTTCCCTCTTAGCTGTAGTGCTATTTATGGTTTTGGTGTGAGTTGCAGAGTTTTGGAGATATCGGCCATAGAGATGTCTGCCCTCTCTAGAATACAATGGAACTGGATGGCTCTCAGCTTTGAGAAAGCACCAAAAAATACATTTGAAAAACTCAACAGCAATGTCTCCTTCCAGAAATGATGCCCCGGTTACGCAAGATAATCCACAGACCTTGTTGTGAGCAGTTTCATGTAGGAACTTTTTTCTTTTTTTTTCTTACTAAGGATGTCAATTTTATGCAGATTCCCGAATCAATCATTGATTCATGTTCATGATCAATCAATCGACTGATTGTAATTAAAACGCCAAATTTACCAAACTATACCACTATACCGAATTATTCCCAACAACATAAGTTTCACAGCTTACGGTACATGTAGCCTATGTCCTATAATGCACACTTCAGGTATCAGTCTCTGGTTTTCGTGACGGCAGGAAAAAAAGCTCACTAACAGAGAGCACATGCGCGTTAAGGAGCTTGATCCGCCATCTCTCTCGGTGCGCTGCCTATCTGCTCTCATCTGCAGAATGATGTTGGACCCAACCGCTCGCTGCCTCATCTGCTGCTCATATTGGGCGCATCCTTGTAAAATATTTATTTGATAGTAACACCAAAGTAAAACCAGAAATCCCAAGATTGCATAAAGGTGGTTTCTCTATGGGTTGTGTTTCACGGATTCACGTGTGTTGTTCAGTCAGCCCTCAGCAGGCAAGGCAACAGAAAAACAGAGATTTCCCCTATTCTGTCCAATGACGGTTTCGACCACATCACATTGTTCAGAAAGTTTGGTGCTCTTGTGACAAATTGCTGTGTGAAAGAGAACCAGACCAAATGAAAAGTGAAACAATGTTGCAACTTCACCCCCCCCCGAATCGCACTGAGTCCACCAGTTTATGTGACAGCACAGAGTTCACCAGCTTATATGTGACAGCACAGAGTCCACCAGCTTATATGTGACAGCACAGAGTCCACCAGTTTATGTGACAGCACAGAGTTCACCAGCTTATATGTGACAGCACAGAGTCCACCAGCTTATATGTGACAGCACAGAGTTCACCAGTTTATATGTGACAGCACAGAGTTCACTAGCTTATATGTGACAGCACAGAGTTCACCAGCTTATATGTGACAGCACAGAGTTCACCAGCTTATATGTGACAGCACAGAGTTCACCAGCTTATATGTGACAGCACAGAGTTCACCAGCTTATATGTGACAGCACAGAGTCCACCAGCTTATATGTGACAGCACAGAGTTCACCAGCTTATATGTGACAGCACAGAGTTCACCAGCTTATATGTGACAGCACAGAGTTCACCAGCTTATATGTGACAGCACAGAGTCCACCAGCGTATATGTGACAGCACAGAGTTCACCAGCTTATATGTGACAGCACAGAGTCCACCAGCTTATATGTGACAGCACAGAGTTCACCAGCTTATGTGACAGCACAGAGTTCACCAGCTTATATGTGACAGCACAGAGTCCACCAGCTTATATGTGACAGCACAGAGTTCACCAGCTTATATGTGACAGCACAGAGTTCACCAGCTTATATGTGACAGCACAGAGTTCACCAGCTTATATGTGACAGCACAGAGTTCACCAGCTTATATGTGACAGCACAGAGTTCACCAGCTTATATGTGACAGCACAGAGTCCACCAGCTTATATGTGACAGCACAGAGTTCACCAGCTTATATGTGACAGCACAGAGTTCACCAGCTTATATGTGACAGCACAGAGTTCACCAGCTTATATGTGACAGCACAGAGTTCACCAGCTTATATGTGACAGCACAGAGTTCACCAGCTTATATGTGACAGCACAGAGTTCACCAGCTTATATGTGACAGCACAGAGTCCACCACCAGTCCACCATGTGAAAGCGACCTTAGAGAGACTCATCTCTACGGCTGATATCTCCAAAACTCTGCAACTCACACCAAAACGATCGAGATGGATAAATAGCACGACAGGTATAGTAAGAGGAAAAATATCTATTTGGGATTTTGGGGTGAACGTCGCTTTAAGTAATACCTTCATACCTGAACATTCAGCTTACAGTAAGCAGACAGTGCTGTAAATTACTGGTTTTCACTAAGGTATAAATGCATACAAACAAGAAAAGGCACAAATACTCATGAGGTGCTGTGCAAATAGCGACTCAAATACCGTTTATACAGCTACACACAAGCACATTCATTCACTTATGCACACACACACACACACAGACACACACACACACACACACACACACACACACAGTCTCTCATTCTTCTGAACTGAATGCGTCGAAAGTGAATCGCCCCCAACCCTGGCGTAGATAATCATTGTTTTGAATCAGTTTGCTGGTTCCTCTTTGTTCATATCTTACAATCTTATCTCCACACCGGCTTTTGCTGACTTTTAGATGTAGTAATCCTAAAGTAATTTAATTATTTAAGATATGAGTAGCCTGACCCTCAATATGTCCATTTCTTTAGTTCAAATCATAATCACGTCTTTTTTTTTTAAATGATTATAGACCGTTTCAATTTGACAACATAAACATTCTAAATTAATTGCCCCCAGCTTACTTCTGGGGCGGCTGTGGCTCAGGAGGTAGAGCGCGTCATCAGCAGAGTGGGAGGGAATGGGTTGAGTTCCTTCCGCACCTCACGTGAGATGGGGGTTTCCCAGAGCCACAGCTCCGCCTGCTATTGGTCCGTGATCGGCAAGCTGCGCGATCACGCATTATAAGTCTGTCTAACATTACCGGAGTTGGAGTGTATCTCTGTGGACGTTCAGTCTCACTAGTCGTGTTTCCATTACCCTCAGAAATGCGCAAAATCTAAATATCGCAATAGAAATTGGGTAATGGAAACACGTAAATTTCGAATTTCGAAATGCGCTCTCATGAGGTGGTTTTTCAGACGTGTCGATATAGCAGTTTATCGCAAAAGTGTAATGGAAACACATTTTCCGCATTTGAACGTCATGTGACCCATCTTCTCCTTTGGAAAAGGAGCGGAAAATGAGGGAGAAAGGGTTCGATAAACCGTGGCAAAACCTCTGCACCAAGTGGAAAACTTTGAAGCAACGCTACCTAGCAGAAAGACGAGTGTTAAGCAAAAGCGGAGCCGGAAAATAGATCATGTTTAATGGCAGAAATGGATCCATGCCTGTGTGCGCGCATTTGGCACAGCGGCGAGATGATCGGGGATGAAAAGCACACACCGGTGCGGTGCTGGCTGCTGACTGAAGTGATTAATTCTGACTATTGCACCAAATCAGCCTTTTCCGAGTTTTCCCCCCTCCATCTCTAAAATGGGACTGTTGTCCCAAGTTGTAGGCTACCTTTTTTCCTCTGCCTGTCGCGCTCACTGCATTCACCGCAGCCAGCAACATGTTCTTTTGAATACGGACGGGCAGATCCCCGTGCGTAATCACTGTGGCAGCTGCTGGTAACGGGAATTGCGTTCAGGTGTGCGCGCCATCAGACCAAACTCAACTTCAATGGAAACGCCTACAAGTCGCAATTGTACATTGTCGAAGTTGTAGAAATATCGCAATTATTTTGCGAAAAACTGTAATGGAAACACAGCTAGTGATGACTGTAGTCTCAACTCATAAGGTGGTACTGCGTAGTTAGCCGCTCGTTAACAGCTGATGGTGGCTGCTGGCTGAAACGTGTCAATTGTTTGCGCTGATAGCTCAGCCATTTTCTTGTTAATTCCATCACTCTGCTGGCTGCTCTTCTTTTGTCTAGATCCTAGTTCCTCATTGCGCGGCTCGCGGGACGCTGGCGGCTCTCGAAGCTTTAGTTGGCGGCTCTAAGAAATTGCAAAAAAAAAAAAAAAATGTTTAGATTTTTTTTTTAAGATTTCTTCCCCCCTGCTCTCCCCAAAATTTCAATAAACCTTTATGGTATATTATTACAATACAACAATACTGGTGTTGACAGTAATAGAAGGTGCCAAATCATTCAAAACAATAAGCATTTTGCTTTTAGGAGTATTGTGCCAGCGTGCAGCGCTGTTCCAAAACTTGTCAACATGTGTCGTTGCCTGGGAAACGCACATCCCATAATACAACTGTTCACATGTTCACATCGCATCCCATAATAGTATGATGATACTTGGGATGCCATTGCGAACATAGATGTGAACAATTTAGCTAAAACTTCAGCGTTGCCAGCGACGGCCCCCACCGTTGCGGTCGAGGTACGTTTCGAAAATCCCTCCAGGGCTGAAAGATTTTCTAGGGGAAACTGGTATATATGTGTGTGTGTGTGTGTGTGTGTGTGTGTCTGTCTGTCTGTCTGTCTGTCTGTCTGTCTGTCTGCCTGCCTGCCTGTCTGCCTGCCTGGCGTGCCTGCCTGTCTGTCTGCCTGCCTGTCTGTCTGCCTGCCTGCCTGCCTGCCTGTCTGTCTGCATGTCTGCCTGCCTGCCTGTCTGTCTGTCTGCCTGCCTGTCTGCCTGTCTGTCTGTCTGTCTGCCTGTCTGCCTGCCTGTCTGCCTGTCTGTCTGTCTGTCTGCCTGCCTGTCTGTCTGTCTGTCTGCCTGTCTGTCTGCCTGTCTGTCTGCCTGTCTGTCTGCCTTTCTGTCTGCCTGTTTGTCTGTCTGTCTGCCTGTCTGTCTGTCTGTCTGTCCGTCCGTCTGTTTGTTTGTCTGCAGGATATCTCAAAAAGTGATGAACAGATTAGCACAGAGCAGGTGATGGGCAGCTTTGTAGGAAGGTTGGAGGATGTGTTATCCTCTAGTTCTACATGTTTCAGCATATTGGCTGCTGAATGACAAATAAGTCACTGTTGGTGTTAAACATGTAGGAGGGACCTGTTCTGCCTATATGATTATTAAATATGCAGTCACACACATCCAGTACACTCATGCACACACACACACACACACACTACACTCATGCATGCACACACGCGCACGCACACACACGCACGCACACGCGCACACACACACACACACAGTCCACAGGGAGCTAATGGAAGCTGTTGGTCATGGTGAGTGCTGGATGTCTGGGTCACAGCCAGAGCTGATTAGACTGAAGTCGTTTGTCTTCTGCGCCACCCCACCTGATGGGGGTGCTGTTTACACTTTACTGACGTTTGTGCACTCATGGGACTGCACGCTGCTCTGCATCAAATTGTCTGCCAAAATGATAGATTTATGCCGCAAAACCAAACGTTTTATAATCACTCTCCATAATCTCTATAATATCATTACTTTTACTTCCTGGAAAAGTGATCTCTTTAGTGATGACTTCATTGTGTACCGGGGGGAACAACATTAAAACGTCTCTCCCTAACTGATCTCACATTGCTTTACAGTTTTGAATGATCTCTGAGCAGCTGGGTGGAAATGTCATTTGAGCCTATTTTAATTCAACTCAAATTGTGCTGATAGGGGATTCTTTTCACCGGACTTGCTGACCGGCAGATTTTAATTGGTCGGACTTTGATTCATTATAATGGTAAAGGTCAGGCAATTAGCGCATAACGGAACCCCACAGCATGGCTTCACGCCTCATTTCAATCCAGGATGGGTGGATGCTATCTAATGGCTCATTTCCACCACATATAACAGCACAGTACAGCTCCACTCTATCTGGTATTACTCGGCTCTACTTGATATAGACTCTGTTTCCATAGCAAGTTTACTTGCCTCCGCCCACACCTGGTCGTCAATGGGACCGCATATCTGCCCTCCGCCCATTGCCGAAGTAGGCTATAAGTATAACGTTAAAATGAAATCAATACACGGAACTTTTAAACTGATTATGAAATACTGGTGCCCCTAAATGATCTACAGTGTACATGGGCAAATGTGACAATCGGCTAGGAGAATGGATATCACTTTGTTGTTACTCAAACTCACATGCATGCACTGCGCGGGGACGGGAGAGGCGCTACGAGGAGAACCCCAGCGGCAGCTCAACAGGCAAGACCCGCGGCTTCGCCTGCGGCCTAGCGGAGGCAACTACAAAGGGCTTCCCGAGGAGCGCATGTTAAAGCTGAGCAAGGAGATCGCTTTTATTTCACCAGCGCCGAAGGCAGCAACACAAAAGACTGATGGAAATAACATAATATAAGAGAAGGTAAGCCCCCACTAAACTGGTATGCAGCGCTGCATTGACAGTCAGACAGTAAACACGATTCTGCCTGACCAATCAGTCGTCTACAATGTTTTCACGTCACCGTATGAACCCGGGTTCGCAGAATAGAACCCCGACGAGGCAGGGACCAAAAGTAGCACGACTCAGCCTCAAATCTAACCGTGCTGGGCCGGTTTATACCGGTGGGATGAGACCATTTATCGAGTCGAGCGGAGCGGGACCGCGCTACTAGCTGCGGTGGAATTGGGCCATTAAAGACACTCCGGGTCCAGGGTGGGTGGATGCTATCTAAAAGACACTCCGGGGGGGGGGGGGGGGGGGGGAATATGGCACCAATGTTGTGGGATCTCTGTGTAAAAGGGGCTCATGTTGTTCCTCATAGTAGCTCTGGAAAAGTTGGGCAAAAGCGAATGCAAGGTCAATGGGGTCACGCTCCAGGAAAAAGTGGTCAGAAACATAATTTACCCTCTCCAGCACCCGAATCCAAATCCACCGTCTGTCCCTCTGGCTCCCCCTGCAGGGCCATGAGATGACCAGTATCGGGCTGCTGCTGGGCGTGTCTTCAGCCAAACTGGGCACCATGGACATGTCAATCACCCGCCTGCTCAGTATACACATCCCCGCCCTGCTCCCGCCCACTTCTACTGAGCTGGACGTCCCGCACAACGTACAGGTAAGTGTGTGTCCAATCTCGGAAGCCCATTGTCTATTGGTCTGGGGACTCTCTCTGGGTGCAAGGGCCAATATGTTGCAGTGTCCGTGGGATAATGTCCATGTGAATGTCCATGAAAGACGTTAAGTAAATGTCCTTTAAGTGTCCGTGGGATAATGTCCATGTAAGATGTTAAGTAAATGTCCTTTAAGTGTCCGTGGGATAATGTCCATGTAAGATGTTAAGTAAATGTCCTTTAAGTGTCCGTGGGATAATGTCCATGTAAGATGTTAAGTAAATGTCCTTTAAGTGTCCGTAGGACAATGTCCCTGTAAATGTCCATGAAAGACGTTAAGTAAATGTCCTTTAAGTGTCTGTTGGATAATGTCCATGTAAGATGTTAAGTAAATGTCCTTTAAGTGTCCGTGGGATAATGTCCATGTAAGATGTTAAAGCAGCTACGAGCAACTTTTTCGATTGTTATTAAACAGTATAAATTTAATATCAATGCATCACATCTTACCTCTAATAGTAGACGAGACCAACGCAGAGTAGTCTCGCTTGAACCCCGAGTGAATCGGCCAGTGTAGTCTGTCTGTGGCCAGGGAAGATCAGGAAGTGAAATGAAACGGTTTGCAGCAGCCACTTCGGCCATAACCACAAAATAACTTCCAAAACACCTGTTAGAATATAACGAGAGATGTTCGCGAGAGTATGCGTGGCATTCACATTGTTTATGTTATGTTGCTAGGCAGCGCGAACGGGGTAAAAAGGCAGCTGCGTTTCACTTCCGGGTTTCACTTCCGGGTAGCCGGTCCGGCGGTAAGGAGAGAGAGAGAGCCCCCTGTTGACGCGAGTTTAGACAGACACAGACTTAATAATCATTAAGGGAGCAATCTCCGATTCACACGGCTTTGGTCTCAGCTACTATTATAGGTAAGATGTGATGCATCAATATTGTAATTATACTGTTTAATAACAATCGAAAAAGTTGCTCGTAGCTGCTTTAAGTAAATGTCCTTTAAGTGTCCGTAGGATAATGTCCCTGTAAATGTCCATGAAAGACGTTAAGTAAACGTCCTTGAAGTGTCTGTGGGATAATGTCCATGGAGGGCACCCCAGTTGCAGAGCCGGTTTTGCTCAGGGGATCACTGCCTCTGTATCTATTGCACAATATATGTACCGTAGTATGTGTGAGGTGTGTCAGGATGTACACACTGTGTGCTAGTGTCTGCATTTGTTTGAAAGATTACACTTAAAATAATCACTCTCTATTCTATTCTACTGAAACATTCAACTTAAAATAATCACTCTCTATTCTATTCTACTGAAACATTCAACTTAAAATAATCACTCTCTATTCTATTCTACTGAAACATTCAACTTAAAATAATCACTCTCTATTCTATTCTACTGAAACATTCAACTTAAAATAATCACTCTCTATTCTATTCTACTGAAACATTCAACTTAAAATAATCACTTTCTATTCTAAGTAAGTAAGTAAATTTTATTTATACAGCGCTTTTCACAGTGCTTTACATGTGCATAAATAGACATTAAAAATAGAGTAAAAAGGCACTAAGCCACACAAGTGGAAAAACAATACACAGCAAGAAATAATGCAAACAAGATATTGCAAGAATAAGAACACAATAAGTAAAATACAGTAATAAGTGCTTAGTGCACGGGGCGAAAGTACCCATACGTGCACGACAGGGTGTGCACTATGCAGGGAGTCAGGTGAAGGCCTGTTTGAACAGGTAGGTTTTAATCTGGGCCTTGAAAGAGTCAACAGAGTGGGCAGACCTAATAGCAGGCGGCAGAGAGTTCCACAATTTAGGGGCAACAGCGGCAAAAGCTCTGTCACCACGGGTCACGAGGCGGGTGCGTGGGACAGACAGGAGGTGAAGATTAGTTGACCTGAGGGAGCGAACAGAAGAGTGGGGAATGAGTAGATCAGCCAGGTAAGCTGGAGCCTGACCATGGAGTGCTCTGTAGGTGAGTGTGAGAATTTTGAACTGATACCTAAATGGAACAGGGAGCCAGTGGAGTGATTTCAGAAGGGGTGTGATGTGAGAGTGTCTATTTGATCTTGTGAGGAGTCTTGCTGAAGCATTCTGAATTGCTTGCAGGCGACCAAGGGCAGATTTACTAAGTGAGGGGAACAGGGCATTGCAATAGTCTAAACGTGATGAAATAAAGGCATGAATAAGCATCTTCAGTTCTGTCGTGGAGACTAAAGATCGGAGTTTACTTATACTACGTAGATGGAAGAAACATGATTTGGAGAGTTGTTTAATATGATATTCTACTGAAACATTCAACTTAAAATAATCACTTTCTATTCTACTGAAACATTCAACTTAAAATAATCACTCTATTCTATTCTACTGAAACATTCAACTTAAAATAATCACTTTCTATTCTATTCTACTGAAACATTCAACTTAAAATAATCACTTTCTATTCTACTGAAACATTCAACTTAAAATAATCACTTTCTATTCTACTGAAACATTCAACTTAAAATAATCACGTTCTATTCTATTCTACTGAAACATTCAACTTAAAATAATCACTCTATTCTATTCTACTGAAACATTCAACTTAAAATAGTCACTTTCTATTCTACTGAAACATTCAACTTAAAATAATCACTTTCTATTCTATTCTACTGAAACATTCAACTTAAAATAATCACTTTCTATTCTACTGAAACATTCAACTTAAAATAATCACTTTCTATTCTACTGAAACATTCAACTTAACTCATTGAGTGCCAATAACGACAGCTGTCGTCAATTCAAATACTGACGTAGAGTGCCAAAGACGACGATTGTCGTCAATTGCGTTTTTTGACGGGGGGGGGGTCCATCGAAGCCAGATCTATGTCCTGTAACATTTTGGGACATGTTGAATGTCTATAACCTATTTTACCGAGCCATTAGGTGGCGACAGTGCTCTCCAGATGACAGAAGTGTCAAGGAATACAGCCTGACAAAGCCGTGATCAAAGACAAACCGCGCTCATGCGGCAGACAGAGCCATCATGTAGATGGCTCTGGGCTGCTTGCCAACAGCAATCAATCCGCGCACACAACTGCAGCTCCTCTGCCTGTCTGTCTGTCTGCATAGTTTCTTCACACGAGTACCCACCAGAAAGGCAGCACCCAACGCCGAAGGGCCAACCCTTACCTGCAGTCGCGTTGGGCATTTCCTCATTGCTGCTGTGAGCTGCCAGGAGCCGCCGGCGCAAAAACAGAGGCTCCGAATAGACTTTGTGCGTGTGGGGAGGAGTTGGCAGCTGACTCGGGGAGAGGCGGGGAGAGGGGGGGGCAGGGGGGTGGGGCGCGCATGCACCACAGAACTAAACCAGGTCACATCATCAGAAAAGATTAGCTAGAGTCAGTGAATGTGCTTGAAATAATGCATTTCACAAAAGGCTGAATATCTCAGCTTCCTGATAGAAAAGCATATTTTTGCTGTTTTTGACCTATCTTCTCCGGCTGATAACTAAAGAACGGAAAATGGTATCAATAAACTTTTTTTTGCTGATGATACAATAGAGTCTCCTTGTTCTTTTTGCGTGTTCGGTGTTTACATAGTAATATCACACAATATTCTGTGGGCCTCGAGAAATCACTGAAAACGCTCTGAAACTCTGGCACTGGGAGCGTCCGTTCTCCAAAAGTGGCTGGCACTCAATGAGTTAAAATAATCACGTTCTATTCTATTCTACTGAAACATTCAACTTAAAATAATCACTCTATTCTATTCTACTGAAACATTCAACTTAAAATAGTCACTTTCTATTCTACTGAAACATTCAACTTAAAATAATCACTTTCTATTCTACTCAACTCTACTGTGAAGGTAGCTGCTGTGGTCGGCATCGGGCTGGTGTACCAGGGAACCGGACACAGACACAACGCTGAGGTCCTGCTGGCTGAGATAGGTATGTGTGTGTGGGGGGTGGGAGGGGGTGAGAGAGAGAAAGACAAACTGTGATATATGGCATAAACACATAACAATAACACTTAATGAGGACATACTGTAATGTTTACAACCACACACATGAGGAAATAGCCTTTTACCCAGGTATTAGGAACTGTATTATATATAATTCTAAATGGAAAAACAGTCAAGCTCAGTTAGTGAGAGTTCAACTGAGTTCAGCAAGAGGGCAGCACACCTAATGTTTTGTGCACGCAGTCGAAATAAATATGTTAAAGAGTGTGTGTGTGTGTGTGTGTGTGTGTGTGTGTGTGTGTGTGTGTGTGTGTGTGCGCGTGCGTGTGCGCCCGTGCGTGCGTGTCTCAGGTCGACCTCCTGGTCCAGAGATGGAGTATTGTACAGACAGAGAGTCATACTCACTAGCTGCAGGACTGGCCCTGGGCATGGTCTGTCTGGGGGTGAGTTACACACACACACACACACACACACACACACACACACAACCGACCAGCACATACATACAAACATGCACACATAACTCTCTTGGAGTAAAGTACATACATGCACACATAACTCTCTTGGAGTAAAGTACAAACATGCACACATAACTCTCTTGGAGTAAAGTACATACATGCACACATAACTCTCTTGGAGTAAAGTACATACATGCACACATAACTCTCTTGGAGTAAAGTACATACATGCACACATAACTCTCTTGGAGTAAAGTACAAACATGCACACATAACTCTCTTGGAGTAAAGTACATACATGCACACATAACTCTCTTAGAGTAAAGTACAAACATGCACACATAACTCTCTTGGAGTAAAGTACATACATGCACACATAACTCTCTTGGAGTAAAGTACAAACATGCACACATAACTCTCTTGGAGTAAAGTACAAACATGCACACATAACTCTCTTGGAGTAAAGTACATACATGCACACATAACTCTCTTGGAGTAAAGTACATACATGCACACATAACGCTCTTGCAGTAAAGTACATACATGCACACATAACTCTCTTGGAGTAAAGTACATACATGCACACATAACTCTCTTAGAGTAAAGTACATACATGCACACATAACTCTCTTGGAGTAAAGTACATACATGCACACATAACTCTCTTGGAGTAAAGTACAAACATGCATACATAACTCTCTTGGAGTAAAGTACATACATGCACACATAACTCTTGGAGTAAAGTACATACATGCATACATAACTCTCTTGGAGTAAAGTACATACATGCACACATAACTCTCTTGCAGTAAAGTACATACATGCACACATAACTCTCTTGGAGTAAAGCACATACATGCACACATAACTCTCTTGGAGTAAAGTACATACATGCACACATAACTCTCTTGGAGTAAAGTACATACATGCACACATAACTCTCTTGGAGTAAAGTACATACATGCATACATAACTCTCTTGGAGTAAAGTACATACATGCACACATAACTCTCTTGGAGTAAAGTACATACATGCATACATAACTCTCTTGGAGTAAAGTACATACATGCACACATAACTCTCTTGGAGTAAAGTACATACATGCACACATAACTCTCTTGGAGTAAAGTACATACATGCACACATAACTCTCTTGGAGTAAAGTACATACATGCACACATAACTCTCTTGGAGTAAAGTACATACATGCACACATAACTATCTTGGAGTAAAGTACATACATGCACACATAACTCTCTTGGAGTAAAGTACATACATGCACACATAACTCTCTTGGAGTAAAGTACATACATGCACACATAACTCTCTTGGAGTAAAGTACAAACATGCACACATAACTCTCTTGGAGTAAAGTACATACATGCACACATAACTCTCTTGGAGTAAAGTACAAACATGCACACATAACTCTCTTGGAGTAAAGTACATACATGCACACATAGCTCTCTTGGAGTAAAGTACATACATGCACACATAACTCTCTTGGAGTAAAGTACATACATGCACACATAACTCTCTTGGAGTAAAGTACAATACATGCACACATAACTCTCTTGGAGTAAAGTACATACATGCACACATAACTCTCTTAGAGTAAAGTACATACATGCACACATAACTCTCTTGGAGTAAAGTACATACATGCACACATAACTCTCTTGGAGTAAAGTACATACATGCACACATAACTCTCTTGGAGTAAAGTACATACATGCACACATAACTCTCTTGGAGTAAAGTACATACATGCACACATAACTCTCTTGGAGTAAAGTACATACATGCACACATAACTCTCTTGGAGTAAAGTACATACATGCACACATAACTCTCTTGGAGTAAAGTACAAACATGCACACATAACTCTCTTGGAGTAAAGTACATACATGCACACATAACTCTCTTGGAGTAAAGTACATACATGCACACATAACTCTCTTGCAGTAAAGTACATACATGCACACATAACTCTCTTGGAGTAAAGTACATACATGCACACATAACTCTCTTAGAGTAAAGTACATACATGCACACATAACTCTCTTGGAGTAAAGTACATACATGCACACATAACTCTCTTGGAGTAAAGTACAAACATGCATACATAACTCTCTTGGAGTAAAGTACATACATGCACACATAACTCTTGGAGTAAAGTACATACATGCATACATAACTCTCTTGGAGTAAAGTACATACATGCACACATAACTATCTTGCAGTAAAGTACATACATGCACACATAACTCTCTTGGAGTAAAGCACATACATGCACACATAACTCTCTTGGAGTAAAGTACATACATGCACACATAACTCTCTTGGAGTAAAGTACATACATGCACACATAACTCTCTTGGAGTAAAGTACATACATGCATACATAACTCTCTTGGAGTAAAGTACATACATGCACACATAACTCTCTTGGAGTAAAGTACATACATGCATACATAACTCTCTTGGAGTAAAGTACATACATGCACACATAACTCTCTTGGAGTAAAGTACATACATGCACACATAACTCTCTTGGAGTAAAGTACATACATGCACACATAACTCTCTTGGAGTAAAGTACATACATGCACACATAACTCTCTTGGAGTAAAGTACATACATGCACACATAACTATCTTGGAGTAAAGTACATACATGCACACATAACTCTCTTGGAGTAAAGTACATACATGCACACATAACTCTCTTGGAGTAAAGTACATACATGCACACATAACTCTCTTGGAGTAAAGTACAAACATGCACACATAACTCTCTTGGAGTAAAGTACATACATGCACACATAACTCTCTTGGAGTAAAGTACAAACATGCACACATAACTCTCTTGGAGTAAAGTACATACATGCACACATAGCTCTCTTGGAGTAAAGTACATACATGCACACATAACTCTCTTGGAGTAAAGTACATACATGCACACATAACTCTCTTGGAGTAAAGTACAATACATGCACACATAACTCTCTTGGAGTAAAGTACATACATGCACACATAACTCTCTTAGAGTAAAGTACATACATGCACACATAACTCTCTTGGAGTAAAGTACATACATGCACACATAACTCTCTTGGAGTAAAGTACATACATGCACACATAACTCTCTTGGAGTAAAGTACATACATGCACACATAACTCTCTTAGAGTAAAGTACAAACATGCACACATAACTCTCTTGGAGTAAAGTACAAACATGCACACATAACTCTCTTGGAGTAAAGTACATACATGCACACATAACTCTCTTGGAGTAAAGTACAAACATGCACACATAACTCTCTTAGAGTAAAGTACATACATGCACACATAACTCTCTTGGAGTAAAGTACATACATGCACACATAACTCTCTTGGAGTAAAGTACATACATGCACACATAACTCTCTTGGAGTAAAGTACATACATGCACACATAACTCTCTTGGAGTAAAGTACATACATGCACACATAACTCTCTTGGAGTAAAGTACATACATGCACACATAACTCTCTTAGAGTAAAGTACAAACATGCACACATAACTCTCTTGGAGTAAAGTACATACATGCACACATAGCTCTCTTGGAGTAAAGTACATACATGCACACATAACTCTCTTGGAGTAAAGTACATACATGCACACATAACTCTCTTAGAGTAAAGTACAAACATGCACACATAACTCTCTTGGAGTAAAGTACATACATGCATACATAACTCTCTTGGAGTAAAGTACATACCGTAAATTCCGGACTATAAGCCGCGGCTTTTTTCCCGTTTTTTGGCCCCTGCGGCTTATATAACGGTGCGTCTTATCTATGGATTTTTTCAGAAAAAAAAAAAAAAAAAAAAAAAAATCTCTCTTTTTTAGCACTCTTTCTAACTATAAATCCACTTCTGTTTTAATTTCCTCTCTTGCCCTCTTTTCACCACACCGCGGACACTGTGTGCACTGTAAAAATAAACAACGGTGGTGTTGTGTTATGTTGTTTTGTTGAAATGTTGTAATACGGTAAATGGGAGCTTCCTCAAACAGCCATCTCTTCCCGACAATCCCCTCTGTGCGTGACCACTTACATATGGTAATTACGGTAAGCAAACGGCCACTCGGGCAACAACTCCCTCCCCCGACTACCAGGAGAAAATCACAAACTTCAGCGAATTCACACAAAGGAAGATCAAGGAATATTCACAACAAGACGAGCAGTAGAAGCAACACTCTCACTTACCATGGGGAAGGTACGCAGAAATTCACACGAGGCAGCTTTCAAGTTGAAAGCAGTCAATCTCGCATTAAAAGAGAGCAGCCGCCGATCAAACAGAGCAGCCGCGCGTAACCTGGGCAAAAGGGACTGTCCGTCCGGGGGAGAACTACTGAACAACTCCCTCCCGACTATCAGGAGAAAATCACAAACTTCGGCGAATTCACACAAAGGAAGATCACGGAATATTATAGGAGTGTGAAAACATCCACAATTACCAACGGGTTCCAAAACGCTGGACTGCTGCGGGATGAAGAGGATGACGCCACGGGGACTGCCCCCTAGTCCGATACCTCACGAGTCCGATACCTCACGAGTCCGACACCTCATGGTTTTGGGTTAGGGTCTGGGGGAGGTTAGGTTTAGGCGTGGGGGTGGGAGAGGTTAGGTTTTGGGTTAGGGTCTGGGGGATGTTAGGTTTAGGCGTGGGGGTGGGAGAGGTTAGGTTTTGGGTTAGGGTCTGGGGGAAGTTAGCCTCTTTTTTCGGACTCGTGAGGTGTCGGACTCGTGAGGTATCGGACTCGTGCCATGGCACCTGAAGGAGAGAGGAGAGTGGTTGACGAAGCCACCCTGAACCTGTTCGTTTCCGACACTGAAGATGAGGACTTTGGTGGTTTCAGTACGCAGGAAGAAGAGGAAGACGAGGATTAGTGACTTGACTTCTCTGGTTACAGGTTTGCTGCACATATACGGTAGCCTATTGTTGTGTGATTTTGTCTGGGGATTAGTGACCTGACTTTTGTTTTGTTTTGTTGAAATGTTAATAAATGGGAGCTTCCCCAAACAGCGATCTCTTTCCCGACATTCCTCTCTGTGCACGAACCCTTTCATATGGTAATTAAACATCAAAACACCCGCGGCTTATAGTCCGGTGCGGCTTATAGAAGAAAAAAATAGTCAATTTTGGTCCCGCGGCTTATACACCGGTGCGTCTTATAGTCCGGAATTTACGGTACATGCACACATAACTCTCTTGGAGTAAAGTACATACATGCACACATAGCTCTCTTGGAGTAAAGTACATACATGCACACATAACTCTCTTGGAGTAAAGTACATACATGCACACATAACTCTCTTGGAGTAAAGTACATACATGCACACATAACTCTCTTGGAGTAAAGTACAATACATGAACACATAACTCTCTTGGAGTAAAGTACATACATGCACACATAACTCTCTTAGAGTAAAGTACATACATGCACACATAACTCTCTTGGAGTAAAGTACATACATGCACACATAACTCTCTTGGAGTAAAGTACATACATGCACACATAACTCTCTTGG
>NC_139633.1:33198414-33325914 GCF_964638095.1 Poromitra crassiceps | reverse complement strand
ATCCCTAAAATAAACATGTAGCAGTGACCGAAAGGTCAGAGATGACCAACCAGCCCTGGCATGAAGAGTACAAAGATGAGTGAGAGCTTCACAGTTGCACTATAGTATGCAGAATCTAGCATGTGCAAACAATAAGCAGAAGCATTGACGGCCATCTGGGGGCTATAACGTTACGCAATGTCATGATGGGGCAGTGGTGGCCCAACGGTTAGAGAAGCGAGCTTGTGACCGGAAGGTCGTCGGTTCAATCCCCGGGACCGGCAGGATCAATCTGGGTGGGAAAAGTGAAAAGGCAGCGCTTGCCCCTCCCTCATTACCACCACGGAGGTGCCCTTGAGCAAGGCCCTTAACCCCAACCGCTCCAGTGGAGCTGCTCAGTGGCCAGCAGATCAGACTGTGGTTGTACTGGTCAGCTTCCAGGTATGAATGTGTGCGTGAATGTGAACAGGGCACTCCTGAAAAAGCGAGCATTGCTCTCAGTGAGACTCCCCCTGTAGCCTATTAAAAAAAAAAAAAAAAATGTCCGCTACGAGCCACCGTAGTTGTTTACAAGCTAAGCCTATCAGCGTGCTCCTAACGCGAGCTCCATACCGGTAGTACAGACTTCACTTCATGTCAGCCTGTCAATCAGCTGTCAATGCGGTTTGTTGCCACACAATAAACCAGCGGTTTGTTCCAAGCCAGTGTGATCCTTGACTCACTCTCACACGGCAGCCAATCAGCGTTGAACAGCGAGCGACTGATGCCAGCGAAATTTCGCTCAAGTTGGGATATTTCATCTCGGGCGACGAGCGAATGTTCGCCCTATCGCTCTGTCTCTGTCGCTCTGACGCCCAGCGATTTTTCTCCCGGGGCGAATATACGCTCAATCGCTCGTTTGCATTGACTTTGTATGTAAACTCGATGCCAGCGAAAAACTTTAATAGGTCGGTGTGAACCCACCTTAAGAAGGTAGCAGAGACCAGTCTTCTTCTGGCCTCAAGAGAGAACTTGAAGACTTTTCTCAAATAAAATCCTCACTTAAGATTTTCAACATGATGTTTAAAAGAAAAGTGGTCTTCAAGCCAAATACCAAGGTATTTGTAACTGGAGACTACTTGTACCTTTTTGCCCTGAGCAGTAACAATAATCAGTGTCCACAGGCTTCTTCCTAGCATTAGAGAAGTCAGTGCATTACTTTAGTTTTATCAGCCTTTTAAAACCAGCTTTAATTGAGAAAACTGAATCTGAATAACGCTAAACACCAACAAAAGGGGAACCAGTGCAAGCACAGATGGCTAAATGTATCACAACCAGGCAAAAAAAGAGAGATGTTTGGGAGAAAAAGGTAGTTGTGCGGTGGGTGCAGGTCCATCCAGTAACATTACAAGTCAACCTGAATCCAACAAACTTTTTTTTTTGTTACTTTATCAAATAGATAGCTAGCCAGCTGGCTAACCAGCAAAATAACATCTAGCTTCTAGACATGTAATGTTAACTATAGTGTCAAATCACATGTGTTTACTACAAGACTGATAGTTTGGTTTGGTTTGGTTTACTTGGCATTCAAGGCAATTACAATACACATCAAACATTAAATAAATCATACAAAAAACAAAAAAACAAAAACAGATGAATGCCTGGATAGCCCATTAAGCTGGGAAAGTCCTGCTTATTTCCGAGGGGGTCCAGTGAGGAACAGAAACTAGGCAGAACAAGACATTGACAGATAAAACACTAAAGCAAATAATTTAAGAGATTAACATAATCCTATGTTTTCTCTTTTGAGAGCACGGCTAGCGAGAAAAGATTTAAGATTGGTTTTAAAACGATTTAGGTCTTTTTGGGTTTTGAGATTCTCTGGGAGAGCGTTCCATTCTTTGATGGCACTGAAGTGGAAGGTCGATGCTCCAACCTCCTTCACGGGAGGAACAACCGACTTAGAGGAGCTGCCTCTGGTGTTGTACTGATGAGCACTCGAGATACGAGGGAAGTTCATTGATGGGTAGGGGGCACATTTCTGTTGTTGAATATTTTATAAACATGATTTAGTTTGAGGAATTCAACTCGATCTTGCACTTTCAGCAGACCAAGGCTGGAGAGTTCCCCCTGACCAATGTGACATCTAGGTCCCATTTCTTTCATGAATCTCACTGTTTTGTTTTGCATCACCTGGAGCTTTTGCTTAAGGCTTTTGCGAAGTCCAGTGTACCAGGCAGGAGAGGCATAGTGTGAAGTCCAGTGTACCAGGCAGGAGAGGCATAGTGTGAAGTCCAGTGTACCAGGCAGGAGAGGCATAGTGTGAAGTCCAGTGTACCAGGCAGGAGAGGCATAGTGTGAAGTCCAGTGTACCAGGCAGGAGAGGCATAGTGTGAAGTCCAGTGTACCAGGCAGGAGAGGCATAGTGTGAAGTCCAGTGTACCAGGCAGGAGAGGCATAGTGTGAAGTCCAGTGTACCAGGCAGGAGAGGCATAGTGTGAAGTCCAGTGTACCAGGCAGGAGAGGCATAGTGTGAAGTCCAGTGTACCAGGCAGGAGAGGCATAGTGTGAAGTCCAGTGTACCAGGCAGGAGAGGCATAGTGTGAAGTCCAGTGTACCAGGCAGGAGAGGCATAGTGTGAAGTCCAGTGTACCAGGCAGGAGAGGCATAGTGTGAAGTCCAGTGTACCAGGCAGGAGAGGCATAGTGTGAAGTCCAGTGTACCAGGCAGGAGAGGCATAGTGTGAAGTCCAGTGTACCAGGCAGGAGAGGCATAGTGTGAAGTCCAGTGTACCAGGCAGGAGAGGCATAGTGTGAAGTCCAGTGTACCAGGCAGGAGAGGCATAGTGTGAAGTCCAGTGTACCAGGCAGGAGAGGCATAGTGTGAAGTCCAGTGTACCAGGCAGGAGAGGCATAGTGTGAAGTCCAGTGTACCAGGCAGGAGAGGCATAGTGTGAAGTCCAGTGTACCAGGCAAGAGAGGCATAGTGTGAAGTCCAGTGTACCAGGCAGGAGAGGCATAGTGTGAAGTCCAGTGTACCAGGCAGGAGAGGCATAGTGTGAAGTCCAGTGTACCAGGCAGGAGAGGCATAGTCAAATAGACATTGGATTAGGTTAGCAGGTTAGCAGACCGGACACGACAAACTATGATGTTATTGTTGAGAATGTGTCAGCTGTGTTTGTGTGACGCTGTTAACGATGGCTTCCAGGAGGGGGACACCATCAACGTGGACGTGACATGCCCAGGAGCCACGCTGGCCCTCGCCATGATCTACCTCAAGACCAACAACAAGTGAGAACAGAGAAAAACAACTGAATAAACACAATGCCACTGCTACTTACTGACATCATAGACTGAATTTACATACAGGAAATTGGCTCAAGCCAGAGAAGCTTCAGCTGAGCGCCCTAAGCGCATGAGTTTTGAGTTTGGCCACACGCCCCCCAAAAAAGGCACGCCCATGGCGCATCATCTCCAGAGTCTCCACCCCTAGAGATGAGCGTGCTAAATGTCTGGCATATAATATAATCATAACAACACCTTCATTTGAATAGCATCTTTCCAAATGTCCTCATAGTGTTCGTAAGTCTCTTTGAGTCAAAAAGGTCATCTTGTAACTGCAAGTATAAAGTAGGCATGGGTCGATTTCCGGTTTTACCGGTTCGGTTCGGTATACGAGCCCAAACGGGTTTGATCACGTGCAAACCGAAAAAACCTAAAAAAAAATAAAAAAATTTTTTTTTTTTTTTTTTTTTTTAGTTTTTTTTTTTTTTTTTTTTTGCCAGTCCATTCTGATTGCACTATTGTTCGTATTAGCCTCTTCTCAAGTTGCACTAGTAGGCAAAAGTCTTATTTTGTTTATTATGTTGATGTTTGAAGAAAAGTTAAGCTGAATAGTTATGAGAAATAAAAACAGTGTGTTGTTACAGTTAAAAGGTTCTGCTTATTTGTATTCAGTGTTCGTGCTGGTTGGCAGCATACCAGCTTAGAGGTGCATTATCGCCACCAACTGCAGCCGCTTTGATACGTTTTTTTGGGGAATATCGAACCGGTTTCAAAATGTTCAAACCGACCCATGCCTAGGCCCTATATTGTGTGAATTTGAGTTTTGAAGTTTATAAGGCAGCTCAGCTGTAAGCCAATCCATTCTGATTGCACTGCTTGTGTTTTTATTAGCCTTTTTCTCAAGTTGCACTATAGGCAGAAGTCTTATTTCATTTATTATTTTGATGTTTAGAAGAAAAGTTGAGCTGAATAGTTATGAGAAATAAATACAGGGTGTGTTTGTTACACAGGTGTCCTGCTTCTTTTTATTCAGTATCATTGCTGGTTGACAATACCAGCTTAGAGGTGTATTATCGCTATCAGGTGGACTGAAGTTGCACTACAGACAGTTATGGGCCACACTCGGGAGCCCTGCTTGAAAAAAAAAAAAAAAATGTTTTTTTTTTTTTTTTTTTTTTTTTTTTATTACAAAAAAAATCGGTATACCGGTTCGATCCGGTTTAGACAGCAATATCGAACCGGTTTTAAAATTTTCAAACCGACCCAGCCCTAGTATAAAGACCATACTGCTGCATAGGGATGGGAATTTCATGCATTTTTCTTAACCGTTAATTGCGCACCTTAACAATCAGTTAATTGGTTAATTGTTAACGTTGTTTCTTTCCTCAACTTACTTCAACTTGTATTTTAACGTCACAGCAGCAGCAGGTAACAGGTAAACATGTCAAAGTGTGCACTTATTGACATTTGGAGGTAGCAGGCAAACTCTTCTTCTTCTTTTTAAACAAGTGCAAGTATGAGCCTCCCTGCATTCCACAAGCTAACGTTGCACGTCCGCATTTGTAATAAGATCGATGTGCGAGCATAGCCGTGGCAAGTACTTTTAATTGGTAGGTGCTGTGGAAATGGTGTTCTAAACGCCATCTCGAGGGGGGGGAGGGTGTTGGTACTACTGGCTCGTGGAACCATATTTACCATTACATAAGGACAGACGCTGTCGTTTACTCTCGAATAAAAAATAGGCTCCACACCATCGTCATTATGCTCCACACACACGAGCAGCGAGGCTAAGCTTTTCAGAGGAAAAGCACGGAGATTCTGGAATAAAACAGGAGGAGACAGCTATCAAGTGCTATAGCGATATAAGCAAGCACTTCCATAGGACAGACACGTCTTATCCTTCTTTGTTGGTTCCTTGCACTGCTAGAACCGCCCAACTCTTCCTTTGATTGGGTTAGGTTTAGGCATGAGGAGTGACGATTGGTTAGTTTAGGTTAGTAAGCCAATCAAAGGCAGAATAGGGCGGGTCATGCTGTCGGGAGTTTTCTGAAACAGGAGGGGAGGGGATTGACTGGATGGACTGGAGGTATAACGCAGTGAAAGCTCTGCAGAGATTGAAGTCGGCAAAACGGTTAATTGCAGTTAATTAATTTTAACCGGTTAAGTTCTCAACGGCAGTTAACCGACTTTCGGTTAACTGTTAACATCCCTACTGCTGCATGCATCATGAGTCAGACTGGAGAAGACAAACCATCCTGATCATGTGATCTCACATTCTGTACTTTCCATATCAGTCTGGACTCCGCCCACAGAGGTCAGTACTTACCTTGACAAACAACTCCTTCAGCCAATCAGCGTCCATTACTGTTTTGCCATCCCTGACTGACCGGTTACTTTGTCCCTGTGTGGCCCGGCCCTGGTTACATAGAGAGGCAAAGTGAAACGTCACTTCCTGCTTTCTCTCCTGTACCAGCGCTGGGAAAAATATGAATGGCGGTGAACGGAGAATAACGTTACTTTTTCACCCTGTTTGAATTGTGCCACGGCGTGCCAACGTTAATTGTGTCAATTTAAAACATAACTTTGCATGTCAAGAAAGTCGCAGTTTGTCGTCAAACTGAAACGTAGCGGTTATTTTCGTATCAAAACTACATAGCTCGTGGAAGCTCGTGGCACGTCGCCGGTCTTCAGCTTTGCCGGTAGAGAAAGTGACATCACTTAGGCGACAGTGTATGTAGTCTTTCTGATTTATAACTTCTAGTGCAACAGTTTGGCGACAAACTGCAACTTTCTTGACATGCAAAGTTACGTTTTAAATTGACAAAATTAGCGTTGGCACCCCGTAGCACAATTCAAACGGGATCAAAAAAGTAACGTTATTCTCCGTTCACCGGCATTCATATTTTTTCAGCGTTTGGTACAGGGAGAAAAGCAGGAAGTGACGTTGACTTTGCCTCTCTATTGTAATTAGTGTAAATGGCTGGGGGCGGGTGGAAGTCCAGATTGATCCGTGGAGCGAAACAGACGGTGAGTTGAGCTGATCAGGACGTTTCTTTGCCAGACTAATGACTTGACTCGAGCTCTCCACATGTGAAGGCCTAGCAGAGCACGGTAACCTGGCTGTGATGTTTCCCCCTCACACCATGTCCATCTCCTGTTGGTCAAGAGCTTTCCGTCTGCAGCGAGCCTCATCTGACGGCTGAGGCAGGGCTGCTGAAGGACAGTATTAACACCCCCTTGTCACTTCCTGGTTCTGTCCTCCAGGTCGATTGCTGATTGGCTGAAAGCTCCAGACACCATGTTCTTGCTGGACTTCATCAAACCCGAGTTTCTGCTGCTGAGGGTGAGTGTGGGAGAGTGTGTTTGTCACTATCACTTTTTCCATTTTTCTCTGAGAACTTTTCACAGTGTCTCTCTCTCTCTCTCCCCCTTTCTGTCTCTATCTGTCTCTCTGTGTCTCACTCTCTCTCCCTCTCTCTGTCTCTCTGTCTCACTCACTCTGCTCTCCCCTCTCTCTCCTAGACCCTTGCCAGGTGTATTATCATGTGGGATGAGATCCTACCTAATGCTGAGTGGGTCAGCAGTAATGTGCCTCAGGTGAGAAGATATCAGCATTGAATCAATAAGTCACAGTGACTTTCATGAAGTTGTAGCTGTGATGGTTTTTTTTCTTTTCTATTTCCTCTCTCTCTCTCTCGATGTTTACAGCCACACCAGTGTCCTCTAGAGAGAGAGTTCCGTCAGCGGAGGACCAAAATGCGAGACTCATTAGCCAATGAACAGCCAGGAATGGGTCTCGCGCTACTTTTGCATGCTAAAATAAAGCTGAGCTGATAATGTACAATTTGATTCAAGGGACGAAAAACCCTTTCAGAGTACAACACAAACTGTCTATTTTGCTGCAACTCGACAGTGCTGCTTATTCCAGGATCTTACTTCCTGGAACTCTTGAGAGTAAAAAACTGGTCAATTGGAGTGAATGGAGATGTCGTAACTCTTCTTACACGGCTCTGAGCCACACCAGTGTGAATTCACTTTCACTTCAGTCAATTCCACGTTACTCCTCTTATAGTGATCACCATTGGATGGGCCAAATTGATCACTATAAGCAGATGATCATTATAACATTTTTTTTTTTTTTTCCTTTATTTCTCATGCAGATTACCATGTAATTGACATTTGTATATGTATTACATGAATACAGTACATATAAAGTAAAGGAATGTTATTGACTTTAAAAATCCATACAGTAAGTTAGGCCTCCAGCTGTTTCAAACACAGTGGTCTCATGTAGAGTGAGATGCTGCCATCTCTGCACAGACAGAGATGCCACGTTCTCCCCATATACAGACAGACATGCACTGAGCATCTTGTTGGCTCATTTTTGGCAGTTTTGTAAGTAAAAAATAAATAAAATGACTGTAGTTTTAAACATTTTCTCCATGGTTCTCAGGTGGGCCAAGCCCCGAAATGATCACTGTAAGCGGAGTATTCATCATCATCATCACTTTATTGTCAGACACAAAGGTCCAATAAAAAACACACAATACATGTAAAACAAGGTAAACAACACAATAAGAACACTAGCAAATCAACAATACTACAATAAGGCACTGTACCAATGTTTCCAGATGGAAGACAGGTATCTAGTGTCACTGAGATTGGGTTGAGAGAGCAACATAATGAGCATATTCTGAGACATATTCAGACGACAGATAAACCTATACATTGATCACTATAGGTGAATTATTTAAACAGCATGTGTATAGGAATGATTCAGGACCAAGGTTTTTGATCACTATAAGTGCTTGATCACTATAACCGTCACCACTATAAGCGGATTCCACAGCTAGGGTGAATTACACGTTGTCCGCAACAATGTGTTATGCCATGGAGATTATTGGACACATGAATTAGGGCTGTGAATCTTCACTGGCCTCACGATTCGATTCGATTCGATTACAATTAATCTGTCAACGATTCGATTCGATTCCACGATGCATCTCGATACAGCTCAAAGTATTGCAGCTCCAAGAATCAAATCCTCAATTTTCTGTATTATTACTGCACATGATATTTAGTATCAAGTCCCTTTTTTACTTAGAAAGTGCTTTAAAATCTGAATGTCAATTCAACCATTCATCTGTCAACGATTCGATTCACACGTCCGCATCGCGATGCATCGATTATACGATTCATTTTGACACCCCTAATAAGAATGTGATACATGCAAGTATGCTGTATTATTGTTAAACCGTGAAGAAACAAAATAAAGATTTGATTCCAAAATAATAATTAAAGATTATTATTTTTTTGCATCCTGGAAAGTTTCAAAGTTCTATCCAGCAACACCTTGTCAGAAATGATTAACCTGTTGTTGTTGTTGTTGTTGTTGGAGGAGTATAGAGCATGCTCAGCAAACCATCCCTGGATAAATAAAGCTTAGAAATAGAAGTATTTCTGTCTGTTAAAGTTTGTTGGCATCTGTCTTGTGTCCAGATAATCCAGGAGAATATGGGCAACACAGCCGTGTCAGAGGACATGAACATGGAGACGCTGGCGTGAGTGTCAATGACACAACATGGAATTTAAAATTGAGCTAATCCATGATTGCATTATTATTTTCTTTAGCATTGATAGTCATATTCTTGCTTCTCTTATCAGGGAGATGGAATTTACTCATGATTATTTATTTATGTTGCCATTGTGTGTAGGCGTGGTAGTAATGTTTCCAGATGAATGATGTGTGTGTGTGTGTGTGTTGACCTTTGACCTTAGTGTGTTCCCCTCAGTCAGGCTCATGACTACATCATAGCCGGAGCCTGCTTGGCGGTGGGCTTCCGTTTCGCCGGCTCCGCCAACTCCGACGCCTTTGACTGTCTCTACAAGTTCGCCCGGAGGTTCATGAAGTGTCTCACCTCCACTACAGCCGCTGTGGTGAGGGAGTGTGTGTTGTTGTCCTCTTTTAAATCTCCTCAAAGCACGTGTAGAGGAACTCCTTGTTATGGTCTTCTTTTATGTCCCGTTTCTAAGTCAACCGCTCTCCTTTCTATTCTATTTTATTTTCATTGTCTTTGTTTCCTTTTATCTGCTCTTTCAATTATATTTACTGATCCTGTTTTGTAAAGCATGGTGCAGGCTGGAGACCACATTGCATTAATATGTGATAGTTATATAGCAATAGGATTTGGGGGGGATTTATTTTTTATTTTTTTCCAATCACACATAACTGCATTCAGCTGCACTTAGACTAGTTTTTGTAACCAGCAGGGGGCACTGTTTTATTTCATGGAACTCCCTGCAGTGATGTCACAGGGATGCGAACTAGTCACCTTTAGGTGACTTTGCATCCCTGTGTCATCCCCAGCAGAACATTCTCCTCTTGTGATGTCACTCCTGCTCTTATGTCACATGCCTATTTATAAAATGTCACCTTTTCCTCCATATTTATAACCTGGGGACCTGTGATTTTTTTTTTTTTTTTTTCAAAATGTTTTTATTTACAGTTTGTTATCTTTACAATACATAGACAAAACAGCACCAACAACAAAACAACAACACAACAACACCAACACCCACACCTCTGCTCCTTCAATTTGTACATAGGTAATCTTAAACCATATATATATATTTTTTAATTAAACATCATACAAGTAAAGAAAATAAATAAATAAAAACAATGTATCAAAAAGACATTATAGCTTCCGGAACTGCACTGCCATCACGATACCTAATTACGCTTGATCATCTGCTAAATTTAAATTACCAACATAACTTATGAATGGCATCCAAATATCTTCAAATATATGTTGTTTAGCTTTCAATATGTAAGTAATTTTTTCAAGTGGAAGATTTGACAGCATCTGTCTAATCCATTGAGTTGAGCTTGGTCTGTGAACCATTTTCCACAACAGTGCAATACATTTTTTAGCATTGAGCAAACCGAGATCTATAAATTTCATTTCACTTTTACTATAACTGTGATTCTCTGGGTATAAACCTAGCAGAAAATGCTTAGGGTCCAGAGAAACTGGTTTTGAAATAATCTCCTCGATCATACTTCTTACCTCTTCCCAAAATAACTGAATTTTCCTACATTGCCACATGCAATGAAAGAGAGTTCCTCTTTCCTCTGTATGACCTGTGATTTTTTGAAAGAAAAAAAAATGGGGTCTGGTCTTTTTGGGGCTATTTTCGTTGTAATCAAAATGTAAATTCAGATCTTTTTTTTACCTGCACCGCTCTTTAAAGTTTTTTTCAAGAAGTGTGATATAAATAACATTTGTTCATATTGTATTGTGTGTATGTATGCAGCATGCATGTGTATTCATGTGTGTTCTTGTACTTTTATCCTTATAAGGACCCACATGAAGGGGGCGTCCGGGTAGTGTAGCAGGTAGATTCCCTAGCTACCAACACGAGGGTCGCAGGTTCTCACCCCCGTGTTACCTCCGGCTTGGCTGTGCGTCCATACAGGCACGATTGGCTGTGTCTGCGGGCGGGAAGCCGTATTAGGGGTAGGGGTATTAGGGGTCCTGGTCGCTGCACTAGTGCCTCCTCTGGTCGGTCGGGGCACCTGTTCGGGGCGGAAGCCGAAGGGAACTGGTGGGAATACATGCTATGTCCTGCCGGTGAAGCTCGCCGCTGTCAGGTGAAAAGAAGCGGCTGCTAACTTTGCATGTGTCGGAGGAAGCATGGTGCTAGTCTCGGCTCTCTCCAGAATGATCGGCAGAGGGTGGAGCAGCGACCAGGGCAGCAGGGGGAAATTGGAAATAGGGGGGGGGGGGGGGGGGCGTCGGTCAGATAAAAAGGACCCAAATGTCCTCACATCTGTATCTGTTCTGTATCTGTATCTTATTGCAGTTGATCTGTGTATTCTGCACTTTGTTATATCATTTCTTTGTCTCCTTTTCATAGCTAGTGCAGTGCCTGTTCTAAATCTGTCTGCAGACAGGACATTACAACATGCAGACGTGTGTGTGTCCATGGTGCTTCTGTCTCTATGTTGACCCTGCTGTCTTCTCCTCTGTCTGCAGACAGGACATTACAACATGCAGACGTGTGTGTGTCAATGGTGCTGCTGTCTCTGTCTCTATGTTGACCCTGCTGTCTCCTCCTCTGTCTGCAGACAGGACATTACAACATGCAGACGTGTGTGTGTCCATGGTGCTGCTGTCTCTGTCTGTCTCTATGTTGACCCTGCTGTCTCCTCCTCTGTCTGCAGACAGGACATTACAACATGCAGACGTGTGTGTGTCCATGGTGCTGCTGTCTCTGTCTGTCTCTATGTTGACCCTGCTGTCTCCTCCTCTGTCTGCAGACAGGACATTACAACGTGCAGACGTGTGTGTCCATGGTGCTGCTGTCTCTGTCCATGGTGCTGAGCGGGTCGGGGAACCTGCAGGTGCTGCAGCTCTGTCGCTTCCTGCACAAGAGAAGCAGCCAAGAGATGAGCTACGGCTTCCACATGGCCCACCACATGGCTCTGGGCCTGCTGTTCCTGGGAGGGGGGAGGTGAGGCGCTAGCACGCCGCTACACACACAGGCGCACACATGCGCACACACACCACTACATGCACACAGACACACGTGCACGCTAGGGCTGTCACTTTTTATTCGAAATTCGAATTTACCTTCGAATGTGGGGGAGGAGGGCATGTTCGAATGTATAATTGACCTGTTCGATTGTTTTTTTTTTTATTAAAACTTTTTTTTTATTAATTTTTATTATTATTTTTTTTTTTTTTTTTAATTAACCAAAATTAACCAACTGCTGCTTGCTGGTAATGTTAATCCCATGTCAGAAAAAGTCTCCAGATTTGTCGCATTAGTCTTTTCTGAGAAAGATTGTCTCCAGGGTCTGAAAAGTTGTCTCGAGTTGGATGCAGCCAAGTTTGTGAGGCAGTGTTGTGACTGTGAGCGTCCAAGCTAACACAGCAGCGGAGAGGAGCTGACTGAGTGGACCATGACAGCTTTTAATATTTTATATTATATTATATACTGTATATTTATACGATGTAACCGGCAGGCACGGACTGCATAATCGGGCACGTCGGGCCGATGCCCGGTGGCCTGGCCTGCAAAAATAATAATAATAATAATAATTAACCAAAAAACTTTGAATATATTCGAACATTTTGCAGGCAATTAAAGTTCGTTCAAACTTTATTTTGGGAAAAAGTGACAGCCCTAGTGCACGCACACCGCTGCACACACACACACACACACACACACAATGTGATGAAATGCGGATCAGAGTTCCCACGGGTTCCTTGAAATCCTTGAAAGTGTGTGAATTTGTTGAAAAAAATCAAGGCCTTGAACGTTTTTAAAATAGGCATGGATGATTGAAAGTCTTTACGGATGTATTTTTATTGATTGAATTACTTTTACTTAATGTGTAACACAGCACAGTTGAGAAGTGTTCACACACATTCAATCCTCTCTCTTTTTAATAGTCTGTGAGCTTCTTATAAAGCTGCTGCTTCTCACTATCAACATTCTCAGGGTTGTAACAGTAATTCACCTTATTTCGTGTATCAAACTTTGCCTTGTTGGGTCCTTGAATTAGAAGGAATTGGGCCTGGAAAGTCCTTGAATTTGATGTTTAAGGAGGTGTGAGAAGCCTGATGTATGGATGGACTGCTGTACCCAGAAGAGCATGTGCAGTCCACTTACATCATCTGCTGTGGAACAAGATGCACATCAATCATACACCGAGGGAATCCTTTGACAGATTCTCCACTGAAAAATGTGCCAGAAGCAAATAGATCTAGACGGGTTTCTGCGCAACGTCATCACATAGATGCGCGCGCATCACCGGGGTAGAAAGCCGCTCCAGACACTCGTTTGAGTTGACTGCCGCCTCGCCTGGAAAGCAGACGAGAGCAGGCGAGCGCAGTCAGGCGAGGCGTCAACAAGTCGAACACCCCCGCAGCACACTAACTGCTGCTTTTCTTCTTCTACAGTTTTGTTTAACAGCGGTTTGTAAACAAATTAAAACATGCATTAGCACCACCCACACTCACTGCTCAAATGACCCAGCCCATCAGATTACTTATTTTATTGTTAATGTAGGCATTACAGGTGGTATTTATGTAAAATGTAGAGTGACAGCTTGGAATAGATATAAAATTGAAGTTTCTACACTTCACTGTGGGTTTGTGATGCACCTGTGTTGAACCAATGGGCGATCAGCTCGATGCGTTTCTCGTCATCCTCTGTCCCTGTGATGCGCGCGCACCCACTAACGTTTGTATACAAGAAACGCGTCTATAGATCTCAAGATATAGGTTTGCATTTTAAGGTCATATACTTAGCCCACTAGAGCTAGCTACCCGAATCCAGCCTACTGTAGGAGCTAATTAGCTAGTATGCTAGCTAACTTACCTGCTAAATTCAAGTTGTTGTACGGTAGTTGCTTTTTGAGAGTGTTAGCTGTTTTGAGAACTATTAGGTTTATCTGAAGCTAGGGGTGGGACAAAAATATCGATACTGGAATATATTGTGATACTTCTAGTCTCGTAGATGAATTATGAATGAATGAATTGTCTCCTACCCAAAATTGCCGCCATGGGCATGAGATCAGTTGAGGTGGTGGCAGGCATACTTGCCCACATGAAGTACATACAGCCTTTCACACACACACACACACACACACACACACACACACACACACACACACACACACACACACACACACAACACAACACAACACAACACACACACACACACACACTGCTGTTGACACCTACTGTTAGATAGCAATCAATAGCATGATGCAAACAAACGACAGCCCTGTTAAAGGCACAGTACGTCACATGTTTGTGCTCGACACACTTTGACAGATTGAACTTCTCTATTTCAGCACTGGAGTCATTTTCAGTGTTCCTCATTCTTAAACTTGACCCGCTTTTTTTCCCCTTCTTCTTTTTTCTTATAAGTGAAGACGACCAACCCTCACCCCAGCTGACCCTTAAGAACCCTAACAAGTAACCTTCACCCCAGCTGACCCTTAACTCATTGAGTGCCAGCCACTTTTGGAGAACGGACAGTGCCAGAGTTTCAGAGCGTTTTCAGTGATCTCTCGAGGCCCACAGAATATTGTGTGATATTACTATGTAAACACTGAACACGCACAAAGGACGATGAGACTCTATTGTATCAGCAGCAAAAAAAAAGTTTATTGATATCATTTTCCGTTCTTTAGTTATCAGCCGGAGAAGATAGGTCAAAAACAGCAAAAACATGCGTTTCCATTTAGAAGCTGAGATATTGAGCCTTTTGTGAAATTAAGCATTTCAAGCAAATCACTGACTCTGAAACTAATATTTTCTGACCTGAAACATCTGAACAGTAATTTCCTTCAATATAACAGCACCCCCACCCCCCTCTACTGCAAACTCCTCCTCCGTGGGTGGCTTTGCTCGCTCTGCTGCTTGTCAGGCGAGTCTCTGCTGCTTGCGGATCCACGTTCGGATGGCCGCCGCTCGTCGGGGGAGTCTGGATCGGGCTCGCTCGTTTCTGGGGTTTCGGTTGTGAGCTGGGATGAAGCTGCGTCCGATTCTGGGCTTTCTGGGCTTTCTGCTGCGCGTTTCAAAATGTGCTGCACCCAGAGTCTATTTTCGGAGCCCCCCACCGTTGTGCGCCGGCTCCCAGCGCGACAGCGAAAAGCCAAGCCATTCTCATAAGAATGGTTTCATCACGGCTTTTTCTGCTGTTTTTACTCAACTTTCTCTAATCTGGAGAGCACTGTCGCCACCTAATGGGTCGGTAAAATAGGTTATACACATTCAACATGCCCCAAAATTTTACAGGAGATGTATTAGGCATTGATCCACGTCCCACCGTCAAAAAAACGCAATTGACGACAATCGTCGTCAATGGCACTCTACGTCACTAATCGAATTGACGACGATTGTCGTCATTGGCACTCAATGAGTTAATAACCCTAACAAGTGACCTTCGCTCTCAGTCTCAACACCTTTTTCAACTGCTTACAAATCTTCCCTGAACGAGTAAAAGTTAAATACACACACACACACACACACACTCTGCATGCATTGCCAGCATGAGTCTGTTTTGACTGGTGTCTGGTGCTTCATGAATGGCGCGTACACGTGTCACACACACACACACACACACACACACAGGTTCCTCCACCCGCTGACCTCGGGGGCGGGTCCTGTGTATTTGAAACAGAAGCAGCACAGCTCTGCTCTGTCATTATGTGTTGCAAATGTCAGCCTCCAGCGTTTGATTTGATTCTTATTTTTACCTCTTATTTAGACTAGTTTCATTCAGACGGGGGGAAAATCCAGTCATGTGTTTTATAGCCTGGGTCATCAGAGGTCAGGGCGGAGTCACGCAGGGTCATCAGAGGTCAGGGCGGAGTCACGCCGGGTCATCGGAGGTCAGGGCGGAGTCACGCCGGGTCATCAGAGGTCAGGGCAGAGTCACGCCATCTCAATAGCCCTGTTCGGAATCGGTCCCTATGACAGAAATAGTGGACTATTTAGTGTCTCGCCAGTTGTTATGCCTCCGCCGGCGATAGCCAGGCCGGAGGCATTACAGATCCGGGTTGTCCGTCCATACATCCATCTATCCGTCCGATGTTCGTTAACGCGATATCTGAGGAACGCCTTGACGGAATTTCATCAAATTTGCCTCAAACATCGACTTGGACTAAAGGATCATCTGATTAGATTTTGGTGGTCAAAAGTCAAAGGTCAAGGTCACTGTGACCTCTCGAACGCCATTTTCAAGCTTGTTAACGCGATATCTCAGGGGATGCCTTGACGGAATTTCATCAAATTTGCCTCAAACATCGACTTTGATGTCCCCCCCCAGCGAGTACCCAATTACTCGTTCATAATAGAAGGAGAGTACTCAAGTATTTAAATTGTTTAAAATGCCCGTCCCTAGTCGTTTTCAGAAATGACAAGTCCACGTGCCAATCAAGGACCTGCCTCGTAGTTGACAGCGTAACCAGCCAATCATCAAAACACAAGGTTATGATGAGTCTAACCCCGGTTTTATGAATAAGATGAGTGAGGTTGTCACAATGGGACCAGACCCTCCTGGGTCTTAGGCCATGTTCACATTACAGGCAAATCTGATTTGCTGATAAAGTCATTAATCATCATTATCTTGATTGGTTTCCCAAATCTGATTTGGGAGTAGGGCTGGGTTAAAAAAATCGATTCTCCGACTTTTAATCTGTTTAATCTGTTACTGCATGCTGCAGATCTCTCTCTAGGTCTGATACACTATGTTACTGCATGCTGCAGATCTCTCTCTGGGTCTGATACACTATGTTACTGCATGCTGCAGATCTCTCTCTGGGTCTGATACACTATGTTACTGCATGCTGCAGATCTCTCTCTGGGTCTGATACACTATGTTACTGCATGCTGCAGATCTCTCTCTGGGTCTGATACACTACATTACTGCATGCTGCAGATCTCTCTCTGGGTCTGATACACTACGTTACTGCATGCTGCAGATCTCTCTCTGGGTCTGATACACTACATTACTGCATGCTGCAGATCTCTCTCTGGGTCTGATACACTACGTTACTGCATGCTGCAGATCTCTCTCTGGGTCTGATACACTATGTCACTGCATGCTGCAGATCTCTCTCTGGGTCTGATACACTATGTTACTGCATGCTGCAGATCTCTCTCTGGGTCTGATACACTATGTTACAATACTGCATGCTGCAGATCTCTCTCTGGGTCTGATACACTATGTTACTGCATGCTGTAGATCTCTCTCTGGGTCTGATACACTACATTACTGCATGCTGCAGATCTCTCTCTGGGTCTGATACACTATGTTACTGCATGTTGCAGATCTCTCTGGGTCTGATACACTACATTACTGCATGCTGCAGATCTCTCTCTGGGTCTGATACACTATGTTACTGCATGCTGCAGATCTCTCTCTGGGTCTGATACACTATGTTACTGCATGCTGCAGATCTCTCTCTGGGTCTGATACACTACATTACTGCATGCTGCAGATCTCTCTCTGGGTCTGATACACTATGTTACTGCATGCTGCAGATCTCTCTCTGGGTCTGATACACTATGTTACTGCATGCTGCAGATCTCTCTCTGGGTCTGATACACTATGTTACTGCATGCTGCAGATCTCTCTCTGGGTCTGATACACTATGTTACTGCATGTTGCAGATCTCTCTCTGGGTCTGATACACTATGTTACTGCATGCTGCAGATCTCTCTCTGGGTCTGATACACTATGTTACTGCATGCTGCAGATCTCTCTCTGGGTCTGATACACTACGTTACTGCATGTTGCAGATCTCTCTCTGGGTCTGATACACTACGTTACTGCATGCTGCAGATCTCTCCTTTCAGTCTTCCCCAATCAGTAACGACTTTGCGATCAGACGACACGGGAGGCGCAGCCCATTCTTCGAACCGCTCTCTCATCGACCTGTCACTCGTTCAAATTCAACCCGCCTTCCAAAACCAGCAGTGGCTGTGAAGTGGCACAAGACTCACTTATGTAGTATGTGGAGCGCAGCGATTCAACATAATATTTGAGTCTGGGGAGAGACTACATCCCTAGTGTCGTTTATGTTCAGGTCGCGAAAAATGGCCAAACAGCTGTGATTGCGTTGCTGAGCATGCTGGAAGTGACTCAGAGGAAAGGGCTGTTAGCCAGCGCCTCCCTGTTCTTGTAACAGCAGCGTCAAACCCTCAGAGGAAGGAGGAGGAGGAGGATTCAAACCCTCAGAGGAAGGAGGAGGAGGAGGATTCAAACCCTCAGAGGAAGGAGGAGGAGGAGGATTCTATCCTCAGTGTCAGTTTGAACATCGTGGAGCTGTAGATGATATAAGATGGGAGGAAGGGAGGGATTGCTCAAAAATGTGTGGTGGCGTTATTAGTTGGAATTTCTATGTACGCCTACTAACTGCCAAAATATACTTTTCCAGGAAGTAGAAGGAAGGGGGTTCTACTGAGAAGTGAGACAGTGTTTGGAGCAGGAGCAAGAGGATTCAAGGCTGAGATTGATAGCTGAGATTCCTGGTTTACTTCCACAAAGCCAGCCATGTATTTCACACTGGTCCAGAGTCATTCAGAGCTGAGCCCAGTCACAGCTGAAGCCACACACACACCTTAAGATACTGAGCCCAGTCACAGCTGAAGCCACACACACACCTTAAGATACTGAGCCCAGTCACAGCTGAAGCCACACACACACACGCCTTAAGATACTGAGCCCAGTCACAGCTGAAACCCCACACACACACCTTAAGATACTGAGCCCAGTCACAGCTGAAACCACACACACACCTTAAGATACTGAGCCCAGTCACAGCTGAAACCACACACACACCTTAAGATACTGAGCCCAGTCACAGCTGAAACCACACACACACCTTAAGATACTGAGCCCAGTCACAGCTGAAACCCCACACACACCTTAAGATACTGAGCCCAGTCACAGCTGAAACCACACACACACCTTAAGATACTGAGCCCAGTCACAGCTGAAACCCCACACACACCTTAAGATACTGAGCCCAGTCACAGCTGAAACCCCACACACACCTTAAGATACTGAGCCCAGTCACAGCTGAAACCACACACACACACACCTTAAGATACTGAGCCCAGTCACAGCTGAAACCACACACACACCTTAAGATACTGAGCCCAGTCACAGCTGAAACCACACACACACACCTTAAGATACTGAGCCCAGTCACAGCTGAAACCACACACACACACCTTAAGATACTGAGCCCAGTCACAGCTGAAGCCACACACACACACCTTAAGATACTGAGCCCAGTCACAGCTGAAACCACACACACACACCTTAAGATACTGAGCCCAGTCACAGCTGAAACCACACACACACACCTTAAGATACTGAGCCCAGTCACAGCTGAAGCCCCACACACACATGCCTTAAGATACTGAGCCCAGTCACAGCTGAAGCCACACACACACACCTTAAGATACTGAGCCCAGTCACAGCTGAAACCACACACACACACCTTAAGATACTGAGCCCAGTCACAGCTGAAGCCCCACACACACACCTTAAGATACTGAGCCCAGTCACAGCTGAAACCACACACACACACCTTAAGATACTGAGCCCAGTCACAGCTGAAACCACACACACACACCTTAAGATACTGAGCCCAGTCACAGCTGAAACCCCACACACACGCCTTAATATACTGAGCCCAGTCACAGCTGAAGCCACACACACACACCTTAAGATACTGAGCCCAGTCACAGCTGAAGCCACACACACACACCTTAAGATACTGAGCCCAGTCACAGCTGAAACCACACACACACACCTTAAGATACTGAGCCCAGTCACAGCTGAAGCCACACACACACGCCTTAAGATACTGAGCCCAGTCACAGCTGAAACCACACACACACACCTTAAGATACTGAGCCCAGTCACAGCTGAAACCACACACACACACCTTAAGATACTGAGCCCAGTCACAGCTGAAACCACACACACACACCTTAAGATACTGAGCCCAGTCACAGCTGAAACCACACACACACACCTTAAGATACTGAGCCCAGTCACAGCTGAAACCACACACACACACCTTAAGATACTGAGCCCAGTCACAGCTGAAGCCACACACACACACCTTAAGATACTGAGCCCAGTCACAGCTGAAACCACACACACACACCTTAAGATACTGAGCCCAGTCACAGCTGAAACCCCACACACACGCCTTAATATACTGAGCCCAGTCACAGCTGAAGCCACACACACACACCTTAAGATACTGAGCCCAGTCACAGCTGAAGCCACACACACACACCTTAAGATACTGAGCCCAGTCACAGCTGAAACCACACACACACACCTTAAGATACTGAGCCCAGTCACAGCTGAAACCACACACACACACCTTAAGATACTGAGCCCAGTCACAGCTGAAACCACACACACACACCTTAAGATACTGAGCCCAGTCACAGCTGAAGCCCCACACACACGCCTTAATATACTGAGCCCAGTCACAGCTGAACCCCACACACACCTTAAGATACTGAGCCCAGTCACAGCTGAAACCACACACACACACCTTAAGATACTGAGCCCAGTCACAGCTGAAACCCCACACACACACCTTAAGATACTGAGCCCAGTCACAGCTGAAACCACACACACACACCTTAAGATACTGAGCCCAGTCACAGCTGAACCCCACACACATACAGTCTGAGGATATGATATGAAGAATTTAGCTGAATTTCATTCAAATTAAATTTCCAACATGTAGGAATCTGTTGAGCAGCAGCAACAGCCACCTCTGCTGTCAGAAGTGGTAAATACAGACGCGAAGAGTAATACTACACTTCCCTGTTTGTATGTTCAGATATCAGCCTTACGGCACGTTCACCCCGTACGCCGAAGCAACGCTCAACCTACGCTCAACCCACAGGTTTCATCTCGGCGTCCTTGTTAACAGGCGAGGCCGTTCACACCAGCCGCGCGCGTGCCACGCTCAAGCCGCGCTCAAGCCATTGTTCAGGATTCAGTCGTATTTTCCAAGCGTGAAGCTGCCAGGCGTGAAGTCAATGGAAGTTGTGGGCGGGGTCAAGGTGCCCTGAGCGAGGCGCTGAGGAAAAGAGTGCTTCTTGTGTGACCGGTTAAGCGTGAGCTCAGCTTCAGCGTCAGCTCTGCTTATGTTAAGCGAACAAAGGGTTATTTTGCCGTTTCTGCTTGTACTCTCTACCCTGCTAACCTTTCTGCAGTGTTTAGAACTGATTTGCTGCGGGGGGAAATAGCTCCAAATATCCACAAATGTTGTTGTATCGACTTTGTTTTAATGAAACAAGTCACTAATCAAGTTAGCGATCAACACATTTTGCTTCCTGTGTGTTCTTCACAATAAAGGGTCCCATTACTTTGTCAAAGGAAAGCTTTTAATACAAAGGCGCTGCAGCAGGAAATGGAATTACATCCAGCTAACGTCAATGAGCGTTGAAGTTATCTGGTGCAGGAAACAGGCCTTCGGGGTGCGGAGTAGGAATGCTAGAGACGCCATTGTCCCTATGAGAAGTCAGTGCACCATGAAAATGATTTAAAAAACCTTATCTTAAGGTACAATTGTTACATATTGGGTGTTTAATATGAATACACAGCCAAAGTATTAAGGTGTTGCTGCCCAAAGGAAGAATTTGGCTCCAAAATGAGATTGAAAAGGCGGCGCCTACTGTTCAATAATGATCACTTCATTAGCACAAAATGACGACAAACTACAGCACTTCCAAAGCCACCGTAGGTAGCATGTGGGTAGCATGTAGGTAGCATGTGGGTAGCATGTTCGTGACAGATTGAATTTCTCTATTTCAGAGCTGGAGTCATTTCCAGTTAGCCTGGTAAACCAGCCCGTCACGTGAACTCACATTTCATTTGGTTCTGCGTGACGGTCTGGCCCCAGCGGGAGCATGGGCGGGCGTAGTTGCCTTGACAGACAACTCCTTCAGCCAATCAGCGTCGGATCCAGTCAAACCCAAATCCACTCGGGAGAATGGCAAAAACATCTTTTCCACCGAGAAACTCTACGGTGGCGGCGATACTCCTGTACTTGTTGTGGTTATTGAGTCTATTTCTGCAATAACTGCACTTTATGGCTGTTTAAACTAGACAAACGCTGACATGACTCCTCCAGACGATCAGGCAAGGAGGCGGCCATTATTGTTTTGTTAGTGCAGTGCTAGTGGTGTTCCTGATTGGCCAACTTTCGCTGTCAATCACAGCGCAGTCGCTGATTGGCTCTTCCGCTCTTCCGCTTCTGCTAAACCCCCCCACTGGCTTTGGGGCCAGACCGTCACGCAGAACCAAATGAAATGTGAGTTCACGTGACGGGCTGGTTTACCAGGCTAATTTCCAGTGTTGCTCATTCTTATAAACTTGACCCAAGCAACTTTTTTGTTCTTTTTTTATCTTTTTTTAAGTGAAGTGAAAGTGAAGAGGACCCACCATCACCCCAGCTGGCCCTTAAGAGCTCTAACAAGTAACCTTGGCTCTCCCGACAGCTTTCACTGTCTGACCCTGCTCGTTATAACGGCTCCAGTATTTAAGTAGACACTCCACTGCCAGCTATTGTGACTGTGATGACGTTCACTACATCACAACACACACCTGGTTCTGCTAACAGCAAAACCTGTAGCTATTATACTGTGTGTCTGTTGTGTGTGTGTGTGTGTGTGTGTGTGTGTGTGTGTGTGTGTGTGTAATTTTGTTATTTTTATTCCCCCTTCCTGTGCCAACTACACATCTTACTCACCCATCACTCTTTGTGTGTGTATGAGTGTGTGTTGGTGTATTTTTCCAATTATGACTGTTCCAATGAGTGGGTAATTTTAGAGCACACTTTGATGTTGCTAATGGCAGTGGTGAGAGTATAATTGTGTGTGTGTGTGTGTGTGTGTGTGTGTGTGTGTGTGTGTGTGTGTAGTTTATTTATACAGCCCTAATTCACAGGCAGGTCTCAAAGTGCTTGACAGAACATAGTGGAGCTGGATCTCACTAAGCACTCAAACTAAAGATCTACAGCAAGCCGGGCAGGAGAGGGACAAGAGAGGAAGCAAGAAAAACAGAGAGAAGAGCCAATTTTAGCAAAGCAAACAATCTGACTATTTGATAGCCTAACCTCATAGCTGTCAAACCTTCTCCATCACCACTCGCCACCTCAGTTAAGCTGATGGACCCAGCATCAACACCTGGGGGGGGGGGGGGGACAGACCCAGCATCAACACCTTGGGGGGGACAGACCCAGCATCAACACCTTGGGGGGGGGGGGGGACAGACCCAGCATCAACACCTGGGGGGGGGGGGGGGACAGACCCAGCATCAACACCTTGGGGGGGGGGGGGGACAGACCCAGCATCAACACCTGGGGGGGGGGGGGGGACAGACCCAGCATCAACACCTTGGGGGGGGGGGGGACAGACCCAGCATCAACACCTTGGGGGGGGGGGGACAGACCCAGCATCAACACCTGGGGGGGGGGGGGGACAGACCCAGCATCAACACCTTGGTGGGGGGGGGACAGACCCAGCATCAACACCTTGGTGGGGGGGGGACAGACCCAGCATCAACACCTGGGGGGGGGGGGACAGACCCAGCATCAACACCTGGGGGGGGGGGGGACAGACCCAGCATCAACACCTGGGGGGGGGGGGACAGACCCAGCATCAACACCTTGGGGGGGGACAGACCCAGCATCAACACCTGGGGGGGGGGGGACAGACCCAGCATCAACACCTGGGGGGGGGGGGACAGACCCAGTATCAACACCTGGGGGGGGGGGCAGACCCAGCATCAACACCTTGGGGGGGGGGACAGACCCAGCATCAACACCTTGGGGGGGGACAGACCCAGCATCAACACCTTGGGGGGGGGACAGACCCAGCATCAACACCTTGGGGGGGGGGGGGGGGGGCAGACCCAGCATCAACACCTTGGGGGGGAACAGACCCAGCATCAACACCTTGGGGGGGGGGGGGGACAGACCCAGCATCAACACCTGGGGGGGGGGGGGGGACAGACCCAGCATCAACACCTTGGGGGGGGGGGGGACAGACCCAGCATCAACACCTTGGGGGGGGGGGGACAGACCCAGCATCAACACCTGGGGGGGGGGGGGGACAGACCCAGCATCAACACCTTGGTGGGGGGGGGACAGACCCAGCATCAACACCTTGGTGGGGGGGGGACAGACCCAGCATCAACACCTGGGGGGGGGGGGACAGACCCAGCATCAACACCTGGGGGGGGGGGGGGACAGACCCAGCATCAACACCTGGGGGGGGGGGGACAGACCCAGCATCAACACCTTGGGGGGGGACAGACCCAGCATCAACACCTGGGGGGGGGGGGACAGACCCAGCATCAACACCTGGGGGGGGGGGGACAGACCCAGTATCAACACCTGGGGGGGGGGGCAGACCCAGCATCAACACCTTGGGGGGGGGGACAGACCCAGCATCAACACCTTGGGGGGGGACAGACCCAGCATCAACACCTTGGGGGGGGGACAGACCCAGCATCAACACCTTGGGGGGGGGGGGGGGGGGGGCAGACCCAGCATCAACACCTTGGGGGGGAACAGACCCAGCATCAACACCTTGGGGGGGGACAGACCCAGCATCAACACCTTGAAGGGGGGACAGACCCAGCATCAACACCTTGGGGGGGAACAGACCCAGCATCAACACCTTGGGGGGGAACAGACCCAGCATCAACACCTTGGGGGGGGACAGACCCAGCATCAACACCTTGAAGGGGGGACAGACCCAGCATCAACACCTTGGGGGGGAGGGACAGACCCAGCATCAACACCTTGGGGGGGGGAACAGACCCAGCATCAACACCTGGGGGGGGGGGGGACAGACCCAGCATCAACACCTTGGGGGGGACAGACCCAGCATCAACACCTTGGGGGGGACAGACCCAGCATCAACACCTTGGGGGGGGGGACAGACCCAGCATCAACACCTGGGGGGGGGACAGACCCAGCATCAACACCTGGGGGGGGGGGACAGACCCAGCATCAACACCTGGGGGGGGGGGAACAGACCCAGCATCAACACCTGGGGGGGGGGGACAGACCCAGCATCAACACCTGGGGGGGGGGGGACAGACCCAGCATCAACACCTTGGGGGGGGGGGAACAGACCCAGCATCAACACCTTGGGGGGGGGGGACAGACCCAGCATCAACACCTTGGGGGGGGGGACAGACCCAGCATCAACACCTTGGGGGGGGGGGACAGACCCAGCATCAACACCTGGGGGGGGGGGACAGACCCAGCATCAACACCTGGGGGGGGGGGGACAGACCCAGCATCAACACCTTGGGGGGGGGGGGACAGACCCAGCATCAACACCTTGGGGGGGGGGACAGACCCAGCATCAACACCTGGGGGGGGGGGACAGACCCAGCATCAACACCTGGGGGGGGACAGACCCAGCATCAACACCTGGGGGGGGGGGGGACAGACCCAGCATCAACACCTTGGGGGGGACAGACCCAGCATCAACACCTTGGGGGGGACAGACCCAGCATCAACACCTTGGGGACAGACAGACCCATCATCAACACCTTGGGGGGGGGGGGGGACAGAACCAGCATCAACACCTTGGGGGGGGGACAGACCCAGCATCAACACCTTGGGGGGGGACAGACCCAGCATCAACACCTTGGGGGGGGACAGACCCAGCATCAACACCTTGGGGGGGGGACAGACCCAGCATCAACACCTTGGGGGGTGGGGGACAGACCCAGCATCAACACCTTGGGGGGGGACAGACCCAGCATCAACACCTTGGTGGGGGGACAGACCCAGCATCAACACCTTGGGGGGGGGACAGACCCAGCATCAACACCTTGGGGGGGGGACAGACCCAGCATCAACACCTTGGGGGGGGACAGATCCTTTGTCATCGCTGCCTCGACCCTCTGGAACTCCCTCCCTTCACACGTTGAGATGACAGCGGTCTCTGCACAAAACGGCCAACTGTTGTTGCCTTCTAGTCCAGTAAAAATAGGGTTCAGCGTCTCACTAATTGCAACACAAGCGAACTCAATGGATTTTGTCTCCTCAATGTGTTCTGGATGACAGGAAAAAAGTCCCAAGAAATCCTATGTGTATGACCTCACTCCCTTCATGTCAAATTCAGCTCAAAACCTTTTCCAAAAGGCCGACCCTGACTCTCACTCTCTCTCTCCAGAGCCTCCATCTTCCTCTACCACACCCTGACTCCCTCTCTCTCTCTCCAGAGCCTCCGTCTTCCTCTACCATCTTGATCCTCCTTCACTTTGTAACTCTTGTATTTAGTTTTTGTTTCTTTCTCTTTAGCTCTTTAGCTTTCTCTTTAGCTCAGTGGTGCACAAACGTTTCGCTTCAAGGACCCCTGAATTGACACAACTATTGAATTAGAGCGAAACTAAATAATCCCCGTTTTCCATTTTGTGTGTGTATGAGTTGTTTTATTGTTTGATGATGTGTTTTTTTTTTCTCTATATCATTATCTGTATTAGGTACACCCTGAGTACCTCCAATTCAGCCATCGCAGCCCTGCTGTGTGCTCTGTACCCCCACTTCCCTGCCCACAGCACTGACAACCGGTGAGACACACACACACACACACAACCAGCTTCAAGCACGAACCATACTCTGTATTTTAACCCATTGATACCTGATGCAGCATTTGTGTGTGTATCCCTTTAACACATTGAGTGCCAGCCATTTTTTCAATCCTGTAGGTAAGTTGTGCCAGGTTTTTTTTTGAGGATTCTGGCTCATTTTACAAGAGCCGAGGATTATTTTCTGTTAAGAATTCGTGAACACCAATCATCTAAAAATAACTAATAGAATGTGTGCTTTCTCTGTCTAAAAGAGTTAGTTTGCAGAGTTAGTAGTTATGTAGATATTAGCCGTTGAGTACAGCATGGTTTCAGAGATTTTCAGAGAGTTTGGAGATAAATGGATTTTTAGAACCACCTCACGTGCCTGTGATTATGGGTGCCCTTGTCTCTCTCTCTCTCTCTCTCTCTCTCTCTCTCTCTCTCTCTCTCTCTCTCTCTCTCTCTCTCTCTCTCTCTCTCTCTCTCTCTCTCTCTTGAGAGAGAGAGGAGAGAGAGAGAGGGAGAGTTGCTTCAACTCCTCCCTCCGTGGGCGTTCTTCTTGGCTGCAGCGGCCGTCACAAGCTTGTCACCTCAGTGCTTTGCTGCTGTCCTGTGCCTGTGGCTGCGCGGCCGCTGTTTGAGGAAGTCGGGATGGACTCGCTCGCTTCTTGGACTTTTGGTTGAGAGAAGCTTTTGCGATTCTGGTCATATTTATGCTGCGTGTTTCAAAGTCTGTTCCACCTGTAATCTATTATGTAAATTTGCAATCCCGCATCGCCAGCAATCAGCGCGAAAACGAAAGCGTTTTCCCCCATCCATTTTCATGAGAATGGCTGGGGTGAGAATGGCGTGACAAGTTAAAAAAAATGCTTGCCTTCCTCTAGTCAGGAGAGCACTGTCGCCACTTAGTGGTCGGTAAAATAGATTATACACATTCTCTTGCTCCAATAGTGATCTAGAAGACGTAAAAGTTGTTGATTGATGTCCCACCGTCAAAAAAAAAAAATGTTTATGTAAGACGAGATATCTCGGCTCTGGCACTCAAGCGTTGGATTATGTAAGACGAGATATCTCGGCTCTGGCACTCAACGTGTTAAGACCGCCAACCGCGTATGACGCAGTTGGCGGTCTTAAAGGGAGACGCACACAAATGTGGGATACACACGCAAATGCTGCATCAGGTATCAATGGGTTAATAAGAAAACAATGGACACAGACCAAACTTTGGTCAACTAGTACATACAAAAACCTGGTGTAGTTTGTGTTTGTCTACTTTTAGCGCCAGGTGGCTGGTGTTTCCCCACACACGGCACAATACAATGAGTGCCAGAAGGTTAAGACAATCACAGGAATGATTTGATTCAGTTGATGTGGTTAACTCCACCCTCCTGGTGCTGCACGGAGGTTAAAACACACACCCTAATTATTTACAAGCACTGTTTGATTCCCACCGCAGATGTACACGCACACACGCAATCGTTCCCGGGTGCGGAACGGAACGAAAGCAATCGTTCCCAGTGAGAAAGCAGCCTAACTCTAGCAAACACTTGAATAACAGCTGTTTGTTGATGCTGCAGCTACCACCTCCAGGCCCTGCGGCACCTCGGGGTGCTGGCCGCCGAGCCACGCCTGCTGGTGCCTGTGGATGTGGACTCGCTGAAGCCCTGCTACGCCCTGCTAGACGTCACCTACAAGGTAAGTCACTGAAGCCCTGCTAGATGTCGCCTACAAGGTAACTCACTGAAGCCCTGCTACGCCCTGCTAGACGTCACCTACAAGGTAAGTCACTGAAGCCCTGCTAGACGTCACCTACAAGGTAACTCGCTGAAGCCCTGCTAGACGTCACCTACAAGGTAAGTCACTGAAGCCCTGCTAGACGTCACCTACAAGGTAACTCGCTGAAGCCCTGCTAGACGTCACCTACAAGGTAAAGGAACAGCAGACGGTTACCATGGAACAGGTGGCTTAGAGGGTGGCAATGAAACACAATCTCCCCTCCCTTCCCCTAATATCCCCCAGGATATGATGTAACAAGTATGCAGCTTTTCAGCAATCTGAACAAACCGAGCTACTCTTTCTCCCAGGGAAAGACTGCACTCTGACTGACGTCTCCATCTCCTTTCACAACCCTCTCAAGAACCTCGGGGTGATCCTGGACAACCAGCTGTCCAGCTCTGCCTACATCACAGCGACTCCCCTCTCCCTGTACAACATCCACCAAATTTGACTTTTCCTTACGAGGGAAGCGACACAACTCCTGGTCCAGGCACTTGTCATCTCCCGTCTGGATTACTGCGACGTTCTTCTGGCTGGGCTACCTGCCTCTGCCATCCGACCGCTACAGCTCATTCAGAGCGCTGCAGCCCGTCTGGTGTTCAACCAACCTCAATTCTCTTACGCCACGCCCCCTCTTCCGGTCCCTTCACTGACTTGACTTCCCATCTCGGCACGCATCAAATTCCAGACTCCGGTAGTCTCCTACATGGCAGTACATCAGACTGCCCCCTACAGGGCAGTACATCAGACTGCCCCCTACAGGGCAGTACATCAGACTGCGCCTCCCTATCTGCAATCTATTTTCAGCTTCCAAACCTCGCCTCGTTCCCTCTGCTCCTCCACCCGTCCAGATCGCCTCGCACCTCCATCGTTACGTGGGCTTCTTCTCGTCGCTAGCGCCACAATGGTGGAACGAGCTCTCCCCTTCTGTCAGCGTGATTTCTAACCCCACATAGGATAAGCAATAACCACGCCCTGTGGCGCCGGGATTGGCCAGGAGCATTGAAGCTTGGGACTAAAGCACCTGGGTGATGTTTAAAAAAACTATTTTCTCTGGGTAAGAATTGAGCTTGAAATTAACGATATGATACATTATATATGAGCTATGAACGTGAACACAACACCGTTTATATTATTGCATGTTTTTGTAGATTGTGTACATTGTGTACAATTATTATTATTATTACAATTGTGTACAATTATAAAACGGCTCTCTCAAATCAAGCAATCTGATTGGTTCACAGCCATCGTATAAATCCAGTAACCCACTCCAATAACCCATGGCCACGGAACTCATAACCCATGGCCACGCAACTCTCTTACTAAAAGGCTTTGGTTACCTTGTGTAGAAAAAACAAATGGCGGAGACAGCTGTCAGATCCTTGTGAATCAATCTTCGCTTATAACTTTACTAATACTTCGCAGAAAATTATGTTTCGTACAAGAATAGACGCGGGCTAATGTCTTCTTTGCAAAAAAAAAGGCTGTTAACCCCGCATTTAACCCCGCATTTAACCCCGTAACGTTAGTTGGTGTCGGGCTTTGCAGAAAGCTCTCAGCTTCTCAGCAAGCGCTGAGAATGCAGCGCTGCGCTCGAGCTGCGTGTCGGGCTTTCCAGAAAGCTCTCAGCTTCTCAGCAAGCGCCAGGATTGGCCAATGTCAACTTCAGTCTCCAGAACGATCCAATCAAATCACCCGCACGTTCTTGCGTTCCCGCCTTACAGTAGTGTTTCAACTGACTCTACCAGAATGCCATGCCAGTCGGACGTATAGTATTGTAGAAACTGCTTGAGGTGTTGGTTAAAGGTATAGCCTCAGCAAGTGGGGCATCGGTGAGAATGAGGAGGACCAGAGGAACATATCCCAAGGGTTTTATTTAGACAGATTCCTTGGTGTGTGATGGAATATCCGACAGGTGTAGATTGATGTAAACAGATGATACAGATGATTTTACCTAAACACAAAAAGGTATTAACAAAGGTTTCAAACAAACAAGGGAAAACATTCAACTGTAAAGTAATAATACATCTAATTCAAATATACAAAAGGAAATAACTAACTATAACAAGACTTACTGGCAATGATGCATCTGCACATTGGTGAACATCAAGGGAAGGACAACGCAGCCTCCTCCGCTGCTGTCTGGAGCCTACTGAGCCTCACCCAATCAGCCGTCCTTTATTGAGCCCAGGTGCGGCCCAATCAGGGCCCCAGGTGTGGCTGATTGGGTGAGGCTGAGCTGATGGGGGGATTTTGTACAAGTATTATTATTATTATTATATTATCATACTTGGAAACCGTTTTATAAATGCAATATAGCACTCGAGCGGCGTGTGTTGTGGCATATATCCCGCTGCTCAGCAGTTATAACAGCTGATCAGCGGGATATATTTGCCACAACACACTGGCTCTCATGCTATATTGCTTAATTATTATGCTTATTATTATTACTATGCTAAGGAAGGTAGGTGACCATAATTAATTTCAATGTCCGCTCTCGAAATCGCTGTCCGTTCTCAAGAGCTATTCAGTTGGTTCATGAAATCGCTGGGCTGCGTGCCCTCCAGTGTTGCTCCTGGCCAATCCCGGCGCCACAGGGCATGGTTATTGCTTATCCTATGTGGGGTTAGAAATCACGCCTTCTGTCAGGGTGGCGGAATCACTGCCCATCTCTCGGCGGAGACTAAGGCCATGTCCACATGGAGACGACTTTAGGTGTATCCGCTAAAGTTTTTTGTCATATAGCCGTTTCGTCCAGATGGAACCGCGTTCTGGGACTATACGTTCTGGCCGTATACGCTAATTTTTCAAAACGGGTCCCAGAGTGATTAAATCTGAAGACGCCACCCTTGCATTTCCGTGTTTACAACCCATACGCATCTTTCCTGAAACGATGACGCCATAGCCCCACCTCTCTCCACCAGCAACAATAACAATCATGGCAGTAACGTTCGTGCTACAGCAGTGGGGATCTTGCAGCAAAATATAATGCTCCTCTATTACCACCGTCAGCAACAAGTGGACATGGAGAACAGCGTGTAGCCTACAACATCCTCAGGGCTCCACACAGCTGACTCTACCCATCCACCCCTCCCCTCCCTTCATCGGATATTTCCCAGAAGGCTTAGCGGCGGCTACATTTTTACAATAACACAAACAAAATCAGGCTTAACGTGTTAGATAGAAATTATATTTATTTTGAATACAACATGCAATTCTGGAATATTTTAATATTGGACAAAATGAAATGAAATGAAATCTAAACCCTGAGTGTAACCAACATACTCTCTTGCCCTATATATAGCCCTCGTAAATACAACGTGAATAGGGAAGTGAGAGGTTTGAGGAACACGCGGTTGCACTGTGATGTCTGTGATATCCGCTCGTGTCCACTCCAACAAGACTTTAGCTTACTTGACGCGACTTTTTCCAATAAAAACACATTTATGCCATGAGTTTATATAATGTATATTTATGTTGCATCATTTAGCCTGTGCTGTGATGTGCAGGAGCGGCCAATACGCTGGGATGTGTTTGCAACATGTCTAAAGATCATGGAAGTGGATGATATCAGGAATGTCACGATAGTTAACGTTCTATATTGTAGGCTACAGGGAGACCATCAGCCCTGCTGAACAGCTCTGCATTTGCCTGTATACTGTAGGTTTCATCATTTTATTCATCGACATGGCAAACCTCCCCGCAAAGCCAAGGGTTTAAGCTGCTGCTACAGTGAGATACACATTCCTAGACTGTGCGCCCCTAGAGGTTGTATGCCATTATTGACGAGATTGTCTTTCTCTGTTATTCTACAGCGGTTTCAGTGGTTTCATGTGGATACACACATTTCTTGAAACGTTTCCATGTTTATGGAAAACTTTTCTGAAACGAAAAAAAAAAAGATAGCTTCCGTCTCCGTGTGGACATGGCCTAAATACACACCTCTTCAGGCTACACCTGGAGACTAAAGACACACCTCTTCAGGCTACACCTGGAGACTAAAGACACACCTCTTCAGGCTACACCTGGAGACTAAAGACACACCTCTTCAGGCTACACCTGGAGACTAAAGACACACCTCTTCAGGCTACACCTGGAGACTAAAGACACACCTCTTCATTCTACACCTGGAGACTAAAGACACACCTCTTCAGGCTACACCTGGACCCCTCCTGAAGTAACCTTTCCTCTCCCACTTCTGGGGGGGGAAGAAAAAATCTACAAAGGTTATTTATTCCTTTTAATAAAAGTCTTAGCTGATGAAGACTGTGATGCACAGTTAGTTTCACTACTGTTCACAAAATGTACTATTCGCTTTGTATAAGTCGCTTTGGACAAAAGCGTCTGCTAAATGACGTAATGTAATGTCTATGCTACCAGGTTAAATCCAGTTAGTTGGCAAGCTCGCAAGGTAATCTGCATGTCGCTGTCTGTACAATCAAGATTGGGCTAAGTTGATTTTAGCGAGCGATAACGAAGTTTTACTCTATTTTCGTCCATCCAGAGGAAATCTGACCTCATACATTGCCTCAGAAAGTTGTTTGTGTCATTAATATCACTGCAGAAACAAGAACACATCTACTTAATAGGATTAATATGTAACATGTAGCTCATCCACTGTGACACCACAGTCTGTTAGCCTCTGCCTGCACGTACTGTATAGACCCTTTTCACCACAGTCTGTTAGCCTCTGCCTGCACGTACTGTATAGACCCTTTTCACCACAGTCTGTTAGCCTCTGCCTGCACGTACTGTATACCCTTTTCACCACAGTCTGTTAGCCTCTGCCTGCATGTACTGTATAGACCCTTTTCACCACAGTCTGTTAGCATCTGCCTGCACGTACTGTATACACCCTTTTCACCACAGTCTGTTAGCCTCTGCCTGCACGTACTGTATAGACCCTTTTCACCACAGTCTGTTAGACTCTGCCTGCACCTACTGTATACACCCTTTTCACCACAGTCTGTTAGCCTCTGCCTGCACGTACTGTATAGACCCTTTTCACCACAGTCTGTTAGCCTCTGCCTGCACCTACTCTATATACCCTTTTCACCACAGTCTGTTAGCCTCTGCCTGCACCTACTGTATAGACCCTTTTCACCACAGTATGTTAGCCTTTGCCTGCACCTACTGTATAGACCCTTTTCACCACAGTCTGTTAGCCTCTGCCTGCATGTACTGTATCGCTCAGCGGCCATGCGTCACGGCTCCAAACACGAGTGAACAGTGTGCTTTCAAAATATCCTCCTCTCAGCTGAGGCCGTACTGTCCCAATACTTAAAGGTGCAATAAGTAATAGCACAAACAGACCATAATATACCTGTATGGGTTTGATAAGTTTGCTGATGAATAACGAATGACAGATCAATGACTTGGCCAGGTGTTGAGACTTCTGGCTCACTTTCTGGCCTGTACATGTCAAGACACTCCCAACACACACACAGTCAGCCAGGTATGACTGTTTCCTGCAATGCTCACATCGTGTGCTTTATATACTCATACTGTATGGCAGGGCTATTCAACTAAATTGTTCAGGGGGCCACATTGTCAGAAACCTAAGGGGCCGGGGGGCGGACCCCGAGCCATTATATGTACACTTGACACAATGCGCCACCACATTTTCGCAGCCGTGCTGGAACTATTATTACATATGGGGTGCTGTAAGGAATGGAATCTCGGCAGCGTCGAAGAAAATTGTATGTTTTTTTTTTACTTTTATCCATATTTAGAAGAATATTTAATTTTAAATGAACATTAGGATTATACTGTTGTGATGTCATTATTCAGTATCTTCTCCTTTTCTATTATTAGTATTAGTATTAAATACTGAGTATCTCATGAAAATCACCATCTCCTGAAAAACATTAATATTGCACCTTTTTGTGGCTACATCACAGCATCTACTGAAAAACATTTATAGTGTATCTTGTTTAGTTCACTTTAGATTCACATCACATCTGAAAAACACCCAGTCGAGTGTAATAAGTAAATGAGGTTTAATTGTAAAAAAAATAAAAATCTAAATTTATTTATTTTTGGGGGGGAACTCATTCGCGGGCCGGTCGGACTTGATTGTAATGTAATGTAATGATTGGCGGGCCCGCGGGCCGCCAGTTGAATAGCCCTGCTGTATGGTGTTCAGTGTCGGGGGTAACTCATTACAAAAGTAACATATTGCAACTCAGACTTATTACCATTAGGATTTCAGTAATATTATACCAGTTACATTACATTAAATTACATTACATTACGTCATTTGGCAGACGCTTTTATCCAAAGCGACTTACAATTTTTGTCAGCAATAGAGCAATCAACTATGCAACACAGTCTATGACAACTACAACTTCTGAAGGAATAGTGGTAAAGTTTAGTTTAGGTTAGTCTTTTTTTTTTTTTAAAGAGAGAGAGAGAAAGAAGTTAGTTTCAAGAAGGGCCCAGATGGAGCCTGAAAAGGTGTGTCTTTAGTCTTTTCCGAAAGATCGGCAGTGATTCGGCCATCCTGACCGAAGGTGGAAGCTCGTTCCACCATTGAGGTGCCAGGGACGAGAAGAGTCAGTTACTTTGTCAAGTAAGACAAGTTACAAATCCAGTTAAAAAATGTTTTAATCAAAGCACATATTTAAATAAAGATGCATTCATTCCCTAATCAAATGGTGTGTTTGTATGCAAATAACCACTATAAATGACAAGAACAAAGTAAAGGGAAATGATAACGTTGCAGCCTTAAAAAGTAGTCTAATAAGTAACTAGTTACTCTACACAGACAGTAATATTCTAAAGTAACGTATTACTTTCAAATGAAAGTAACTAGTCATATGTAGTATATTACATTTTGAAAGTAACTTGCCCAACTGATGGTGTTACGTGGAAGGCTTTTCTTACATGTTGATGATGTAACACCTGACTTGGTGTGGCTCTGGTGGTGTAATGACGAGAAGAGGGACTCTGTTGGTTTGCTCTCTTAACCACCCTATCTCTTTCTCTACTCTTCCTCTCTCTACCCTCTCTCTCTCTCTCTCTCACACTCTCTCTCTCTACCCTCTCTCTCTCTCTCTCACACACACTCTCTCTACCCTCTCTCTCTCTCTCACACACACTCTCTCTCTCTACCACTCTCTCTCTCTCTACCCCGCCCCCTCTCTCTGCACGTCACAGAGCTTGTCAACCTTGTCCATCGTTGTCACTTCCTCTTGATAAGCTCTTTCACACAAACGCACCCTGCAGTACAGTATGTGTGCTGGTTTCAGTTCGTTTTGAGGCGTAAAAGCGTGACTGTCCACCAAACCACACCGTGTTCTGCTTTTAGTCAGTGGGACAGGACTGAAGCACACAGTTCAAATAGCACGGCTGTCATTTCTGTGAGTTGAGCCACACCGTTCAGCCAGTTCATGCAACTCTTCTTTTTAGGGCGATATTGATAGCAGCTACAGTCATCAAGAAAGCTAGCATGTATCTGGTTCTTAGGCCTGGTTCACGCTTCAGAAAGCTAGCATGTATCTGGTTCTTAGGCCTGGTTCACGCTTCAGAAAGCTAGCATGTATCTGGTTCTTAGGCCTGGTTCACGCTTCAGAAAGCTAGCATGTATCTGGTTCTTAGGCCTGGTCCACGCTTCAGAAAGCTAGCAGTATCTGGTTCTTAGGCCTGGTTCACACTTTAGAAAGCTAGCAGTATCTGGTTCTTAGGCCTGGTCCACGCTTCAGAAAGCTAGCAGTATCTGGTTCTTAGGCCTGGTCCACGCTTCAGAAAGCTAGCAGTATCTGGTTCTTAGGCCTGGTTCACGCTTCAGAAAGCTAGCAGTATCTGGTTCTTAGGCCTGGTCCACGCTTCAGAAAGCTAGCAGTATCTGGTTCTTAGGCCTGGTCCACGCTTCAGAAAGCTAGCAGTATCTGGTTCTTAGGCCTGGTTCACGCTTCAGAAAGCTAGCAGTATCTGGTTCTTAGGCCTGGTCCACGCTTCAGAAAGCTAGCAGTATCTGGTCCTTAGGCCTGGTTCACGCTTCAGAAAGCTAGCAGTATCTGGTTCTTAGGCCTGGTCCACGCTTCAGAAAGCTAGCATGTATCTGGTTCTTAGGCCTGGTTCACGCTTCAGAAAGCTAGCAGTATCTGGTTCTTAGGCCTGGTTCACGCTTCAGAAAGCTAGCATGTATCTGGTTCTTAGGCCTGGTCCACGCTTCAGAAAGCTAGCAGTATCTGGTTCTTAGGCCTGGTTCACGCTTTAGAAAGCTAGCATGTATCTGGTTCTTAGGCCTGGTTCACGCTTCAGAAAGCTAGCAGTATCTGGTTCTTAGGCCTGGTTCACGCTTTAGAAAGCTAGCAGTATCTGGTTCTTAGGCCTGGTCCACGCTTCAGAAAGCTAGCATGTATCTGGTTCTTAGGCCTGGTTCACGCTTTAGAAAGCTAGCATGTATCTGGTTCTTAGGCCTGGTTCACGCTTCAGAAAGCTAGCAGTATCTGGTTCTTAGGCCTGGTTCACGCTTTAGAAAGCTAGCATGTATCTGGTTCTTAGGCCTGGTTCACACTTTAGAAAGCTAGCAGTATCTGGTTCTTAGGCCTGGTCCACGCTTCAGAAAGCTAGCATGTATCTGGTTCTTAGGCCTGGTTCACACTTTAGAAAGCTAGCAGTATCTGGTTCTTAGGCCTGGTCCACGCTTCAGAAAGCTAGCAGTATCTGGTTCTTAGGCCTGGTTCACGCTTCAGAAAGCTAGCAGTATCTGGTTCTTAGGCCTGGTTCACACTTTAGAAAGCTAGCAGTATCTGGTTCTTAGGCCTGGTTCACGCTTTAGAAAGCTAGCAGTATCTGGTTCTTAGGCCTGGTTCATGCTTTAGAAATCTAGCAGTATCTGGTTCTTAGGCCTGGTTCACGCTTTAGAAAGCTAGCAGTATCTGGTTCTTAGGCCTGGTCCACGCTTCAGAAAGCTAGCAGTATCTGGTTCTTAGGCCTGGTTCATGCTTTAGAAAGCTAGCAGTATCTGGTTCTTAGGCCTGGTTCACACTTTAGAAAGCTAGCAGTATCTGGTTCTTAGGCCTGGTTCACGCTTTAGAAAGCTAGCAGTATCTGGTTCTTAGGCCTGGTTCACGCTTTAGAAAGCTAGCAGTATCTGGTTCTTAGGCCTGGTCCACGCTTCAGAAAGCTAGCAGTATCTGGTTCTTAGGCCTGGTTCACGCTTCAGAAAGCTAGCAGTATCTGGTTCTTAGGCCTGGTCCACGCTTCAGAAAGCTAGCAGTATCTGGTTCTTAGGCCTGGTTCACGCTTTAGAAAGCTAGCAGTATCTGGTTCTTAGGCCTGGTTCACGCTTTAGAAAGCTAGCAGTATCTGGTTCTTAGGCCTGGTTCATGCTTTAGAAAGCTAGCGGTATCTGGTTCTTAGGCCTGGTTCATGCTTTAGAAATCTAGCAGTATCTGGTTCTTAGGCCTGGTTCACGCTTTAGAAAGCTAGCAGTATCTGGTTCTTAGGCCTGGTTCATGCTTTAGAAATCTAGCAGTATCTGGTTCTTAGGCCTGGTTCACGCTTTAGAAAGCTAGCAGTATCTGGTTCTTAGGCCTGGTTCACGCTTTAGAAAGCTAGCAGTATCTGGTTCTTAGGCCTGGTTCACGCTTTAGAAAGCTAGCAGTATCTGGTTCTTAGGCCTGGTTCATGCTTTAGAAATCTAGCAGTATCTGGTTCTTAGGCCTGGTTCACGCTTTAGAAAGCTAGCAGTATCTGGTTCTTAGGCCTGGTTCACGCTTTAGAAAGCTAGCAGTATCTGGTTCTTAGGCCTGGTTCATGCTTTAGAAATCTAGCAGTATCTGGTTCTTAGGCCTGGTTCACGCTTTAGAAAGCTAGCAGTATCTGGTTCTTAGGCCTGGTTCACGCTTTAGAAAGCTAGCAGTATCTGGTTCTTAGGCCTGGTTCACGCTTTAGAAAGCTAGCAGTATCTGGTTCTTAGGCCTGGTTCACGCTTTAGAAAGCTAGCAGTATCTGGTTCTTAGGCCTGGTTCACGCTTTAGAAAGCTAGCATGTATCTGGTTCTTAGGCCTGGTTCACGCTTCAGAAAGCTAGCAGTATCTGGTTCTTAGGCCTGGTTCACGCTTTAGAAAGCTAGCATGTATCTGGTTCTTAGGCCTGGTTCACGCTTTAGAAAGCTAGCAGTATCTGGTCCTTAGGCCTGGTTCACGCTTCAGAAAGCTAGCATGTATCTGGCAAGTCCAGGTGTGCCATGGGATTTTGTGACAACCAGGGGTTAAATTGCTGCCGGGTGCCATCTATCTATATAAAATTGAGTATGTACACACACACAAGGAGGCATTGTGACATCACTGATGCAATAACATTTAGTGAGCAACACCAATCCGGCAGGCGAGGCCGAGCCTAGGCGTCGAGCGTGCGTAGCGCTCGTGATGCCTAGTTAACTAAAAGGGGACTCAGACAGCTATAGATGTATTATGAAACATATTATTCTGGAGGCACGCGCACACACATGTTCATAGGGAAGCATTAACTCCTCCAGGTAACATGGTGCAATGTAACACAACATCAACCAGTTGAACAGCGTTGTCAGGGCGCATCTCAAACCATTTCAAAGTAATCCTTTTACTTTTGTTACTTTCACTAATGATTTCCCGTCGCATGGACTCTCTTGTTAGCTGATGGGACAGCTTTTGCCTGAGACCAGGGGTTTCCCAGAGCTGGAGCTCCGCCTGCTATTGGTCCGCGATCAGCTAGCTGCACGATCACTGGACAGGCGACCTGTCAATCATCTATTTTACTCTAAAGCTATGGTTATAGAGTTATATAGCTGAAGTCAAACCCAGGATGCTGTGGCTATATGACATCACGCAAGATTACAGTGGCCGCAATGACATCATTTTGATTGTGGGCATTCCGTTACATCTGTACTCAGCGTTATTTACTCTCATTGTCTACTCTCTCTCTCTCTCTGGCCCAGTCTGTCTGTCTGGAGCACTCAATCTATTTCAAACTTTGAGTGTTTTTCTGCCCTGGCCTCTTTGATTTCTAATTCAAGCCAGCCATTGTTGTTGCAATACACCCCAGTTGTGTCTTTAGGGAAGCAGTAAATAGCTGCTGAATTATAGGAGCAGTCAATTCTAAATCTCAGTTTTTGCTCTTGCTCTGTAGTCTGGGTATATGTGGCTATTTTGTTCTTCTATCTTGTTGCAACACTGTGGGGACTTTTGCGCTGTAGCTTTTCTGAAGTCAATCCACCTTATTTCTAGCTGCCATGATGTCTTTATGTGAAATACGGGTGCTTCTTCCGGTGTCATCCTCCCAGGCCCCTCCTCCTCCCACCGTTACGTTGTTGACACACGGACACAACATAGCCCGTCTGTAAACCATGTTTCAAAGCTGCAGCCAGGCGCACCGCGAACGGAGCAAATCACGTCCAGCTTGGCCAAAAATCTCGCCGATAAATATCCCGAGTTGTTCAAAGAGCAACAGAAATAGCGGATGTGATAGATAACATGATTACATTCCCTCAAATAAGTCGTCAAACGAGTGTTGTGACAAGCGACTTTTTTCCCACCATCTGAGTTTTGAGGAAAAGCGCCAGCTGCAACAATCAGTCACGTTCTAGACCGCAAAACTGAAACTAGAGACATCCCCGGGATACGGGAAAAAGACGACTTGTGACATATAGACGCTGGACTTTCCCACTAGGAATATGATGATGTCCGGCACTGCAGCTTTGGCCATGTAGTTTGATCCTAGACCCATCCTGACAGTGAGTACGGGTCAGGAAACCTCACCCCATTGAAAGAGTTAACTTATTTGTGTAAGATAACCTGTCTGTTGCTGGCAAAGCTTTTAAATACGTGTGAGGAGGCGTCAGGATCTTCCATATTTCTATGACAGCTGAACCGCTACCTGTCATTTTCTGCAACCAGTTTGGCTCCGCCCACAAAATAGGTAATTTCCGTTTCCAAACACATAAGAGGACTCCAAACTGGAGTCAAATTCCTTGTATGTTTACATACTTGGCCAATAAAACGGATTCTGATCAGAAAACCTTCCCTCTCCCTAATTTATGTTGACTTCTTTGAGTTGGACAACTATGAGAAACTTGAGCTGTGCTTCAGGAAAGGAACTTTTTTGTATTAGCTTTTATTTGTTAGGCCTGGGAGAGAAGACAGAATATTTTGTTTAAGACTGAGCTTTGAGTAATCTGTAATGATATGTAATTATATGTATGTATGAACATTATGTAAATGTATGTAATCATTTTACCACTGCAACGGTAAAAAGGAGAAACATGTCTTATAAACCCATGAGAGTTGGGCACTTTGTGTGCATGACATGAAAATAAGATAAATAAATAAATATTTTTTTCTTTTTTTAATTCGTATTATTTTTTCATATTTTTACCCCATTTTTCTCCCCAATTGTACTTGGCCAATTTCCCCCTGCTGCCCCGGTCGCTGCTCCACCCTCTGCCGATCTGGGGAGAGCCGTAGACTAGCACCACGCTTCCTCCGAGACGTGCAGTTGCCAGCTGCTTCGTTTTTTCACCTGACAGCGGGGAGCTTCACTGGCACGTGGGAGGATCACGCTATTCCCACCAGTTCCCTTCCACCCAGAACAGGCCCCCCGAACGACCAGAGGAGGCGCTAGTGCAGCGACCAGGACACATACCCTTAATCCAGCTTCTCACCTGCAGACACAGCCAATCATGTCTGTATGGACGCCCCACCAACCTGGAGGTAACATGGGGACGCGAACCTGCGACCCTCATGTTGGTAGGCAGGGAATCACCGCCTTGTTAGGGAAAGCAAATCTCCCCCTAAAGTTTGGAAGAAAGGCTCAGGACCTGGAGAAGAACATTTGAAGCTCAACTCACAGCCTGTATGAACTAAGTGGATTGAAGCTCCTGGTGTTTCCACAGGTGAAGGATGGCTGAAGGTTGGAGACGGGAGGCTGCTGTCCAAAGTGAGGCTGACAGCACTCCCTCCGCCTTTCAATTAGATTCCCAGCAGAAAGCTGGAGCTGACGCTGTGCACGTCAGTCACTCACACCCTCTCTCCCTGTGTGAGGGAAATGCACACATTTAATGCATGACGCACGGCATTACTCATAAGCATTATGGCGTGTCTCATTGCTGTACAGACGACTGCCAGCTATCTGCACCCCAAAGACAGCTGCTGAAATCACTTCAAATACTGTCTCCGATAGTAAACACGGATCTCCCATAACTTTCTTCAACTAAATACATCTGAAGTGGTTTTGTTTAGCCCCTCCAACTCCATTATCCAGATTCCAGATTAAAGACTCTGTAGCCTGTCGGCCAATATTAAACCTGTGGCAAGAAATACGGGGTACGGTGGCGCAGTCGGTAGCGCTGTCGCCTCTCAGCTAGAAGGTCTTGAGTTCGATTCTCGCCTGGGACACTGTGGGCGCTGGGGTTGTGTCCCCCCCATATCTTCAGTGCCTACTGCCCAGGTGGGTTATCTCGTTGAAAGGGCCTTTCTGTGTGGAGTTTGCATGTTCTCCCCGTGCTCCCCCAGGGGGTTCCTCCGTATATAACCCCCCCACTAAAAACATGCAGAAGATCGTCATCCAACCAGTGACGACAACATCCGAAGTTGGTCCCCGGGCGCTGGAAAGAAAAAACGACCACTGCTCCTGGCCTGCCCCCTGGAGGAAAGGACAAGCCTGGATGGGTTAAATGCAGAGGACAAATTTCACCGCCCACCGTCAGCATGAGTGTGTGTTTGTGGCTGCATGCATGTGTTGAAGTGTTCGTGTGACAATAAAAGACGGGCTTGTCCGTCTACTAACTAACTGTAAAAAAATGTGTTAGTGCTATTTCGTTGTATTGCTTTTTGATTCTACTGATAAACCCACCACCAAAGAGCATCTTTATATATATATATATATATATTTTTTTTTACCTGTGTGTATCCCAACAGCAAGTCATTCAGTTCTCCAACAGAGAAATATCACTCAGATTCTTGCTGATCTTGAGACCGTGATTCATGTCTGTACTGCCGTCATGACTGGACCGCTGCACTTCTTTGTGCTGTGGTCAGAGCCGGGCAGCCGGCGGCTCTCTGGGTCGCCTGCAGCTCATGCAGAAATGCAGCTGCCAGGCTTCTACCTCATTCTAGAAAGTGGAAGTCAGCCCCACTTCAGCCTCTCCACTCTGCCTGTTGAATTCACTTTAGCCTCTCCACTCTGACTGCCTGTTGAATTCACTTCAGCCTCTCCACTCTGACTGCCTGTTGAATTCACTTTAGCCTCTCCACTCTGCCTGTTGAATTCACTTTAGCCTCTCCACTCTGACTGCCTGTTGAATTCACTTTAGCCTCTCCACTCTGCCTGTTGAATTCACTTTCACCTCTCCACTCTGACTGCCTGTTGAATTCACTTTAGCCTCTTGACTCTGACTGCCTGTTGAATTCACTTTAGCCTCTTGACTCTGACTGCCTGTTGAATTCACTTTAGCCTCTTGACTCTGACTGCCTGTTGAATTCACTTTAGCCTCTTGACTCTGACTGCCTGCTGAATTCACTTTCACCTCTCCACTCTGATCTTGCCCATCACTGTTGAGGCTAAACCGGGTCTCGCCCCTCGCTATATTTCCTTCTGCACCCTATGAGCCTGAACACTGCCTGAGATCATCTCATAGGGATCTTTTGGTTATCAAAGGTGATCATGCCATCGTCCAATACCAAGGAAGTGTCAGTGAGGTAAGTATAAGAGATTATGAAGGAAGTGTCAGTGAGGTAAGTATCAGAGATTATGGAGGAAGTGTCAGTGAGGTAAGTATCAGAGATTATGGAGGAAGTGTCAGTGAGGTAAGTATAAGAGATTATGGAGGAAGTGTCAGTGAGGTAAGTATCAGAGATTATGGAGGAAGTGTCAGTGAGGTAAATATCAGAGATTATGGAGGAAGTGTCAGTGAGGTAAGTATAAGAGATTATGGAGGAAGTGTCAGTGAGGTAAGTATAAGAGATTATGGAGGAAGTGTCAGTGAGGTAAGTATAAGAGATTATGGAGGAAGTGTCAGTGAGGTAAGTATAAGAGATTATGAAGGAAGTGTCAGTGAGGTAAGTATAAGAGATTATGGAGGAAGTGTCAGTGAGGTAAGTATCAGAGATTATGAAGGAAGTGTCAGTGAGGTAAGTATAAGAGATTATGAAGGAAGTGTCAGTGAGGTAAGTATAAGAGATTATGAAGGAAGTGTCAGTGAGGTAAGTATAAGAGATTATGGAGGAAGTGTCAGTGAGGTAAGTATCAGAGATTATGGAGGAAGTGTCAGTGAGGTAAATATCAGAGATTATGGAGGAAGTGTCAGTGAGGTAAGTATAAGAGATTATGGAGGAAGTGTCAGTGAGGTAAGTATAAGAGATTATGGAGGAAGTGTCAGTGAGGTAAGTATAAGAGATTATGAAGGAAGTGTCAGTGAGGTAAGTATCAGAGATTATGGAGGAAGTGTCAGTGAGGTAAGTATAAGAGATTATGGAGGAAGTGTCAGTGAGGTAAGTATAAGAGATTATGGAGGAAGTGTCAGTGAGGTAAGTATAAGAGATTATGAAGGAAGTGTCAGTGAGGTAAGTATAAGAGATTATGAAGGAAGTGTCAGTGAGGTAAGTATCAGAGATTATGGAGGAAGTGTCAGTGAGGTAAGTATAAGAGATTATGGAGGAAGTGTCAGTGAGGTAAGTATCAGAGATTATGGAGGAAGTGTCAGTGAGGTAAATATCAGAGATTATGGAGGAAGTGTCAGTGAGGTAAGTATAAGAGATTATGGAGGAAGTGTCAGTGAGGTAAGTATAAGAGATTATGGAGGAAGTGTCAGTGAGGTAAGTATAAGAGATTATGGAGGAAGTGTCAGTGAGGTAAGTATAAGAGATTATGAAGGAAGTGTCAGTGAGGTAAGTATAAGAGATTATGGAGGAAGTGTCAGTGAGGTAAGTATCAGAGATTATGAAGGAAGTGTCAGTGAGGTAAGTATAAGAGATTATGAAGGAAGTGTCAGTGAGGTAAGTATAAGAGATTATGGAGGAAGTGTGAGTGAGGTAAGTATAAGAGATTATGGAGGAAGTGTCAGTGAGGTAAGTATCAGAGATTATGAAGGAAGTGTCAGTGAGGTAAGTATAAGAGATTATGAAGGAAGTGTCAGTGAGGTAAGTATAAGAGATTATGGAGGAAGTGTCAGTGAGGTAAGTATAAGAGATTATGGAGGAAGTGTCAGTGAGGTAAGTATCAGAGATTATGAAGGAAGTGTCAGTGAGGTAAATATCAGAGATTATGGAGGAAGTGTCAGTGAGGTAAGTATAAGAGATGATGGAGGAAGTGTCAGTGAGGTAAGTATCAGAGATTATGAAGGAAGTGTCAGTGAGGTAAATATCAGAGATTATGGAGGAAGTGTCAGTGAGGTAAGTATCAGAGATTATGAAGGAAGTGTCAGTGAGGTAAGTATAAGAGATTATGAAGGAAGTGTCAGTGAGGTAAGTATAAGAGATTATGAAGGAAGTGTCAGTGAGGTAAGTATAAGAGATTATGGAGGAAGTGTCAGTGAGGTAAGTATAAGAGATTATGAAGGAAGTGTCAGTGAGGTAAGTATAAGAGATGATGGAGGAAGTGTCAGTGAGGTAAGTATAAGAGATTATGGAGGAAGTGTCAGTGAGGTAAGTATAAGAGATTATGGAGGAAGTGTCAGTGAGGTAAGTATCAGAGATTATGAAGGAAGTGTCAGTGAGGTAAATATCAGAGATTATGGAGGAAGTGTCAGTGAGGTAAGTATAAGAGATTATGGAGGAAGTGTCAGTGAGGTAAGTATCAGAGATTATGAAGGAAGTGTCAGTGAGGTAAGTATAAGAGATGATGGAGGAAGTGTGAGTGAGGTAAGTATCAGATTATGGGGTAAATATAAGCTTTTTGGACTCAGTGAGTGTAGTTGTTTGGCTACAAAACACATGAATTATGCTGGGAAAGCATTTGGAGACATTTGAAGGCTGTTTTATGTCTTTTCTGGAGCTTTAAACAACCAGACACAGATGTAAATGTGTGCATATTTCCCCCTGTGTGTGTGTGTGTGTGTGTGTGTGTGTGTGTGTGTGTGTGTGTGTTGGAGTGACGTCTTTTCTCCTTGTTTCAGGAGAGCCAGTGGTACGAGGAGACGACTGTAGAACTGATGGCTCCCACCATGCTTCCTGAGCTGCACCTCCTCAAACGGGTAATGTCTGGGAAACAAAGTTCAGTGCCTCACGATTTTGTAGTCCATTGGTAGAGTTTTCATACCATTGAAAGATCATGGAGATGGAAGGGAATGGAGGAGAGTTACTTTGTTTTTAAGAAAATCCAACTTGCGCCTAGTCTGACTGGGTTGAAGCAGCATGATGGACTTAGCTCTCTCATTGGTGTCGACCATTTCAGTCGGTGCCGGATGGAAATCCCATTCCGCTCCCTGCAAGCTCTGCAATTGGCTCTGACCCGCTCTGACTGCGGCTGCGACCATATTTGGATTTCCTTTCCACGCCCCCCCCCCCGTGTCGAATCTGTACGCCTCTGCTGCTGTACGTGTTGAATCTGTATGTCTCTGCTGCTGTACGTGTTGAATCTGTATGTCTCTGCTGCTGTACGTGTTGAATCTGTATGTCTCTGCTGCTGTACGTGTTGAATCTGTATGTCTCTGCTGCTGTACGTGTTGAATCTGTATGTCTCTGCTGCTGTACGTGTTGAATCTGTATGTCTCTGCTGCTGTACGTGTTGAATCTGTATGTCTCTGCTGCTGTACGTGTTGAATCTGTATGTCTCTGCTGCTGTACGTGTTGAATCTGTATGTCTCTGCTGCTGTACGTGTTGAATCTGTATGTCTCTGCTGCTGTACGTGTTGAATCTGTATGTCTCTGCTGCTGTATGTGTTGAATCTGTATGTCTCTGCTGTACGTGTTGAATCTATATGTCTCTGCTGCTGTACGTGTTGAATCTGTATGTCTCTGCTGCTGTACGTGTTGAATCTGTATGCCTCTGCTGCTGTACGTGTTGAATCTGTATGTCTCTGCTGCTGTACGTGTTGAATCTGTATGTCTCTGCTGCTGTACGTGTTGAATCTGTATGCCTCTGCTGCTGTACGTGTTGAATCTGTATGTCTCTGCTGCTGTACGTGTTGAATCTGTATGTCTCTGCTGCTGTACGTGTTGAATCTGTATGTCTCTGCTGCTGTACGTGTTGAATCTGTATGCCTCTGCTGCTGTACGTGTTGAATCTGTATGTCTCTGCTGCTGTACGTGTTGAATCTGTATGTCTCTGCTGCTGTACGTGTTGAATCTGTATGTCTCTGCTGCTGTACGTGTTGAATCTGTATATCTCTGCTGCTGTACGTGTTGAATCTGTATGTCTCTGCTGCTGTACGTGTTGAATCTGTATGTCTCTGCTGCTGTACGTGTTCAATCTGTATGTCTCTGCTGCTGTACGTGTTGAATCTGTATGTCTCTACTGCTGTACGTGTTCAATCTGTATGTCTCTGCTGCTGTACGTGTTGAATCTGTATGTCTCTGCTGCTGTACGTGTTGAATCTGTATGTCTCTGCTGCTGTACGTGTTGAATCTGTATGTCTCTGCTGCTGTACGTGTTGAATCTGTATGTCTCTGCTGCTGTACATGTTGAATCTGTATGTCTCTGCTGCTGTACATGTTGAATCTGTATGTCTCTGCTGCTGTACGTGTTGAATCTGTATGTCTCTGCTGCTGTACATGTTGAATCTGTATGCCTCTGCTGCTGTACGTGTTGAATCTGTATGTCTCTGCTGCTGTACGTGTTGAATCTGTATGTCTCTGCTGCTGTACGTGTTGAATCTGTATGTCTCTGCTGCTGTACGTGTTGAATCTGTATGTCTCTGCTGCTGTACGTGTTGAATCTGTATGTCTCTGCTGCTGTGTTGAATCTGTATGTCTCTGCTGCTGTACGTGTTGAATCTGTATGTCTCTGCTGCTGTACGTGTGGAATCTGTATGTCTCTGCTGCTGTACGTGTTGAATCTGTATGTCTCTGCTGCTGTACGTGTTGAATCTGTATGTCTCTGCTGCTGTACGTGTTGAATCGGTATGTCTCTGCTGCTGTACGTGTTGAATCTGTATGTCTCTGCTGCTGTACGTGTTGAATCTGTATGTCTCTGCTGCTGTACGTGTTGAATCTGTATGTCTCTGCTGCTGTACGTGTTGAATCTGTATGTCTCTGCTGCTGTACGTGTTGAATCTGTATCCCTCTGTTGCTGTACGTGTTGAATCTGTATGTCTCTGCTGCTGTACGTGTTGAATCTGTATGTCTCTGCTGCTGTACGTGTGGAATCTGCTGAGCTCAAATGCCTGCGCCGCTGCCTTTGAAACAATAACAGCAGCAGTGCTAGTCGCTAGCTCGTTGCTACACGCTGAAAACGATTGATGTGGATTATGCAATGAAGCAGCCTGCATGGTACGTTCGGTGGATGGCTGCAAACAGCCTTTTTCCCCTCTAGTCCACAGTGAAAGCGTCCCCAGCCAGACTCTCCCAGCCCCTTTGCTGGGAGAGTCTGGCAAGCGAGACTAACTTGCGCCTAAAGCGCACCACCAGTAGTTTGAGATCCTGGAAGTGTGTTGTAGTGGTGAATGTGGTTGGTATAGTAGTTAATCTGTGAACGGTTGTATTTCGGGCGGTAATCGTCTCACAGTTTGTCTCGTCAACAAGTTGAAGTTATCTATCGTGGTGAAGTTTAAGTTCAGTTGTGTTGCTTCTATCAAAGTGAGGTTTGAGTTTAGTTGTGTTGTTGCTTCTATCAAAGTGAGGTTTGAGTTTAGTTGTGTTGCTCATATCAAGGTGAATTTAAAAGTTTTGTTTTGTTGCTTGTATCAAGGTAAGTTGTGATTTTGAAGTTGTTTGTTGGTTGCAGGTCAGAGTGAAGGGACCACGCTACTGGGAGCTGACCATAGACCTCAGCAAAGACACACAGCACCTGAAGTAAGTACTTCAATGTCACCTTTGAAGAAATTAAAGCTTCAAGGGAATCTTGACAAAAAGTATAACCACTAATCGAGTTGAGTTCTTCCGAAATTTTCTGTCCTCAACGTTCGTTTATTTTGGAATCGTAGTTTGGCAGTTAAATTTACGTCAAACACGTTGCGTCTGTGTGTGGGTGTGTATGTGTGTGTGTGTGTGTCTGAAGAGAGAAAAAGCCAGCACTCCATTTCCTCAGGTGAGGAAGGCCTTTGGCTGAAACGTTCGTTGCTGCTGCCCGGTTTGAGGAACTATCAAAACCTGTGAAAGGACAATTGGAGTGCTGCTTTTTCTCTCCTCACTGAACTCTTTGTTTGCCCTGCACCCAGTGAGTTTTTAAATCCATTATTGAGTGTGTTCCCTACCAGTGATTTTCTATTGTGTGTGTGTGTGTGTGTGTGTGTGTGTGTGTGTGTGTGTGTGTGTGTGTGTGTGTGTCTCTCTCTCTCTCTCTCTCTCTCTCTCTCTCTCAGACCCATCCTGTCCAGAGATGGGGTGTTATATGTGAAGCTGAGGGCGGGCCAGCTGCCCTACAAAGACGACCCTCAGGGCTGGAAGAGCCTGCTGGCCTCCACCATCAACCACCGCAACTCTGGAGTCAGGGCCTTCAAGGTAAACACACATACTGTACTCACTAACACCAACTCTGGAGTCAGGGCCTTCAAGGTAAACACACATACTGTACTCACTAACACCAACTCTGGAGTCAGGGCCTTCAAGGTAAACACACATACTGTACTCACTAACACCAACTCTGGAGTCAGGGCCTTCAAGGTAAACACACATACTGTACTCACTAACACCAACTCTGGAGTCAGGGCCTTCAAGGTAAACACACATACTGTACTCACTAACACCAACTCTGGAGTCAGAGCCTTCAAGGTAAACACACATACTGTACCCACTAACACCAACTCTGGAGTCAGGGCCTTCAAGGTAAACACACATACTGTACTCACTAACACCAACTCTGGAGTCAGAGCCTTCAAGGTAAACACACATACTGTACTACCCACTAACACCAACTCTGGAGTCAGGGCCTTCAAGGTAAACACACATACTGTACTCACTAACACCAACTCTGGAGTCAGGGCCTTCAAGGTAAACACACATACTGTACCCACTAACACCAACTCTGGAGTCAGGGCCTTCAAGGTAAACACACATACTGTACCCACTAACACCAACTCTGGAGTCAGGGCCTTCAAGGTAAACACACATACTGTACCCACTAACACCAACTCTGGAGTCAGGGCCTTCAAGGTAAACACACGTACTGTACTACCCACTAACACCAACTCTGGAGTCAGGGCCTTCAAGGTAAACACACATACTGTACTCACTAACACCAACTCTGGAGTCAGGGCCTTCAAGGTAAACACACATACTGTACTCACTAACACCAACTCTGGAGTCAGGGCCTTCAAGGTAAACACACATACTGTACTCACTAACACCAACTCTGGAGTCAGGGCCTTCAAAGTAAACACACATACTGTACCCACTAACACCAACTCTGGAGTCAGGGCCTTCAAGGTAAACACACATACTGTACTCACTAACACCAACTCTGGAGTCAGGGCCTTCAAGGTAAACACACATACTGTACCCACTAACACCAACTCTGGAGTCAGGGCCTTCAAGGTAAACACATATACTGTACCCACTAACACCAACTCTGGAGTCAGGGCCTTCAAGGTAAACACACATACTGTACCCACTAACACCAACTCTGGAGTCAGGGCCTTCAAGGTAAACACACGTACTGTACTACCCACTAACACCAACTCTGGAGTCAGGGCCTTCAAGGTAAACACACGTACTGTACTACCCACTAACACCAACTCTGGAGTCAGGGCCTTCAAAGTAAACACACATACTGTACCCACTAACACCAACTCTGGAGTCAGGGCCTTCAAGGTAAACACACATACTGTACCCACTAACACCAACTCTGGAGTCAGGGCCTTCAAGGTAAACACACATACTGTACTCACTACCACCAACTCTGGAGTCAGGGCCTTCAAGGTAAACACACATACTGTACCCACTAACACCAACTCTGGAGTCAGGGCCTTCAAGGTAAACACACATACTGTACCCACTAACACCAACTCTGGAGTCAGGGCCTTCAAGGTAAACACATACTGTACTCACTACCACCAACTCTGGAGTCAGGGCCTTCAAAGTAAACACACATACTGTACCCACTAACACCAACTCTGGAGTCAGGGCCTTCAAGGTAAACACACATACTGTACCCACTAACACCAACTCTGGAGTCAGGGCCTTCAAGGTAAACACACATACTGTACCCACTAACACCAACTCTGGAGTCAGGGCCTTCAAAGTAAACACACATACTGTACCCACTAACACCAACTCTGGAGTCAGGGCCTTCAAGGTAAATACACATAGTGTACCCACTAACACCAACTCTGGAGTCAGGGCCTTCAAAGTAAACACACATACTGTACCCACTAACACCAACTCTGGAGTCAGAGCGTTCAAAGTAAACACACATACTGTACTCACTACCACCAACTCTGGAGTCAGGGCCTTCAAAGTAAACACACATACTGTACCCACTAACACCAACTCTGGAGTCAGGGCCTTCAAGGTAAACACACATACTGTACCCACTAACACCAACTCTGGAGTCAGGGCCTTCAAGGTAAACACACATACTGTACCCACTAACACCAACTCTGGAGTCAGGGCCTTCAAAGTAAACACACATACTGTACCCACTAACACCAACTCTGGAGTCAGGGCCTTCAAGGTAAATACACATAGTGTACCCACTAACACCAACTCTGGAGTCAGGGCCTTCAAAGTAAACACACATACTGTACCCACTAACACCAACTCTGGAGCAAGGTTATTATAGTTAACGAAAACTAACGAAAAAACGAAAACTAGAATTGAAAAAACATGAAATAAACTGAAATAAAAATAAAAACTAAGCTTTACAAAAAAACGATAACTAACTGAAACGGTATTGTGTGTTTACAAAACTAACTAAAATAAAATAAAATTGAAGAGAAAATGTCCTTAGTTTTAGTCTTTGTCAGTTTACAGTATTTCATAATAAGCCTAGTATTTTGAGTGGAGATGAAATCTATTTTCCTAGATCTATCATCTTTTATGACCCTTTTGAATCTCACCCCTGACAAACACCCAATATTACAAAAAAAAGAGCAAAGGGGCAAAAAAAGACTCAAACTAACACTGAAACTAATAAAAACTAAACTAAAACTAAGCATTTTGAAAAACTAAAAACTAAACTAAACGATCAAACCCACCTTAAAAACTAATGAAAACTAAACTGAAATTGAAAACAAAAAGTCAAAACTAATCAAAATAAAAACTAATGAAAAAATCCAAAACTATTATAACCTTGCTCTGGAGTCAGAGCCTTCAAAGTAAACACACATACTGTACTCACTACCACCAACTCTGGAGTCAGGGCCTTCAAGGTAAACACACATACTGTATTCACTAACACCAACTCTGGAGTCAGGGCCTTCAAGGTAAACACACATACTGTATTCACTAACACCAACTCTGGAGTCAGGGCCTTCAAAGTTGTGAGAGACCAAGCAGCAAAGCAACCGAGGACACAGGTATTTTCCATTAAATCAGGGTTTTTTATTTACCCAAAGGAATGAAAGTTTTTACAAACCAAAAATATAATGCCTAGGTCTAATAAAAGGGGTCAACAAAACAGAACTATAATGAAATAGAGCAAAGTAACAGGTATTAACTGAACAAACTGACCTGCTACAATGAAACATGGGGAGACATATATAGTGACTGGGGCAAACCAAATGCAACACAGGGGGTAAACAAAATGGATGCCAACTACAACTAAACACAAGGCAAACTAACTAAACCCAAATCCCCCCCATAACTTGGCAGCACATTGGTTTGGGCTGATGAGCTGGCTCCAGTACTTAATAGTCCTCAGCCCTCAGCCACGCCTTTTGCCCCACCAGGAAACCTCCAGACAGCCATGGTAACTCAAGAAAGAAACAATGATTAATATAACAGAAAATGTCTTAAGTGACCTGACAGTGTTAAATGTGTTTATATAAAACAATGTCAAGCATAAAGCAAATAAACATATTCTAAATTAAAGAAACTGTGTGCTGTTAATTATTGTTAATTGTTTGGGGTGTGGTGAGTGCAAATGAAATGAACCTGTGTGAACAACAAACTAATGAGGAAATGAGGTGAGAGTAAATTGAAACAATATTACCATGTGTGGCCTGTGGCCATCACACACTCCCCCCCTTCAGGACTCTCGCTGGAACAGCGAGAGAGGTAGTCAGCTGTGAGGTTCTCCTTGCCCGGGATGTACTGAACATTGAAGCGGAATGGTTGCAGTGCCAGGTACCACCGGGTGATCCTCCCATTGGTGTCCTTCATCCTCTCCATCCACTGAAGCGCTTTGTGATCCGTCTCCAGGGTGAATTCCCGACCCAGGAGGTAGTACCGGAAAGAGTCCAGGGCCCACTTTATAGCCAGCGCTTCCTTCTCCACTGTCGAATACCGAACCTCCCTGGGGAACAGTTTTCGGCTGATGTAGGCAACTGGATGCCGTTCGCCTGGCGGTCCCTGGAGAAGCACAGCCCCCAGTCCCCTGTCGGAAGCATCTGTTTGCAAAACAAAGTGTTCATCAAAACATGGACTGTACAGAACTGGATTATTACTCAATGATTGCTGAATGTCCTGAAAGGCTGCCACTGCTTCATCTATCCACTGGACCTGATTAGGACACCGGGATCCCGTTCGGTCTGTGAGTAGAGCTGCCCTGGTGGAGAATTGTGGTATAAAGCGGTGATAGAAGCCCGCCATGCCCAGAAATGAGCGGAGTTGCTTCCTTGTTTGTGGCAAAGGACAGAACTCTATGGCCTGGATCTTGGTGACCTGCGGCCGTATCACCCCCTTCCCGATGACATAGCCCAGGTACTCTGTCTCTGCAGCAGCAAAGACGCACTTTGATGAATTAATGGTCAGCCCGGCAGAGCGGAGACGATCCAGGACAGCACGCAGATGTTCCAGGTGCTCCTCCCAGGTGGTACTGTAAATGACAATGTCATCCAGATATGCAGCAGCAAAACCAGAGAAATCACAAAGTACCTGGTTCATGAGCCTCTGGAAGGTCGCTGGAGCCCCATGCAACCCAAATGGCATGACTGTGAACTGGAAGAGACCCCATGGTGTCCTGAAAGCTGTCAGCTCCCGGGCCTTCTTAGCGAGCGGAACCTGCCAGTAACCCTTGCACAGATCTATGGTGGTCAAGTATTTTGCCTTTCCCAGCCGTTCAAGAAGGTCATCAATTCTTGGTGTTGGATAGGAATCAAACTGAGAAATTGAATTCAGGTACCTGAAGTCAATACAAAACATCAAGCTGCCATCCTTTTTTGGCACCAGGACCACTGGGTTACACCACTCACTTTTCGAGGCCTCCACGATGTTCAGGGACAGCATCAGGTCAACCTCCTTCCTCAGTGAGGCCAACAGACGCTCAGGAATCCTGTAACTGAGTCGTCTCACAGAAGCACTTTTTTTAAGAACAATGTCATGTTCAACCATATTGGTCTTCCCAGGATTCTCCTGAAACACTTGTGAATTACAGAGTGATCTCACCTGAAGCCGTTTGTCTTCCGACAGGTGACTGAGGTCAAGGTCCACTTGAGCACCAGCAGGAGGTAAGTATTGCTCGTCCACTTCGTCTTCCTCTGGCACACTTCTGATAAGCATCACTGTTGCTTCCCTTCCAGGTTGCTGCACCCACTCCTTCAGCAGATTTATATGCAGTACCCTCCTGGAGCGTGACTGCCCTGGGGTTGATACCTGGTATGTGGTCGGCCCAAGTTTCTTCATGACCTCAAATGGTCCCTGCCATTTCGCCAGCAGCTTGTTGTTGTCACTAGGGAGGAGCACCAGCACCTTTTGTCCAGGGTCAAAGGACCTCTGCCGGGCTGCCTTATCGTACCAGGACTTCTGCTGTTGCTGGGCCTCCGCCATGTGTGATTGGGCCAGCTCACTCATTTTCTCCAAGCGCTCTCTCATCTGGACAACATAGGAAATAATGTTAACAGACCCCACCTCTCCCTTGTTTCCCTCCCAAATGTCTCTCAGTAATGAAAGAGGACCTCGCACTTCATGACCATACAAAAGTTCAAATGGAGAGAAACCAGTGGAGGCCTGGGGTACTTCTCTGTATGCAAAGAGGAGGTATGGCAGCCACTGGTCCCAGTCTGTACCACTGCTATTCACAAACTTCTTAAGCATCTGCTTCAGGGTCTGGTTAAAGCGCTCCGTCAGTCCATCAGTTTGAGGATGATACGGTGTGGTCCTCAGTCTCCTAATACCAAGTAACTGGTACACCTGTTTCAACAGAGTTGACATGAAGTTAGTTCCTTGATCAGTCAATATTTCACAGGGGAAGCCCACTCTGGAAAAGTACTGCACCAAACAGAAAGCGACTGGTTTTGCTTTTATGGATTTCAATGGAAAAACCTCTGGGTACTTTGTAGCATAATCAGTTATAACCAGCATATAACGGTTCCCCGTCTTGCTCCTCTCAACAGGGCCAACAATGTCCATCCCAAGGCGCTCAAATGGGGTGCCAATGATCGGTAATGGGTGGAGTGGAGCTCTGGAGGGAATTTTAGCAGATGTGATCTGGCACTGAGGGCAACTTCTGCAGAATTCAGCAACATCTTTGCGCAGGCCAGGCCAGTGGAAATGATGTTGGATGCGAGCTATAGTTTTATGTTTACCTAGGTGGCCAGCCCAGGGAACAGAGTGCGCCAAGGTGAGTATGGTGTCTCTAGCTGCTTGGGGGACCAGTAGCTGCAACACTGACCCCTGCTGGCGATAGAGTGTGCCGTTTTGCACAATATACTCCTCTCTGCTGATGTCCAGCCCAGCTCCAGGTGCCTTCTCCTCCGCCCTCTGAAAAAGAGACACTAAAGACGGATCAGTTTTCTGCAGCTCAATGATATTAGATGGTATTTGGAACCCTAAAGGCAACTCTGACTCAGTGTTGGCTGATGGTGTCACAACTGTGTGTTGGAACTTCTCCTCCCTTCTCTGTCTGCGAGTTTTCCGAGACTTCCCGGGTGTAGTCTCCAACTCCTCGTTGTAAAAAGGCAGAGCACTGAGAGTCACAGAGTGTTTGTTTGATTCTTTTGCCTGTGCTCTAGTAACGGAAACATTGCATGTTCTGCTTTGGTCTGACTCCACATTGGCCATTTGGCTCTGGTTTGACTCCAACAAGTCAAAAAGTACTGGAAGGTCACGTCCTAGCACAGCTGCATAAGGCAGATTATCAGCAACCACAATATTAAAGAGGTAGGTTTGGCCCTCCACTTTTATGTACATGTCAGCTGTTGAGTAGGGCTTCTTATCCCCATGTACACAACAAATGGGGGTGGTGTCTTTGGTGCGGATAATGTTGGGTGGTACAAACATTCTGTGTACAAGAGTCCGATCACTCCCAGAATCAAGTAGGGCCTTGAGCATTGTTCCATTTACCTCAATGGATGCCATTCTACTTGACTGGTCCGGTTCAACATGAGGGCGTGGCACATAGCACATTTGTGTTATCTCAGCTGAATTTTTAGGGCACATGGGTTTTATATGGCCTTCTAGTCCACAGAGATAACAAATTGGCTTTTTTCCAGGGGGTTTTAATGGCATATTAGTTGCTTGGTTCTCCCACATGGGAGGCTTACCCCCACCGGTTGCTGGCCTCTCATGATACTGTGAGGCTGGTCTGCGGCTGTCCTTTGTTCTCCATGAAGAGTTATAGCGCCATGGTTGGGCCTTGTTCCGGGCAGCCACAAACACATCAGCTAGCTTAGCCGCCTCCATTGCTGAACCTGGATCGTGTTCTCGGATCCAGACCTGAAGCTCAGGGGACAGCATTCTCAAATATTGTTCCAATATGATCATTTCACCAATTTCCTGAACAGTTTTACCTTTTGGCTGTATCCACTTCCCATAAAGCTCCTTGAGCCTTACATACAACTCCTTGGGGCTCTCCTCCGGGTAAATCTCCAGGGAGCGGAATCTTAGCCTGTAGGTCTCAGGGTTAATGTCATATTTAGAAAGGATTGCAGCTTTTACCTTCTCATAGTCCTGGGAATCATCAATGTCCATATGCACATAAGCACCTCTATCCTTGCCAGTTAGCAATGGTATTAAGTGAAAAACCCAGTCAACTTTCTTCCACCGGCATGCTACAGCCATGCGCTCAAATGTAACAAGAAAATGTTCAATGTCATCCGTGTCAGTTAATTTCTCCAATCTGGGCTCCCGATGTGAGCCAAACTGACCTGCAGAGGCCATAGTTGGATTAGCAATCATGGAGGGCTCAGCTTGGGCCTGAGAATGTTCTGTGGTGGGTGGTAAAGCCTCCAAATCCAATACATTAGAGTCTGATGACAGAGGAGTGAGTGGAGATGTTCGGGCCTGTACTTCTAACTGCAAAAGCTGAAACTGATGTTGAAGTGTTTTAAACCGTGTTGCCTGTTTTTCAGTTACCTCCTTCTGTCTTTCCTCACGGGCCTCCTGCTGCCCCATATGAGCCCGGAAAATGCTCATCAGGTCCGACAGTGTTGGCTCCTTACCTTCACCCTCAGTGCTTTCTACCACTCCAGCAGCTCCATTTTCCTCCTCTTCACCACCGGCTTGTTCCTCCTGTCCGGTCTGTAGGCTTGCAGGGCCTCCTTGTCTTGCCCCAGTCTTTCCACCACGCACCATTTTTTTTTTTTTTTTTTTTTTTTTTATATATATATTAGGGGATGCGGCAAAAAGAGAAAAAAGAAAAATTCAAAAAATGTTCAAGAGAAAAAAAAATCCTGTGTCCTCCACTGGATGATCCTACCACTGCCACCAACTGTGAGAGACCAAGCAGCAAAGCAACCGAGGACACAGGTATTTTCCATTAAATCAGGGTTTTTTATTTACCCAAAGGAATGAAAGTTTTTACAAACCAAAAATATAATGCCTAGGTCTAATAAAAGGGGTCAACAAAACAGAACTATAATGAAATAGAGCAAAGTAACAGGTATTAACTGAACAAACTGACCTGCTACAATGAAACATGGGGAGACATATATAGTGACTGGGGCAAACCAAATGCAACACAGGGGGTAAACAAAATGGATGCCAACTACAACTAAACACAAGGCAAACTAACTAAACCCAAATCCCCCCCCATAACTTGGCAGCACATTGGTTTGGGCTGATGAGCTGGCTCCAGTACTTAATAGTCCTCAGCCCTCAGCCACGCCTTTTGCCCCACCAGGAAACCTCCAGACAGCCATGGTAACTCAAGAAAGAAACAATGATTAATATAACAGAAAATGTCTTAAGTGACCTGACAGTGTTAAATGTGTTTATATAAAACAATGTCAAGCATAAAGCAAATAAACATATTCTAAATTAAAGAAACTGTGTGCTGTTAATTATTGTTAATTGTTTGGGGTGTGGTGAGTGCAAATGAAATGAACCTGTGTGAACAACAAACTAATGAGGAAATGAGGTGAGAGTAAATTGAAACAATATTACCATGTGTGGCCTGTGGCCATCACAAAAGTAAACACACATACTGTACCCACTAACACCAACTCTGGAGTCAGGGCCTTCAAGGTAAACACACATACTGTACTCACTAACACCAACTCTGGAGTCAGGGCCTTCAAGGTAAACACACATACTGTATTCACTAACACCAACTCTGGAGTCAGGGCCTTCAAGGTAAATACACATATTGTACTCACTACCACCAACTCTGGAGTCAGAGCCTTCAAGGTAAACACACATAGTGTACCCACTAACACCAACTCTGGAGTCAGGGCCTTCAAAGTAAACACACATACTGTACTACCCACTAACACCAACTCTGGAGTCAGAGCCTTCAAGGTAAACACACATACTGTACTCACTACCACCAACTCTGGAGTCAGGGCCTTCAAAGTAAACACACATACTGTACCCACTAACACCAACTCTGGAGTCAGGGCCTTCAAGGTAAACACACATACTGTACTCACTACCACCAACTCTGGAGTCAGGGCCTTCAAGGTAAACTCAGATACTGTCCCCACTAACACCAACTCTGGAGTCAGGGCCTTCAAAGTAAACACACATACTGTACTACCCACTAACTCTTGAGTCACTCTTATCCCTCCTTCCTTTCCCTTTCATCCTCCCTTCCTCCATCACTCATATCCCTCCTTCTTTTCCCTTTCATCCTCCCTTCCTCTATCCTGTGGTTTGGATCTCTGCCCCGCCCCCAACCCCATCTAACTTTCAGAGTTTCCACGGTCCTTGAAATCCTTAAAGGAACAGTTCACCCACAAATGGAAAATGTAGTCATTATTATCTACTCACCCCCATGCCGATGGAAGGACAGGGTTTTTATTTATGTATTAGTTGTTTAGTGCACAAAACATTCCTGGAGTTTCACAGCAAAACACTGTTGCAGAAATCTCCTAAATAATTGAAGTGAATCGGGTCCAACTTAAAAAAAAGAAAGGCCACTGGTACTGCTCACCTGGTGTAATGCAAGTCTCCACAAGCCCTGAGATGCCAAGTAGACTTGAAAAATATGTCATTACACCCTGTTTTTAGCTGAAATCTGCACTGTAGCAAGGTGGTTTGGTGGAATAGGGCCTTGAATCTGATGTTTAGTTTGAACTTTTGATTGTTAAAAAAAGTCACATTTTCTCTGAGTCTCTCTTGCTTCCTTCCCTCGTTCTCTGTATTTCCTTTTTTATTGTCGAAATAATGCAACCTTTTTCCTTCTGTTTGTGTGTGTGCGTGTGTCTGTGTGTGTGTGTGTGTGTGTGTGTGTATGTGTGCGGGCGTGTGTGTGTATGTGCGTGTGTGTATGTGTGCTCGTGTGTGTGATGCGTGTATGTGTGCGCGTGTGTGTGTGTGACATGTGTGCTCGTGTGTGTGTGTGCTCGTGTGTGTGATGCGTGTATGTGTGCGCGTGAGTGTGTGTATGTGCGTGTGTATGTGTGCTCGTGTGTGTGATGCGTGTATGTGTGATTGTGTGTGTGTGTGTGTTCGTGTGTGTGCTCGTGTGTCCGCAGCCTGAGGCCATCTCCACCTTCACCTCTGAGCCCGCCCTCGTCTCCTTCGCCGAGTTCTTCTGTAAAGCCTCTGAGGGAATGAAACACGTGAGTTCAACACACATACAGCCAGTGGCAGCTGACCAATAGAGGGCGATAGTGCGCCACCCTCCTCGAGCCACACGGGAACAATGTAACATGATTTTTCATATACATCAAGTTAAGTAAGTTAAGTTATCCTTTATTTATCCCCATGGAGAAATTAATCCTCAGCATTTGACCCATCCTCTACTAGGAACCTTCCTAGAACTAGGAGCAGTGGTCAGCTGCAGTGCAGCGCCCGGGGGCCAACTCCAGTTCTTTTCTCAGGCTCAGGTTTTCCCAGTGGTCTTCACCTGGGGGTCTGTGACCCCTCAGGGGAGAAAGGTCTAGACCAGTGGTCTTCACCTGGGGGTCTGTGACCCCTAAGGGGTCCACAGAGGTACTGCTGGGGTCCGCCAATTTTTGTCAAAGTAGTTTGTGAAATTATATATATATACTGGTTCAAACTGGTTAAAAGTTACTATCGTGGCGTTTTGAGTCTGGTGAACACTTAGGGCGCTTTCACACCTACCTCGTTTGGTCCGGACTTTCGGACTTTCCAGTTTGATCCGAACCAAAATGACAGGTGTGAAACCTCCCACGGACCATGGTGCGGACCAAAGACTGAGTCTTTGATTCGACCAAAAGAGGTGGTCTCGGTCCGGACCAAGCTGGACCAAGGTTCGCTTCCTGTGCAGTGTGAAAGCATTTTATTGGAACGTTCGCACTATCGGACCAATTACTAGAAGCTCTGACTCGTCACTCGTCACGTTACCCATCGTGATTGTTTTACAGTGAAACATCGTTTTGAATGATGGCATCGTCATTGGGGTGGGGTTGGGGGAATAATTCATTATTTATTAAGTCGCTGCGTTGCTGTAATGCCATGTGGCTAGCCGCTGCAATGCGTTCACGTTAAGAGGACAGCTGAGCCTGAGCTCTACATGATACCAGCGGGCTTGAATAGGCTATTAGCCTCTGCTCTGTGCTACAGCACAGAGCCAGGCGACTGAAGTGGGCAGTGGCTGTCACTACCAGCAATTTGAACGGCGCAAAACAACGTGTGTGTGTTGAATTTAACGAGCTGGCAGAAAACCGACTGAATTACTGGCTGATATAACGTTAGATTCGTGTGGGCTTTTAAACCTAATGTAATGAGAGGGAGTTTAGGAGAAATGGCTTGAGAAACGCAGCTGCTGCTGTATCTATATGGAGCGACTCCAACTTTCACTTTGGAAACAGGCGAGTTAAATTCACGGTTGAAGACTTGTACTCACTTTGGGTTGAAAACAGGAAAGGACGTGAAGTTTCTTCTTTGTCTTAAAAAGTTTTCACAACAACACAGCCGACACGCGCGGGGGACGCTCCGGCGACATTAAACAAGCGCCCCCTGTTCAGAGAAGCAGTGGAGTGGAGGAGGGGGGGGGAGGAGGAGGGGGAGGGGAGGCTTCCCTGAACTGAACTGGATGCGCTTGTTTAATGCTGCCGGCGCGTCCCCCTCGCGTCACGGTAAGTGGACTTGGCCTCTTTTATTATTAAAACGGCACAATTTTAATTTGAACAGATAATTAATTACGATGATCCGATGTAGAAGGCTCACAGGTCGATGGGGGGTCGGCCAATCACGATGGTCGATGCCATCGTCCATCGTGCCAACCCTAGTAGCAATGCCATAATAATGCTATTATAATGATAACAAAGTGGATCTGTTCATTCATTGTGGTGTGTAAACCTGGTGTAAACAAGGAGCAAATTCCTTGGAGCAGTTCCGGGACACTGACGTCAGACGCACGCTCATCCACAAGCAGGACAGGACGTAGGTCTGTCATGTTAAAGTCTGCTGGTCCGCTGGGATCATTGCAGTGTGAAAGCGAACCTTACTGGACCAAATGTATACAATGTAACAACAACATGAGTTTGGTTCGGACCTTGGTCCGGACTTTTAGGTGTGAAAGGGCCCTTAGTTAGCAAACATAGCTAACGGCTAACAGCTAGCTAATGGCAGAGGGTATTTAATGTAAATATTGTATTATCTGTCTACATACGTCACTCGTCAGACCATTATAATGTCTGCGGTCATCACCTGTTTTTACCAACAGCTTATTTTTAGGGCTTTGAGCCCAAAATAGCTGAATGTCTCCAGCAGTAAGTAAAACAATGCTATGCTATACTGTACTCTCATTGACATTCTGTACTTTGGAGTGAAACTGATAAAAAAAGAAAATCAGTTGCAAATACAGCAGCAGAAAAGTAGTGTCTGTGCGTGTGTGCATAATGTATGTACATTTCCCAGATGGTCAATGCATTTTCATAAAATCCTGACAGATAAGGTTAAAGGAACTAGGCATCACGCTCAATTCCTAGTCTCGCCCGCTGCGCGGGCTTGCCCGCCCTGCAGCTCGGCTCACTTGCTCTTATGACGTCACTGATGACCACTGCGCGTGGCGGCCTCGCCTGCTCTATGACATCACTGATGACAATCAGGGTAATCGCCTAATAACTAAAAAAATCCGGCTCCGTCAGGTCACCTGCATCATCAGTGATGACATCACTGAACTATAGCCTCAGCCTTAGGGCAAGTAATCTGCCCTAATGAAAAAATCTGCCTCCGTCAGGTCAGCCGCACGGGTTCTCTTCACTTCCTGAAAGTTTCAAAATTATTGAAACAAACAGAGTCCACATTGCCAAATTTATAGATAGATACAGTAGATAGATAGATAGATAGATAGATAGATAGATAGATAGATAGATAGATAGATAGATAGATAGATAGATAGATAGAAGATTGACATGAGTGGTTTACATTGGGTTGATTGGTCCACAGTCCATGTGTCCATGCTGCCACCTGCCAGGCTGTAGAAATAGGTGGTAGGGAATATATTGTCCTTCCTACTTCATCCGCTCGTTAATCTCTTGACCCACAAACAGCTCTCTGTGCTGCACGTTAATCTCTTGACCCACAAACAGCTCTCTGTGCTGCACGGTAATCTCTTGACCCACAAACAGCTCTCTGTGCTGCACGTTAATCTCTTGACCCACAAACAGCTCTCTGTGCTGCACGGTAATCTCTTGACCCACAAACAGCTCTCTGTGCTGCACGTTAATCTCTTGACCCACAAACAGCTCTCTGTGCTGCACGTTAATCTCTTGACCCACAAACAGCTCTCTGTGCTGCACGGTAATCTCTTGACCCACAAACAGCTCTCTGTGCTGCACGGTAATCTCTTGACCCACAAACAGCTCTCTGTGCTGCATGTTAATCTCTTGACCCACAAACAGCTCTCTGTGCTGCACGTTAATTGGTTGGAGTGTGCAGGAGCCACTGGCCTCAGCATGAAATGGAAGCAATTTTTTTCATTTTCTAGCGTACAGTTCTGTAATTGAATTTAAGGGGAAAAGGAGATTTCCTTGCTGTTTATCACTCCGATCACTCCATATCTCTCTTCGTTTGCTTCACCTTAACACTCTGTCTCTCTCTCTCACACACACACACACACACACACACACACACAATATATATCTCTTATCAAATCTGCTTTCTCTTTGTATTTGAATTGAGGGTATTGTGTTTCCCAGCAGTTAATCACAGGTTGTGTTAATCACTTGTCTGGGTTTTAATTTGGTGTGAAATGTCTCCATGTGGGAAAAAATGCTTTACTGGTTTGGATGTTTAAGATACAATGTTGCCAAAGCAGAATTATTAACTCTCTATAGTCGTACAATGTGTCAATATTTAAACTATATACAAACAATATGTCAAACACACATGAGCACGTGCTGTATAATCGCACGTCACCATTTGCGCCAAAGATCGTATATTGACAAGAACCGAAGGCGTATACCTTGTTCCACTGCACCATCATGGCTGCAGCGCTGTTGTCACAAAGGGATACGAGCCTCGCTCCTGCCTCAATATATGATCTTTGTCTCCCTTCCAGGCGGCAGACCGGAACAATATGGCTATCTCTACCTCTGCAAAATGTTCACCCAGAAGCCACAATATTGTTATAACTATCAACAACCAGCCAACACATATCATATGGAAAGAGCGTGACTCCAACTGGTTGACAGTTATATCAAACTGGTCAATCAGTGGCGTTTTACCACCATGTAACTAACGTAGCTCACAGCTAACAGCTAGCTAATGCCAGAGGCTCTGATATCCCACTGTCTCTGCTAACGTAACACCATAGCGTAATGTATTATCTAAATATCATACGTCAGTCGTTAGACAACCATAATGTCTGATGTCATCACCTGTTTTACCAACAGCTTAATTTTAGGATTTTGAGCCCAAAATAAGGTTATTTGTGAACAGAATACACTGGTGAACACTGTGGCAGGGATTCCGCTAGGCAGTTTTCCAGACGGCCAATGCAGCCGGTAACGTTCCAGAATTCCGGCCATATCGAATATTTACCGGCCACTATTAAAAAAAGGATGTTGTAAAATAATTGTTTCCTAAATAAACGTTTTGAATAAATGCATTTCTCTATAGTCTATTCTTTATAGCCTCTATAGTCGATTATCTTTATTCCAGTGTTGTCATTAAGAGGCCGATTTTGCAGCAAGAATATTTAATTGGTCGGCATTCAACAGGCACGTCATTCTCTGTAAGGGCTCTTTCGTTATTGAAACAGACAACATGAACGCTCCTACTGTAGCCTATCTCTCTGCATTTGCAGACACTCGTGAACCCATATCATCTGGACTAGGGATGTTCATTTTGAACAATTTCCATAATCGAAAATCGGGAAAATTAACGGTCAATTATCAATTATTGATAGCGTAATAATAATAATAATATATATATATATATATCTGGTAATAACGTTGCGCGTTCTCGGCCAGCTATAATGGCGATGCCGCTGTGTAGTAAGAATATCAGACACTAGCGCTGCGGCCAGGTAAACAAACATGTTACATGTCAGGTTACATGATGTAAGGCAATCGGCGTCTTCCAGCTCAGCTGACAGCACAAGAGTCAAATCAACAGGCCTGAGCCTCACTGAGGTCCGCAGACCGCTGGGTGCGTTTGTTTGTGTCCCCGGCGCATGCCGGTGTGAATTCCCCATGTTTAAAACAGTTTTGTTGGCACAAAGGCCCGTGCCCAGCCAGAAAACTAGAGACTATATGAAGCTCCCCCTCACGTTAGTCGGCTGTGCAATGGAGTGGGGCGAGGAGGAACGAATTCCACCCAAACCTAGTCCGCAAAAAAAATAAAAAAATAATAATCGATCAAAATTCCACATGATCGAATCAATTCCTTAACGATCAATTATCGATTTTCGATAATTGATGAACATCCCTAATCTGGACATTGCCTTGATAAAAAAACAACGTAGCTAAAAGTAATAAGTGCGACAGTGTCAGTGTGTGGCTCCCATGTGGCTTTATTTGTGGTAAGCATTTTGATTCATCTCCTCATCATACGTCGGGCAACAAGCGCGAGCCATTGATTGATTGATTGATTGATTTGGCTGACGTAGGTAAAAAGGCTTTTTACCCTCCGCTAAATTGACAGCCTACGTCGGGTCTCTTTTGCTTCTGACGGCGGCAGGCACGCTTTTGTTTCTTCTTGAGGAAGAATAGCAGGTGCTTGACTCTTTCCTGCCGTCTTGCTGGCCTCGGCTGAAGTACTTGTCGTTGCATGATCTAGATTTAAAAAAAAGACTGGCCTACCAAGGCTTGTCTGTTTTGACGTTTGGGTTTCCTCCTGCGTCAACTAGTCACAGCGAGTCCAGCGCTGGCCGGCGGGACTGATGCTGCGTGTGCGGCTTTTGAACGGCGCGCTACAGTAGGCCTAAAGAAAGCGTCTGCTATATATTTTTTTCTCAACATAACGGGGTGGAAAAATATTATGTAGGCTAAAGCTTAATTTATACTTATTAGAAAGTGTCGCTCAGCACATGGTCGCAGACGAAAAATAAAGTGTCGCTCAGGGTGTTGCATTTATACTTCAGAGGACGTTCGCCTCGGTTCAACGGTCACGTGACACTCGAACGCTATAAGCAGCTGCAAATGGAACGAAATGCACAGTGAAACCACCTCGGAGGTAAGATGTACAGTAACGTACTTGGCTGCAGCCACATATAAACGACACACAACCACACGACTCACCTCCTCTCGCTCTGGGAAATTGGTCACGACGTTCTTTGTGATTTTCACGAAGTCATACATCAAGGACAGGCTGATAAAAATAGCGGGGACACGTTTATTCATTTCAATCGAGCGAAAACTAGCGGGTGGACCCCAACCAAAACAAGGAAGTCAAGCGCGTGCCGTCTATATAGCCAATGAGACTTGCGCGATACTATGACGTAGTCAGCGACACTAGACATTTCACCAGGTAGCAGACACACTGCTGCTCGCCGACACTTGAAAGTGTCGACTCAAGTCCTCATTTCTGTCGGCGACCGTTTCAAAAGTGTCAGCAGAGGCTTAAGTCTCTATTTAAGTTGTAGCTTATTGGCAACATCACTTAGGTTATAGGTCACACAATATTAGGCTATTTTATATAAGGAATTTATTTATCTGGCATATTTTCAGCCGGCCACTTGAGCCGGTGACCTTTTAATTTGCCGGCCCACGGCAACGAATACCGGCTAAAAGCCGGCAATTGCCGGCTAACGGAATCCCTGTACTGTGGCTAATCAACCCAGCAGAGAGAACCTCACAGCTATACATGAAGTATCTTAAAAATGACAAAATACACTGGAGGCGGGCTGTAAGGGTGCTTTCTCATTGTGATCGATTGCTTTTGTTCCATGATGCCCTCCTCCCCTCTCCACCGCTGCTCAGCTTTCATCATTACACATTTCCTCCATGCTCGGGAACACTTGCAGAGTATAGTAGACTTCGATCATCAACTACGCCTGGAGTGCATCCTCGCCCGTGTGTCGTCTACGGGGTTCGGTACGGCTGGCGATCACATTCGCAAGTGTTCCGTCCCCCCCCCCCCCCCCCCCCCCCGGGGCACGCCAAAGCGTTCCCCAGACCACCTTTTCAAGTGGACCCTGTCACGGTTCTCGGTTCCGCGGCCGGACACGGAACGCAACGTTCACACTCGTCAAACGAACCGGACCTGGGGTCAGTTTGTGGACAAGTAAAATGAGTGAATGAAATGAGTGAATACTTGGTCAACTACACTAAACAGGCTTGGTATAAGGAGAGTATTACTTTACTAAACAGGCTTGGTATAAGGAGAGTATTACTTTACTAAACAGGCTTGGTATAAGGAGAGTATTACTTTACTAAACAGGCTTTGGTATAAGGAGGGTATTACTTTACTAAACAGGCTTGGTATAAGGAGAGTATTACTTTACTAAACAGGCTTGGTATAAGGAGAGTATTACTTTACTAAACAGGCTTGGTATAAGGAGAGTATTACTTTACTAAACAGGCTTGGTATAAGGAGAGTATTACTTTACTAAACAGGCTTGGTATAAGGAGAGTATTACTTTACTAAACAGGCTTGGTATAAGGAGAGTATTACTTTACTAAACAGGCTTGGTATAAGGAGAGTATTACTTTACTAAACAGGCTTGGTATAAGGAGGGTATTACTTTACTAAACAGGCTTTGGTATAAGGAGGGTATTACTTTACTAAACAGGCTTGGTATAAGGAGGGTATTACTTTACTAAACAGGCTTGGTATAAGGAGAGTATTACTTTACTAAACAGGCTTGGTATAAGGAGGGTATTACTTTACTAAACAGGCTTGGTATAAGGAGAGTATTACTTTACTAAACAGGCTTGGTATAAGGAGAGTATTACTTTACTAAACAGGCTTTGGTATAAGGAGGGTATTACTTTACTAAACAGGCTTGGTATAAGGAGAGTATTACTTTACTAAACAGGCTTGGTATAAGGAGAGTATTACTTTACTAAACAGGCTTGGTATAAGGAGGGTATTACTTTACTAAACAGGCTTGGTATAAGGAGAGTATTACTTTACTAAACAGGCTTGGTATAAGGAGAGTATTACTTTACTAAACAGGCTTGGTATAAGGAGAGTATTACTTTACTAAACAGGCTTGGTATAAGGAGAGTATTACTTTACTAAACAGGCTTGGTATAAGGAGAGTATTACTTTACTAAACAGGCTTGGTATAAGGAGAGTATTACTTTACTAAACAGGCTTTGGTATAAGGAGGGTATTACTTTACTAAACAGGCTTGGTATAAGGAGAGTATTACTTTACTAAACAGGCTTTGGTATAAGGAGGGTATTACTTTACTAAACAGGCTTGGTATAAGGAGAGTATTACTTTACTAAACAGGCTTGGTATAAGGAGAGTATTACTTTACTAAACAGGCTTGGTATAAGGAGAGTATTACTTTACTAAACAGGCTTTGGTATAAGGAGAGTATTACTTTACTAAACAGGCTTGGTATAAGGAGAGTATTACTTTACTAAACAGGCTTGGTATAAGGAGAGTATTACTTTACTAAACAGGCTTTGGTATAAGGAGAGTATTACTTTACTAAACAGGCTTTGGTATAAGGAGAGTATTACTTTACTAAACAGGCTTTGGTATAAGGAGAGTATTACTTTACTAAACAGGCTTGGTATAAGGAGAGTATTACTTTACTAAACAGGCTTGGTATAAGGAGAGTATTACTTTACTAAACAGGCTTGGTATAAGGAGAGTATTACTTTACTAAACAGGCTTGGTATAAGGAGAGTATTACTTTACTAAACAGGCTTTGGTATAAGGAGGGTATTACTTTACTAAACAGGCTTGGTATAAGGAGAGTATTACTTTACTAAACAGGCTTTGGTATAAGGAGGGTATTACTTTACTAAACAGGCTTGGTATAAGGAGAGTATTACTTTACTAAACAGGCTTGGTATAAGGAGAGTATTACTTTACTAAACAGGCTTGGTATAAGGAGAGTATTACTTTACTAAACAGGCTTTGGTATAAGGAGGGTATTACTTTACTAAACAGGCTTGGTATAAGGAGAGTATTACTTTACTAAACAGGCTTGGTATAAGGAGAGTATTACTTTACTAAACAGGCTTGGTATAAGGAGAGTATTACTTTACTAAACAGGCTTTGGTATAAGGAGGGTATTACTTTACTAAACAGGCTTGGTATAAGGAGAGTCTTACTTTACTAAACAGGCTTGGTATAAGGAGAGTATTACTTTACTAAACAGGCTTGGTATAAGGAGAGTATTACTTTACTAAACAGGCTTTGGTATAAGGAGGGTATTACTTTACTAAACAGGCTTGGTATAAGGAGAGTATTACTTTACTAAACAGGCTTGGTATAAGGAGAGTATTACTTTACTAAACAGGCTTGGTATAAGGAGAGTATTACTTTACTAAACAGGCTTGGTATAAGGAGAGTATTACTTTACTAAACAGGCTTTGGTATAAGGAGAGTATTACTTTACTAAACAGGCTTTGGTATAAGGAGAGTATTACTTTACTAAACAGGCTTTGGTATAAGGAGAGTATTACTTTACTAAACAGGCTTTGGTATAAGGAGAGTATTACTTTACTAAACAGGCTTGGTATAAGGAGAGTATTACTTTACTAAACAGGCTTGGTATAAGGAGAGTATTACTTTACTAAACAGGCTTGGTATAAGGAGAGTATTACTTTACTAAACAGGCTTGGTATAAGGAGGGTATTACTTTACTAAACAGGCTTTGGTATAAGGAGAGTATTGCTTTACTAAACAGGCTTTGGTATAAGGAGAGTATTACTTTACTAAACAGGCTTGGTATAAGGAGAGTATTACTTTACTAAACAGGCTTGGTATAAGGAGAGTATTACTTTACTAAACAGGCTTGGTATAAGGAGAGTATTACTTTACTAAACAGGCTTGGTATAAGGAGGGTATTACTTTACTAAACAGGCTTTGGTATAAGGAGAGTATTACTTTACTAAACAGGCTTGGTATAAGGAGAGTATTACTTTACTAAACAGGCTTGGTATAAGGAGAGTATTACTTTACTAAACAGGCTTGGTATAAGGAGGGTATTACTTTACTAAACAGGCTTGGTATAAGGAGAGTATTACTTTACTAAACAGGCTTTGGTATAAGGAGGGTATTACTTTACTAAACAGGCTTGGTATAAGGAGAGTATTACTTTACTAAACAGGCTTGGTATAAGGAGAGTATTACTTTACTAAACAGGCTTTGGTATAAGGAGGGTATTACTTTACTAAACAGGCTTGGTATAAGGAGAGTATTACTTTACTAAACAGGCTTTGGTATAAGGAGGGTATTACTTTACTAAACAGGCTTGGTATAAGGAGAGTATTACTTTACTAAACAGGCTTGGTATAAGGAGAGTATTACTTTACTAAACAGGCTTGGTATAAGGAGGGTATTACTTTACTAAACAGGCTTTGGTATAAGGAGGGTATTACTTTACTAAACAGGCTTGGTATAAGGAGAGTATTACTTTACTAAACAGGCTTGGTATAAGGAGAGTATTACTTTACTAAACAGGCTTGGTATAAGGAGAGTATTACTTTACTAAACAGGCTTTGGTATAAGGAGAGTATTACTTTACTAAACAGGCTTGGTATAAGGAGAGTATTACTTTACTAAACAGGCTTGGTATAAGGAGAGTATTACTTTACTAAACAGGCTTGGTATAAGGAGGGTATTACTTTACTAAACAGGCTTGGTATAAGGAGAGTATTACTTTACTAAACAGGCTTTGGTATAAGGAGGGTATTACTTTACTAAACAGGCTTGGTATAAGGAGAGTATTACTTTACTAAACAGGCTTTGGTATAAGGAGGGTATTACTTTACTAAACAGGCTTGGTATAAGGAGAGTATTACTTTACTAAACAGGCTTGGTATAAGGAGAGTATTACTTTACTAAACAGGCTTGGTATAAGGAGGGTATTACTTTACTAAACAGGCTTGGTATAAGGAGAGTATTACTTTACTAAACAGGCTTTGGTATAAGGAGGGTATTACTTTACTAAACAGGCTTGGTATAAGGAGAGTATTACTTTACTAAACAGGCTTTGGTATAAGGAGGGTATTACTTTACTAAACAGGCTTGGTATAAGGAGAGTATTACTTTACTAAACAGGCTTGGTATAAGGAGAGTATTACTTTACTAAACAGGCTTTGGTATAAGGAGAGTATTACTTTACTAAACAGGCTTGGTATAAGGAGAGTATTACTTTACTAAACAGGCTTGGTATAAGGAGAGTATTACTTTACTAAACAGGCTTGGTATAAGGAGAGTATTACTTTCACTGCTGTCTAAGGCCTGTCACCATATATTGCAGGTATTCCTCCCATTTCAGAGAGGATGTGTTTAATTAAGCAATATCACACGAGAGGGAGTGCTGTTGTTGGCTAATATCATCACTGCTGTGATTCGGTCGTAGATAATCACACCCGTGACGATATTAGCCAACAGCAGCACGACCTCGAGTGTGATATTGCTTTTATACAACAGTTCTATTAAACAAAGCTGATTTTAAAAAATGACAAAAAGCTGAGAAAAGATATGATTTCTCTATAACAAAAATAGTCCCTCTTTCTGCTTTGCCGAAAATGTAGCCTAATCAGCCTAATTAACTGCAGGCTGTCTACTTTACTACTGTCTACTCTACAGCTGTGAAGCGTTTTGTTGATTAGGGCAGCTGTGAAGCGGAGTGATCTACACACAGTGAAGCGCCAGTGCGTTATCGTGAAATATCGGCACTGGTAGGATCCCTCTTGTCCAATCAAATTGCTCGGCCGGAACTACCTGTTGTATAATGTCCAGTATGCACCTGTTTGTATTGTTTGTATTGAGTGAACAGCCACTCCCCCTCTGTGTGTGTTGTGCAGAGAGAGGACATCCTGGCCTTGTTTTCAGCCATGTTGTACGAGTGTGTGACCCAGGAGAGTCCGGAGATGCTGCCCACATACATCGCTATCGAGCAGGTAACTCAGACAGATAGAAATCCTATCTTTTAAATACAGTGGTCATTAAATAAAGTGGTTTGCTAGGAGGGTTTTGATTTCCCGGATCTAAATATGTGCATTTTAAGATGTTTGGAGAGTGAGCAAAAACTGGATAAGGATAGCTTTAAAACCATGTCAGTTTGGGGCAATACTTTGTGGCCATCGTCCAAAAGATTGTAATTTCTGAATGACGTTTCCAGCATCACTGTTGTCGTGCACACACCCCCACACACACCCACACTGGTGTGGTCAACCAGTAATATGGCGCTGACTTGCCCAAGTCCAGAAGGAGAGAGAAAAGCCAGCACACTTGAATGTCCTTTCAGAAATTCTGTGCCTTGCACCTGAGTTTTTAACGTTTGGTGAGTGTGCTCGCTATTACTTTTGTTGGACATTGCCCAAGTCCAGCCCATTACGTTTCCACCTCCCTTTCTCATGTCTGGAAAACAGTATGGCGTCAGATGCCAACGAAAGAGGAGCGTAACTTGCTGAGTCTCTGGAGATTCGGGCCCGCTGTGGATTCTTCAAAGAGAAGACGACGCTTGGGCCACACAGATTATAATGTGGATGTAACAACGTACAGTAGCGCATTGCCCGGATCAACAAGTGACGCTTGACAGCACAAACGGAGGCCCAGCTCCTGCGAGCGCTCCTGAGCTCCTCGTCAATGGCATCTGACGCCGTACTGTTTTCCAGACATGATAAAGAGACGTGGAAACGTAGTGGGCTGGACTTGGGTAAGTCAGCACCATATTACTGGTTGACAACACCAGTGGGTGTGTGTGTGGGGGTGTGCACGACAACAGTGATGCTGGAAACGTCATTCAGAAATTACAATCTTTTGGGCCATCGCCACAACTTAGAATACATTACTACCTGGAATTTAGGTGGCATGGATCATTCAGTTGCTTGCCTGTTGCCTTCCACAAGAGAGCAGTCACTTCAGAGCAGCTGGTGCGCTGTGCATATATATATATATATAGGCCCTGTAAAAGTGCACAGCACATCTCGCATGAGGCACTGCTGGGCAGGCCAGGGGGAAATGTGGACGGCACTGGCCATTACTGCTTTTGCCTCTTGACAAGTACTGTTGCTGAAGGATTGTAGCACAATTGCCTGATCGAAGTCTATCTACAGTGTTTCTCAAACTTTTTCAGACCAAGGACCACTTAACCAATAAAAAAAAAACTCGGGGACCACCTAACTCCCAAAACATCCCCAAAACAATAGGCCTACTACTTCAACTGTAAATGACAAATTACAGGCTAATTAAATGACAAATAGCATTAAGGCTGTACAATTAATCAAATGTCTGGCTTCCCACGATTAAAAAATATATACAATTTATTTTAGTCCATACCTTTTTTTTTTTACATTTATTTCTCCTTTTCAGTTCAAATATATTCAAAGTTCAAACAAAGTTTTTTCAAGTTCAATAAATGCACAATGTTGCCAAAGTCAAATAGGCTATCTGTTGCCGATTCGATATATATTGCGATTCTTAAGTATTGCCATTCTACGATTATTGCGATTCGATATTACGATTTATTGCGATTTTTGTTTCTTGTTTTCTTTTCCTTTTTCAGTTTGTTTGCTTTTTTACACTAGAACATGGGAAAAGTTGAATCATACACTTCTAGAGACTGTATATTATATCATGAGTAGGGCTGGGTGATATAGTTAAAAAGTATATTGATATAACATATTTCATATCAGTCTATATCGATAATTATTGATAATTTTAATTACCCTTAACACGTTGAGTGCCATGGACGAGATATCTCGGCTTACATGATCCAACCGTTAAGTGCCAAGGACGAGATATCTCGGCTTACATAAACATTTATTTTTTTTGACGGTGGGACATCGATCAACCCCTTTTACGTCTCCTATAGCAGAATTGGAGGAAGAGAATGTGTATAATCTATTTTACCGACCAGCTAGGTGGCGACGGTGCCCTCCCGACAGAGAGAAAGTCAACCAAAAGCAGCCGCCTCAGGCGGGTGCTTCCTCCATTCACAAGGAAATGGCTTGCCGATTTTACAGTCATCAGTCACCAGACTCGCCGCTCTCGGGCCGCGCCAGCAGCAGCACACGGGGGATTGCAAATTTGCATAATATATTATGGGTAAAACACACTTTGAAACGCCCGCAGAAAGGCCAGAATCGCACGCATTCCGAAAACCCAGAAACGAACGAGCCTCATTCTCATACACTCGCTGCCAGGGAGGGAGGCTGCTCAAACTCGCTGCCAGGGAGCGAGGCTGCAGCGAGCTTGTGACAAACGCAGGCTGAAAGCCACTAGACACGCCCACGGAGGGAGGAGTTCAAGGAGAGGGCGTTCGGAACTATATTGTTTGGATGTCTGATCTCTCACTGATGCCAAAAATAAATCGTTAAAGTGACTGTTCTGCCTGTTTGATTGAATTTCACAAAACTGCGATTATCTCAGCTTCCACTCTCAGACAGCTGAAACCATGCTGTACTCAACGGCTAATATCTACATAACTACTAACTCTACAAACTAACTCTTTTAGACAGAGAAAGCACACATTCTATTAGTACTTTTGTGAACTTTGTGTTCACAAACTCCAAGCAGAAAATAATCCTCGGCTCTTTTAAAATGAGCCAGAATCCTCAAAAAACGGCCTGGCAGAAGCTACCTACAGCATTGAAAAAAGGGCTGGCAGTCAATGTGTTAATAAACAAGGCCAGGTCGAAACCTGGCATAGGGCCGGTGCATGGTAAAATTTCCATTTCTGCACTGCATGGCGATGTCCTGTACCACCAACTATTTATACACAGACAAAACACAGCAATGAGATCCTTTAGATTTATTTCTAAATTCCGTTTTATTTTTTCCCCAATTATTATTTTTGCTTTTTCTTTCTGTCAGACAGCCTCTTCCACACTCAAACTGAAAAGCAAGCTGTGACATGATGTAAGGGTCCCACGCACCGCAATCCAAAACAGAATTATTTATCTGGACCTATTTTCCCAATTATGAAACCATTTAGGTTCTACAATAACTACGGTTACTTTAGATTTTAATAATTAGGCCTAATTCTTTTTTAATCTATTTCTGACAAATTGTACATTCCATGTTTTACAGTGAGTTAGTACACCTTTAGAAAACATACATTATGTACGCACAAGTACGCACCTTCAGTCTATGCAAACTGTACACAGTGCACACAGTTTCCAATCACACAACATGCATCCATAGCTTACACACATGAAAACAACGATGTTTTGCGTTCTACATTAATTAAATGAAGACATTACCGTTTGGCAGCTTGCTTTGTTTGTATGATAGATAGGTATTGGCCAAGTATATAAACATTTAAGAGCGAAGACTTTCAGGAAGTGACACAGAGCTCTCTCTCTCTCTCTCTGGACTAGAGAGAGAGAGAGAGAGAGAGAGAGAGAGAGAGAGAGAGCGAACACAGCACACGGTGGGAGGGAGACAGAAGCGCTGTGCACTCGAAGTGGCAGAGCAGAGATTAGTCTCGTCGGCGGTGTGTAGAAACCTCTCCTCTGCCTGCTGCGGCGCTGTGTGTGTGTGTGTGTGTGTGTGCGCGCGTGCAGACAGATAGACAGATGACCGTCAGTACGCTATGCGCGCAGCAACACAGCTGATGTAGATGCAGCCAATTGTGCTCTGGAACTTTTTGCCATTTTTCGCCATAAATGTTCGTAAAGTGGCACTTATTGAAACCTACTACCCTGCTTGTAGGCATCAAAAGTCATCAGAAATTAATTTAGTGATGAAATAAAACTTTAAATTGTAAAAAACTTTCCGGAGCTTATGGCGTCTTCTCTGCTTCTGTGCCTCTGCTTATGCCGAAATGCATGCTGGGAGTGTGGAAAGACATTTAGAACCTGAATCGGTGCTCAAATATGCAAATCGGCGACAGAGTCGAATGTAGGGGTCCTGGCTGTGCATGCACAACCGGCCCCAAAAACATGAGAAGAAAAAGCCACTTTATTTTGAACCACCTTATTTTCAAGGCACACATAGGTCTAATTTGTCACACACACACATACATGCTCTGAGTGCAACTGCAAGCAGTAATTTACAGACATGGTGTCGTTTTACTTTGTTGACAGCCTAGCGTTGCCAGCCTTCTAAAAAAACGTTTGGTAACGTGTATTTCAGGGTTGTAGGGTTAACGTTAGGTGAATCAGAGGTGTGGAAAAGCCTGGGTTTTGCTTTGACTTGCTTAACTACAAATATGTCATAGGCTTATGTAGGGCTGGAGGGCGACCGCGCTGGGGGCCGCGCCCCGTTTGTTGGGCGAGAAAAAGCCTTGCCTCGCTGGAAATGCAGTACATTTCTCCAGTACAGTTTTATATACGCATCAAGACTCCGCCCAAGCAGAAGACATAAAGTCATATAAGCTGTGTGCTCAATAGAGGGTATGCATGTGATGTCACAGAGGCAGAAGTCACTGTGGGGTCACGCCCACTGAGTCACAGCAAGACTGAGCTTGAATGCAGTAATCAGCCTAGATAAGTGACACCTGCTGCTCAGGGAGGAACTTGACACTCATTTTGACACTCGTTCCTGATTGAGAGGGCGTGTTCCAGTGGGCGTGCATACCCTCTATAGATGACACAATGAGTTATTCATGTCCCAAAGTACAAGTAAAACCTTTCCAACACTTCAACTTTGTCTCTGCTCACAGAAGCAAATTGAACTGCGGATGCCATTCCGTAAAGTAACGTTGCAGACGTCCGTATTTGTGAAATTGGTGTCTTAACATTAACGTTAATTTCCCGGGCTCTTATTAATAGAACACATGTTAACACGTTACGTTAACACAAATTGAAACTCACCCACATCGAATTCTTTGTAACGCCGGGTGAGATCAAACGAGAGGCGTCAGCGGAGGACCAAAATGTGAGACTCATTAGCCAGGAATGGGTCTCGCGCTACTTTTGCATCCTAAAATAAAGCTGATAATGTACAATTTGATTCAAGGGGGGGGAAACCCTTTCAGAGCACAACACGAACTGTCTATTTTGCTGCAACTCAACAGTGCTGCTTAATCCAGGAGATGTCGGGACTCTCAGCTCTGGATCAAACCATCGCGTCACTAGCAATGCCACCATTGTCAAGGGATATGATTAGCTGTGTGAGTGGGGGCGGGTCATGGGGCGGGTGCACTCTGAGTTTTTCTGTTAAATGATTGGCTGTTTCCGTGTCACTTGTACTAACAAGGTACATGATTGGCTGTATGAGCCATGGAGCAGAGGGAAGCGCTCTATAATGTACTGGATGAAAGTGGTAACATTTCATACATAAACAAACAGAAAAAAATGACGCGATTATCGATTCTGGAATAAAAGATCGATTCAAAAAATCGTGACATTAAAAATCGCGATACTTAAGTGAATCGATTTTCCCCCACCCCTCATGACTAGAAGACTAGACTACAAAGACTAGAGCCACAATCGATCAAGAGTCTTTTAGATAGTAGTATGACTAGAAGACTAGACTACAAAGACTAGAGCCACAATCGATCAAGAGTCTGGTAGATAGTAGTATGACTAGAAGACTAGACTACAAAGACTAGAGCCACAATCGATCAAGAGTCTGGTAGATAGTAGTATGACTAGAAGACTAGACTAGAAAGACTAGAGCCACAATCGATCAAGAGTCTGGTAGATAGTGGTATGACTAGAAGACTAGACTACAAAGACTAGAGCCACAGTCGATCAAGAGTATTTTAGATAGTGGTATGACTAGAAGACTAGACTACAAAGACTAGAGCCACAGTCGATCAAGAGTATTTTAGATAGTAGTATGACTCGGAGACTAGACTACAAAGACTAGAGCCACAATCGATCAAGAGTCTGGTAGGCAGTAGTATGACTAGAAGACTAGACTACAAAGACTAGAGCCACAGTCGATCAAGAGTCTGGTAGATAGTAGTATGACTAGAAGACTAGACTACAAAGACTAGAGCCACAGTCGATCAAGAGTCTGTTAGATAGTAGTATGACTAGAAGACTAGACTACAAAGACTAGAGCCACAGTCGATCAAGAGTCTTGTAGATAGTAGTATGACTAGAAGACTAGACTACAAAGACTAGAGCCACAGTCGATCAAGAGTCTGTTAGATAGTAGTATGACTAGAAGACTAGACTACAAAGACTAGAGCCACAGTCGATCTAGAGTCTTTTAGATAGTAGTATGACTAGAAGACTAGACTACAAAGACTAGAGCCACAGTCGATCAAGAGTCTGTTAGATAGTAGTATGGGGGAATGTTCATGGCATGTAGTGTCTGGAAGGAATGTTTGTATGGGTGTGTTTAAGCTGTGTGTTTGCCAGTGTTCCCCAGGCTGTTGTGTATATGTATGGGTGTGTTTAAGCTGTGTGTTTGCCAGTGTTCCCCAGGCTGTTGTGTATATGTATGGGTGTGTTTTAAGCTGTGTGTTTGCCAGTGTTCCCCAGGCTGTTGTGTATATGTATGGGTGTGTTTAAGCTGTGTGTTTGCCAGTGTTCCCCAGGCTGTTGTGTATATGTATGGGTGTGTTTTAAGCTGTGTGTTTGCTGGTGTTCCCCAGGCGGTTGTGTATATGTATGGGTGTGTTTAAGCTGTGTGTTTGCCAGTGTTCCCCAGGCTGTTGTGTATATGTATGGATGTGTTTAAGCTGTGTGTTTGCCAGTGTGCCCCAGGCTGTTGTGTATATGTATGGGTGTGTTTTAAGCTGTGTGTTTGCCAGTGTGCCCCAGGCTGTTGTGTATATGTATGGATGTGTTTAAGCTGTGTGTTTGCCAGTGTGCCCCAGGCTGTTGTGTATATGTATGGATGTGTTTAAGCTGTGTGTTTGCCAGTGTGCCCCAGGCTGTTGTGTATATGTATGGGTGTGTTTTAAGCTGTGTGTTTGCCAGTGTGCCCCAGGCTGTTGTGTATATGTATGGATGTGTTTAAGCTGTGTGTTTGCCAGTGTGCCCCAGGCTGTTGTGTATATGTATGGATGTGTTTAAGCTGTGTGTTTGCCAGTGTGCCCCAGGCTGTTGTGTATATGTATGGGTGTGTTTAAGCTGTGTGTTTGCCAGTGTGCCCCAGGCGGTTGTGTATATGTATGGGTGTGTTTTAAGCTGTGTGTTTGCCAGTGTGCCCCAGGCTGTTGTGTATATGTATGGGTGTGTTTTAAGCTGTGTGTTTGCCAGTGTTCCCCAGGCTGTTGTGTATATGTATGGGTGTGTTTTAAGCTGTGTGTTTGCCAGTGTGCCCCAGGCTGTTGTGTATATGTATGGGTGTGTTTTAAGCTGTGTGTTTGCCAGTGTGCCCCAGGCGGTTGTGTATATGTATGGGTGTGTTTTAAGCTGTGTGTTTGCTGGTGTGCCCCAGGCTGTTGTGTATATGTATGGGTGTGTTTTAAGCTGTGTGTTTGCCAGTGTGCCCCAGGCGGTTGTGTATATGTATGGGTGTGTTTTAAGCTGTGTGTTTGCTGGTGTGCCCCAGGCTGTTGTGTATATGTATGGGTGTGTTTTAAGCTGTGTGTTTGCCAGTGTGCCCCAGGCGGTTGTGTATATGTATGGGTGTGTTTTAAGCTGTGTGTTTGCTGGTGTGCCCCAGGCTGTTGTGTATATGTATGGGTGTGTTTAAGCTGTGTGTTTGCCAGTGTGCCCCAGGCTGTTGTGTATATGTATGGGTGTGTTTTAAGCTGTGTGTTTGCCAGTGTTCCCCAGGCTGTTGTGTATATGTATGGGTGTGTTTTAAGCTGTGTGTTTGCCAGTGTTTCCCAGGCGGTTGTGTATATGTATGGGTGTGTTTTAAGCTGTGTGTTTGCCAGTGTGCCCCAGGCTGTTGTGTATATGTATGGGTGTGTTTTAAGCTGTGTGTTTGCCAGTGTGCCCCAGGCTGTTGTGTATATGTATGGGTGTGTTTTAAGCTGTGTGTTTGCCAGTGTTCCCCAGGCTGTTGTGTATATGTATGGGTGTGTTTTAAGCTGTGTGTTTGCCAGTGTGCCCCAGGCTGTTGTGTATATGTATGGGTGTGTTTTAAGCTGTGTGTTTGCCAGTGTTCCCCAGGCTGTTGTGTATATGTATGGGTGTGTTTTAAGCTGTGTGTTTGCCAGTGTGCCCCAGGCTGTTGTGTATATGTATGGGTGTGTTTTAAGCTGTGTGTTTGCCAGTGTGCCCCAGGCGGTTGTGTATATGTATGGGTGTGTTTTAAGCTGTGTGTTTGCTGGTGTGCCCCAGGCTGTTGTGTATATGTATGGGTGTGTTTTAAGCTGTGTGTTTGCCAGTGTGCCCCAGGCGGTTGTGTATATGTATGGGTGTGTTTTAAGCTGTGTGTTTGCTGGTGTGCCCCAGGCTGTTGTGTATATGTATGGGTGTGTTTTAAGCTGTGTGTTTGCCAGTGTGCCCCAGGCTGTTGTGTATATGTATGGGTGTGTTTTAAGCTGTGTGTTTGCCAGTGTGCCCCAGGCTGTTGTGTATATGTATGGGTGTGTTTTAAGCTGTGTGTTTGCCAGTGTGCCCCAGGCGGTTGTGTATATGTATGGGTGTGTTTTAAGCTGTGTGTTTGCCAGTGTTCCCCAGGCTGTTGTGTATATGTATGGGTGTGTTTTAAGCTGTGTGTTTGCCAGTGTGCCCCAGGCTGTTGTGTATATGTATGGGTGTGTTTTAAGCTGTGTGTTTGCCAGTGTGCCCCAGGCTGTTGTGTATATGTATGGGTGTGTTTTAAGCTGTGTGTTTGCCAGTGTGCCCCAGGCTGTTGTGTATATGTATGGGTGTGTTTTAAGCTGTGTGTTTGCTGGTGTGCCCCAGGCTGTTGTGTATATGTATGGGTGTGTTTTAAGCTGTGTGTTTGCCAGTGTGCCCCAGGCTGTTGTGTATATGTATGGGTGTGTTTAAGCTGTGTGTTTGCCAGTGTGCCCCAGGCTGTTGTGTATATGTATGGGTGTGTTTTAAGCTGTGTGTTTGCCAGTGTTCCCCAGGCTGTTGTGTATATGTATGGGTGTGTTTTAAGCTGTGTGTTTGCCAGTGTTCCCCAGGCTGTTGTGTATATGTATGGGTGTGTTTTAAGCTGTGTGTTTGCCAGTGTTCCCCAGGCTGTTGTGTATATGTATGGGTGTGTTTTAAGCTGTGTGTTTGCCAGTGTGCCCCAGGCTGTTGTGTATATGTATGGGTGTGTTTAAGCTGTGTGTTTGCCAGTGTTCCCCAGGCTGTTGTGTATATGTATGGGTGTGTTTTAAGCTGTGTGTTTGCCAGTGTTCCCCAGGCTGTTGTGTATATGTATGGGTGTGTTTTAAGCTGTGTGTTTGCCAGTGTTCCCCAGGCTGTTGTGTATATGTATGGGTGTGTTTTAAGCTGTGTGTTTGCCAGTGTGCCCCAGGCTGTTGTGTATATGTATGGGTGTGTTTAAGCTGTGTGTTTGCCAGTGTTCCCCAGGCTGTTGTGTATATGTATGGGTGTGTTTTAAGCTGTGTGTTTGCCAGTGTTCCCCAGGCTGTTGTGTATATGTATGGGTGTGTTTTAAGCTGTGTGTTTGCTGGTGTGCCCCAGGCTGTTGTGTATATGTATGGGTGTGTTTTAAGCTGTGTGTTTGCTGGTGTTCCCCAGGCTGTTGTGTATATGTATGGGTGTGTTTAAGCTGTGTGTTTGCCAGTGTTCCCCAGGCTGTTGTGTATATGTATGGGTGTGTTTTAAGCTGTGTGTTTGCCAGTGTTCCCCAGGCTGTTGTGTATATGTATGGGTGTGTTTTAAGCTGTGTGTTTGCCAGTGTGCCCCAGGCTGTTGTGTATATGTATGGGTGTGTTTTAAGCTGTGTGTTTGCCAGTGTTCCCCAGGCTGTTGTGTATATGTATGGGTGTGTTTTAAGCTGTGTGTTTGCTGGTGTGCCCCAGGCTGTTGTGTATATGTATGGGTGTGTTTTAAGCTGTGTGTTTGCCAGTGTGCCCCAGGCTGTTGTGTATATGTATGGGTGTGTTTTAAGCTGTGTGTTTGCCAGTGTGCCCCAGGCTGTTGTGTATATGTATGGGTGTGTTTTAAGCTGTGTGTTTGCCAGTGTTCCCCAGGCTGTTGTGTATATGTATGGGTGTGTTTTAAGCTGTGTGTTTGCCAGTGTGCCCCAGGCTGTTGTGTATATGTATGGGTGTGTTTTAAGCTGTGTGTTTGCCAGTGTTCCCCAGGCTGTTGTGTATATGTATGGGTGTGTTTTAAGCTGTGTGTTTGCCAGTGTGCCCCAGGTGGTTGTGTATATGTATGGGTGTGTTTTAAGCTGTGTGTTTGCCAGTGTTCCCCAGGCTGTTGTGTATATGTATGGGTGTGTTTTAAGCTGTGTGTTTGCCAGTGTTCCCCAGGCTGTTGTGTATATGTATGGGTGTGTTTTAAGCTGTGTGTTTGCCAGTGTGCCCCAGGCGGTTGTGTATATGTATGGGTGTGTTTTAAGCTGTGTGTTTGCTGGTGTGCCCCAGGCTGTTGTGTATATGTATGGGTGTGTTTTAAGCTGTGTGTTTGCCAGTGTGCCCCAGGCTGTTGTGTATATGTATGGGTGTGTTTTAAGCTGTGTGTTTGCCAGTGTGCCCCAGGCTGTTGTGTATATGTATGGGTGTGTTTTAAGCTGTGTGTTTGCCAGTGTGCCCCAGGCTGTTGTGTATATGTATGGGTGTGTTTAAGCTGTGTGTTTGCCAGTGTGCCCCAGGCTGTTGTGTATATGTATGGGTGTGTTTAAGCTGTGTGTTTGCCAGTGTGCCCCAGGCGGTTGTGTATATGTATGGGTGTGTTTAAGCTGTGTGTTTGCCAGTGTGCCCCAGGCTGTTGTGTATATGTATGGGTGTGTTTTAAGCTGTGTGTTTGCCAGTGTTCCCCAGGCTGTTGTGTATATGTATGGGTGTGTTTAAGCTGTGTGTTTGCTGGTGTGCCCCAGGCTGTTGTGTATATGTATGGGTGTGTTTTAAGCTGTGTGTTTGCCAGTGTGCCCCAGGCTGTTGTGTATATGTATGGGTGTGTTTTAAGCTGTGTGTTTGCTGGTGTGCCCCAGGCTGTTGTGTATATGTATGGGTGTGTTTTAAGCTGTGTGTTTGCCAGTGTGCCCCAGGCTGTTGTGTATATGCATGGGTGTGTTTAAGCTGTGTGTTTGCCAGTGTGCCCCAGGCTGTTGTGTATATGTATGGGTGTGTTTTAAGCTGTGTGTTTGCCAGTGTTCCCCAGGCTGTTGTGTATATGTATGGGTGTGTTTTAAGCTGTGTGTTTGCCAGTGTTCCCCAGGCTGTTGTGTATATGTATGGGTGTGTTTTAAGCTGTGTGTTTGCCAGTGTTCCCCAGGCTGTTGTGTATATGTATGGGTGTGTTTTAAGCTGTGTGTTTGCCAGTGTTCCCCAGGCTGTTGTGTATATGTATGGGTGTGTTTTAAGCTGTGTGTTTGCCAGTGTGCCCCAGGCTGTTGTGTATATGTATGGGTGTGTTTAAGCTGTGTGTTTGCCAGTGTTCCCCAGGCTGTTGTGTATATGTATGGGTGTGTTTTAAGCTGTGTGTTTGCCAGTGTTCCCCAGGCTGTTGTGTATATGTATGGGTGTGTTTTAAGCTGTGTGTTTGCCAGTGTTCCCCAGGCTGTTGTGTATATGTATGGGTGTGTTTTAAGCTGTGTGTTTGCCAGTGTGCCCCAGGCTGTTGTGTATATGTATGGGTGTGTTTAAGCTGTGTGTTTGCCAGTGTTCCCCAGGCTGTTGTGTATATGTATGGGTGTGTTTTAAGCTGTGTGTTTGCCAGTGTTCCCCAGGCTGTTGTGTATATGTATGGATGTGTTTTAAGCTGTGTGTTTGCCAGTGTGCCCCAGGCTGTTGTGTATATGTATGGGTGTGTTTAAGCTGTGTGTTTGCCAGTGTTCCCCAGGCTGTTGTGTATATGTATGGGTGTGTTTTAAGCTGTGTGTTTGCTGGTGTGCCCCAGGCTGTTGTGTATATGTATGGGTGTGTTTTAAGCTGTGTGTTTGCTGGTGTTCCCCAGGCTGTTGTGTATATGTATGGGTGTGTTTAAGCTGTGTGTTTGCCAGTGTTCCCCAGGCTGTTGTGTATATGTATGGGTGTGTTTTAAGCTGTGTGTTTGCCAGTGTTCCCCAGGCTGTTGTGTATATGTATGGGTGTGTTTTAAGCTGTGTGTTTGCCAGTGTTCCCCAGGCGGTTGTGTATATGTATGGGTGTGTTTTAAGCTGTGTGTTTGCCAGTGTGCCCCAGGCGGTTGTGTATATGTATGGGTGTGTTTTAAGCTGTGTGTTTGCTGGTGTTCCCCAGGCTGTTGTGTATATGTATGGGTGTGTTTTAAGCTGTGTGTTTGCTGGTGTTCCCCAGGCTGTTGTGTATATGTACGGGTGTGTTTTAAGCTGTGTGTTTGCCGGTGTGCCCCAGGCTGTTGTGTATATGTATGGGTGTGTTTTAAGCTGTGTGTTTGCCAGTGTGCCCCAGGCGGTTGTGTATATGTATGGGTGTGTTTTAAGCTGTGTGTTTGCTGGTGTGCCCCAGGCTGTTGTGTATATGTATGGGTGTGTTTAAGCTGTGTGTTTGCTGGTGTGCCCCAGGCTGTTGTGTATATGTATGGGTGTGTTTTAAGCTGTGTGTTTGCTGGTGTGCCCCAGGCGGTTGTGTATATGTATGGGTGTGTTTTAAGCTGTGTGTTTGCCAGTGTGCCCCAGGCGGTTGTGTATATGTATGGGTGTGTTTTAAGCTGTGTGTTTGCTGGTGTGCCCCAGGCTGTTGTGTATATGTATGGGTGTGTTTTAAGCTGTGTGTTTGCCAGTGTGCCCCAGGCGGTTGTGTATATGTATGGGTGTGTTTTAAGCTGTGTGTTTGCTGGTGTGCCCCAGGCTGTTGTGTATATGTATGGGTGTGTTTTAAGCTGTGTGTTTGCTGGTGTGCCCCAGGCTGTTGTGTATATGTATGGGTGTGTTTTAAGCTGTGTGTTTGCTGGTGTGCCCCAGGCTGTTGTGTATATGTATGGGTGTGTTTTAAGCTGTGTGTTTGCCGGTGTGCCGCAGGCTGTTGTGTATATGTATGGGTGTGTTTTAAGCTGTGTGTTTGCCAGTGTGCCCCAGGCTGTTGTGTATATGTATGGGTGTGTTTTAAGCTGTGTGTTTGCCAGTGTGCCCCAGGCTGTTGTGTATATGTATGGGTGTGTTTTAAGCTGTGTGTTTGCCAGTGTTCCCCAGGCGGTTGTGTATATGTATGGGTGTTTTTAAGCTGTGTGTTTGCCAGTGTGCCCCAGGCTGTTGTGTATATGTATGGGTGTGTTTTAAGCTGTGTGTTTGCCAGTGTGCCCCAGGCTGTTGTGTATATGTATGGGTGTGTTTTAAGCTGTGTGTTTGCCAGTGTGCCCCAGGCTGTTGTGTATATGTATGGGTGTGTTTTAAGCTGTGTGTTTGCCAGTGTGCCCCAGGCGGTTGTGTATATGTATGGGTGTGTTTAAGCTGTGTGTTTGCCAGTGTTCCCCAGGCGGTTGTGTATATGTATGGGTGTGTTTAAGCTGTGTGTTTGCCAGTGTGCCCCAGGCGGTTGTGTATATGTATGGGTGTGTTTAAGCTGTGTGTTTGCCAGTGTGCCCCAGGCTGTTGTGTATATGTATGGGTGTGTTTAAGCTGTGTGTTTGCCAGTGTGCCCCAGGCTGTTGTGTATATGTATGGGTGTGTTTAAGCTGTGTGTTTGCTGGTGTGCCCCAGGCTGTTGTGTATATGTATGGGTGTGTTTTAAGCTGTGTGTTTGCCAGTGTGCCCCAGGCTGTTGTGTATATGTATGGGTGTGTTTTAAGCTGTGTGTTTGCTGGTGTGCCCCAGGCGGTTGTGTATATGTATGGGTGTGTTTAAGCTGTGTGTTTGCCAGTGTGCCCCAGGCGGTTGTGTATATGTATGGGTGTGTTTTAAGCTGTGTGTTTGCCAGTGTGCCCCAGGCTGTTGTGTATATGTATGGATGTGTTTAAGCTGTGTGTTTGCCAGTGTGCCCCAGGCTGTTGTGTATATGTATGGATGTGTTTTAAGCTGTGTGTTTGCCAGTGTGCCCCAGGCTGTTGTGTATATGTATGGGTGTGTTTAAGCTGTGTGTTTGCCAGTGTGCCCCAGGCTGTTGTGTATATGTATGGATGTGTTTTAAGCTGTGTGTTTGCCAGTGTGCCCCAGGAGGTTGTGTATATGTACGGGTGTGTTTAAGCTGTGTGTTTGCCGGTGTTCCCCAGGCAGTGGCTGCTCTGCGGCGGGGCGACCTGTCCCAGACCTTCCCCCTGTGGCAGATGCGTCTGGTGGTGGACCTGTGGGACAGCCGGGTGATGCGGGCTGGGGGTCCGGCCGGACACCAGGGGGCGCTGCTCACCTCAGAGTTCCTCCCCGTCATGAAGAACATGGTGGACACGGCGCTGGACAGCTGGCTCACAGGTGATTTGATTTTGTATTTTATTTTGTATTTTTTGATACCTGGTACTCTGGCTCTTCATACAGTGATAATGTCTAAACTTTCCCTCCCGTTTCTCGGCTGACCTGTTAAGTACATACCTCTCACCTGTAGTGCTATTCATCTAGATCGTTTTGGTGCGAATTGCCGAGTTTTGGCGACATCGGTCGTAGAGATGTCTGCCTTCTCTCAATACAATGGAACTGGATGGCTCTCAGTTTGTGATGCTCAAAGCACCAAAGAAGGCCAGCGGTATCATCACTGCATGTCAAATCCACCTCATTAGCAGATTGGGTTCACCCGAGTGAAAAAACAAGTGGAAAGAAAAACATTTCCACGCTAAAATGTTGTCTTTTGTTGAGACGTGAACATGTCGCTGTCAAAAGGCAAAAGAAAGGTTGACGACGAGCACAGACAGTTTCAGGAGAAGTGGGAGAGATTATTTTTTTGTCGAATTCAAAGGGAATGCCGCCTGCCTCATTTGCAAAGAGAAAATCGCCGTACTAAAAGAATATAACCTGAAGCGAATAAGAATAAGAGAATAAGCAGGGATGCAACCTAATCACCTTTAGGTAACAGTGAGTCATCTTTTTCATCCCAAAATAGGGCACTTAAGTGAATGATTTTTGTGCCTGCCCTGGTATCTGTCACCTTTTTAACTATCCATGACTTTGCGAACGATATTCCTCTTTATATTGACGTTTGGACATTGTGCTACAGATGGCGATGCTGGCAGGTGAACAAGTTTATCCTCACTGATTGACACTAACTGCACACATCACTCACTCACCTCGGTCAGGGTGCAGGGATTTCTTCAAGGCACGGGCCGCGGAGGGGGAGGAGTCAACAGGCTTGGGCCATGGAGGGGGAGGAGTAAACAGGCTTGTGCTGCGGAGGGGGAGGAGTAAACAGGCTTGGGCCGCGGAGGGGGAGGAGTCAACAGGCTTGGGCCATGGAGGGGGAGGAGTAAACAGGCTTGTGCCGCGGAGGGGGAGGAGTAAACAGGCTTGGGCCGCGGAGGGGGAGGAGTCAACAGGCTTGGGCCATGGAGGGGGAGGAGTAAACAGGCTTGTGCCGCGGAGGGGGAGGAGTAAACAGGCTTGGGCCACGGAGGGGGAGGAGTAAACAGGCTTGTGCCGCGGAGGGGGAGGAGTAAACAGGCTTGGGCCATGGAGGGGGAGGAGTAAACAGGCTTGTGCCGCGGAGGGGGAGGAGTAAACAGGCTTGTGCCGCGGAGGGGGAGGAGTAAACAGGCTTGGGCGGTGGAGGGGGAGGAGTAAACAGGCTTGGGCCACAGAGGGGCAAGAGTAAACATGCTTGGGCCACGGAGGGGGAGGAGTAAACATGCTTGGGCTGCGGAGGGGGAGGAGTAAACAGGCTTGGGCCACGGAGGGGGAGGAGTAAACAGGCTTGGGCCACGGAGGGGGAGGAGTAAACATATTCCTTGCTTTCATAATATTACTGTATTATGCATGCTTACATATTGTTGTCATGGTCTTTGTCTATAGTGTTGTGATTACTAATTTATTTGTATTAAAAGCTTTTTTATTGTTATTAATTTTATTTTATCTATTTATTTATTTACCCTACCCCCCTTCCCCCCCTGGCAGTTGCATATACTATATTGAATGTGTCACGCAGTACCTGTCTGGTACATTTCCCCATATCGGGTATTCTTTCGCTAGTGAAAGCGATTCTTGGCAGGCGGGTTGGGTTGTTTTAGTGGCTCTTCACCAGGCGTGCCCCCGCCGAGCGACAGACCAAATCTGCATTTCTTTGAAGATGGTGGGAGTTGACGCGGTTGGCTGAATATGTCTCACCCTGGACGTGTCTCAACTCGTTAACACACTGTCATTTAGTTTAACAGTACACACTCAAACACACATTCCATCAGTGGCTCACACACTTAGACACACACACACACACACACACACACACACTTAAGCATGGGAAACAGGTGGTAGTTAAACCAGATAGTGATTACGTAAACGCTTAACTGGAACATTCATGAATTCACTGGCAGACTGATCAGAGGGGCCATGCCTACTTAAATAAGACAATACGTTTCTGCTCTGCTATGTTTCAGATCTAACCTCTTTCATGTCCGTGCGCTCTGCACTCAGCTGTGTTGCATTTGTCAGGAGAACACAGTTACCCTTGGTCAAAAGAGGTGTCTGCAATATTTTCATTTTGTGATTTACATATGATTTGTATGAATAATCTGCAGTGTAATGTAAGTATAGTCAAACAAAAACCGTTTCAGATCCAAAAGGAACAATGGATGGCAGGTATAGGGCCCGGGCCCAGTTGCACTAAGCACCTTAGGTTAAGATTTCCCTTAGAGTCAGAGTTAAGGTGTCCATAAAATAGAATTGGCTGGACAAAACACCCTTAAATATTGTGCTTATGTTTTCCTTAAAATGTTTAACCTTATGGAGAAGATTTAAGGGTGTTATGTGCAGCCGATTCTATTTGATGGTCACCTTAACCTCTGACTCTAAGGGACATCTTAACCTAAGGTGCTTTGGGCAACTGGGCCCTGAACTTTTGTGAACCACAGATTGTAATCATGTAACACGGACATACCCAACGCTCGTCTTATGTTTGTTTATTGTTTGTTTTGTATGTGACTAAATGTGCAAAAATCTAAAATTTAAGTAAAAAAAAAATGGTAAGAAAGAAATGTTTTATTATCTTAGTTAAAATTGGCTAAGTGGGGGGGCGGCGGTGTGTGTCACGATTGTGATGTCATCAGTGATGTCACTTGAGCAATTGTGATGTCATCAGTGATGTCTGTTGAGCAGTGGTGATGTCATCAGTGATGCCACTCGAACAATTGTTGTGTTGTCATCAGTGATGTCACCCGAGCAACTGTGATGTCATCAGTGTCTTCCTAATTGGGCTCTGTGGTGGTGGTGTCTATCTGTAGTGGATGGATGAATCCAGAAGGCCATAAAGGATCAACATAAAGGATGCCAACTGCCATAAAACACCATAGAAGAAGAAGATGTCTGTCTGTGGCGCTGTCGGTCTCCAGAGTCTCCACCCTAGGAATCCAGCACGAGATTCCTAGGAATATAAAATATTTTAATCACCATCATTCCTCACAATTATTATTAGCCTTGATGATTTGAGGAACACAATTGTTTGATTGAACTGTTTCTCTAACACCATCCTATCTGCTTTAAACATAATTGGTCTTTCATTATCTGTGCTCTCCAGAACCGTTCGTCCGATCGACTTCAAACTTGGGGAGTGCGCTTAGGGTAGGGTGTAGGGCAATTAGGTATAGTGCCACCTACTGACAACACAAAAAGTTGTTTATCTCACGGGCCGTTTGTCCGATCGACTTCAAACTGGGAGAGTGCGCTGCTGGGAACCGCCCAGAACACACACAGACCTTACACACACAACACAATATCGGGGTGGAGTCCCAGCAAATTTATTTTTTAAATCGCAATAATATTGCACCGTGACCTAAGTATCGTCGTGATCATATCGTAGCGTGGGGCCTCTGGAGATTCCCGCCCCTAGTACTTACTGAGGCCTATGCCGTTACCACAGCAACCCATGCAGATAGGTTGGTGATGTCTGCACAAACCTCATCTCATCACTGCAGACAGTTAAAATCCCCCTATTTTTTGTTTGTTTGTGTGAAGCCCTAACACTGTGTCAAATGCTTCTACTCTATGTTGTGTGAAGCAACCGTGTACTCTCTGCCCATGACAAATTCCCCCCCCAGGGACAATAAAGTGGAACCAAGCCAAACCAAATCGGATGTGCCTGCAGTCTAAACGAGGCCAAAACGCCTTGTGGCTTTCAGAAACCTGCAGATGGCCTGTACATCAGGGGTTCTCAACTGGTCGAAACCTCACAACCCATATTTTTCCTTAGTCATTAAGTCACGATCCAATTTTCAGATTTGGACCACTTTGAAAATGGCCTTGCCATGCCAAAATTTGTAAAGAAATGGGTGGTACCAATGGATGCCTTAGGTCTTTTAGTTTCATAGGATACCAGAATCGTCACTCTAGCTACAATTGAGCCCACTAGAGCCTCTGAAAGATAGTATAACTTCTTTTTTTCCATGCACACTCAAAACGGCCCCCTGACCACCTTTTGGGTCACGACCCACCAGTTGAGAAACACTGCTGTAAATGAACTCAACACTGCCCCCTGTGTGTGTTTCTCCTCCAGACCACAGCTCAGTCTTACGGTCCTACATGCTGGGCGAGGCCCTCGACAAAGACGCCCAGTCCACCATGCTGGCCTGCTTCCTGGTCTACCGCTCCATCCCCTGTCTCAGGAACACACACACACAGCTGGAGGGTAAGACACACACACACATACACACACACACACACACAGCTGGAGGGTAACACACACACACACACAGCTGGAGGGTAAGACACACACACACACAGCTGGAGGGTAACACACACACACATACACACACAGCTGGAGGGTAAGACACACACACAAAACACACAGCTGGAGGGTAACACACACACACACACACACACAGCTGGAGGTTAAGACACACACACACACACAGCTGGAGGGTAACACACACAGAAATAGTATCCTTCTTTGCCTTGTATATTTTCTTAATTTTGTCTGCTTTTTGCAAGGTATATTTTAAAAAAAATCTTTAATTGGCCAAATCTTTGCCTATACTGTATATTCAAGAAAAATATTGGTATCTGCATAATATCAGTATAGTATATATATATAGTATCGGAATCGGATCGGAAGTGGAAAAAATGTGGATCGGTGCATCCCTATCAAAAGATGTCGCCGTCGGTTTAGAACGCAAATCAGTTCTCATAAACACGGGCCATATCCAAAATGTTTTCTAGTGATGCCAATTTGGTCTTACTCTCCGAGCAAAAGCAAAAGCCGTTTGGTGTCATTTACTCTACGTTTATAAAGTTTGCAATATTTGATGGTGCAGAAAATATTCGTGAAACGTGCAATTTCATATTCATAATATGGGCCTTTTGAGACTGTAACGGCTATACAAATAAACTTGCCTTAAAGTCGAACTGAACCCGTTCGTCACGTGCATAATGAGTCTGTTTCATACTGAAAACAGTTTGTCTAAGATGACAGGTTGAGAGGCGGGTCATAGTATCATGTAGATGATTTTATTTGACAATTCTGGGGACTGGATTGGGCTTTGGCCAATCCTGGCGTGTTCCGCCTCCAAATCGAGTGGGATTCAGTGTGTTGTGGCGCTCCCCTCGGGAAGAGCCTGCTGACGCGAGGTTAGTGGCTGAGTGGAGCTCAGCGAGCCGCAGGCAGCCAGCTGCCTTCGTGTTGCCGAGCGGAGAGTGCAGCACGTCGGCCTGGAATCTCCGAAGTGCGACCCCGCCCTGACAGCCAAGCTCTCGGATGCGCGCGCCATTATCGCTGCTGTAAATACGATATCCCTGGAATGCGCGTTTTAACGAGCCAGTTACATTTCTTTGCATTCTTAGAGATTATAGTTTTTGTTTTTTGTTCATGTTTCTAACAATTGGCCAAGTTAGTAGTTAGTTTATGGGATAGGAATTCTGCCAGATGACAGGCACTAGGCGCCATTTTCTACTTCATTTGGAAGAGAAAATTATCCTGAAATGAAGATTTGATTGACAGCTGCATGTCGTGATATGATTGGTTGAAATGGGGTAGAAATTTGATAGTACTAGGTGACGTCAGCAAACTGTACATTACTGTTATCTGTGAAATCTTGAAAAATGAACTTTTGATGTGAAAAAGTGTGAAAAACTAAAGAAATTACATTTTTGTGATTGTTTTGGCATACATTATTAAATAGGTGCACTGCATACCCAGGTATTTGAACTAAAAGAAAAGAAAAGTCATTTTTGGGTTCAGCTCGACTTTAAGCGTACTGAAGGACCTCACCGCGATGCAGCAGCATGAGCTCAGTGGTTAGCACTGTTTCCTCCCAGCAAGAAGGTCCCGCGTTCGAACCCCGGTCTGTCTCAGGTCCCTTCTGTGTTGAGTTTGCATGTTTGTTGATTTTTCTTTTTTAGTCCCGCCTCTTCCTCGATTTTGATTGGTCGTTCGGAAAAAGTGACACTGATGATCAGCAGCGCTCAAGTTGAAATGTTGTCTACTTGAGGCGCCCAGAGCACTCCGCCCAAAAACACTACGATGCCAGGTGCCCAGAGCACTCGGCCCAAAAACACTAAGATGCCAGGTGCCCAGAGCACTCGGCCCAAAAACACTAAGATGCCAGGTGCGGTGCTGGGAAGAGGAGCGTTCCTAGTGCGTCCTTATCATCCACAATGAATTGCAGAAGGTCGCTGGCAGCTCAAAAAAAGCTTTCTGTGGACACGGTACCTAACAATGGAGAAAATCCATTTGGGCTCTTCTGCTCTGTGAGGAGCGACCTCAATAATATATTATCTTCTTGTCTCTGTGTGTTTTGGAGAGGAGCAGACTGGTAAAGTGTTGTCTTGTCTCTCTGTGTGTTTTGGAGAGGAGCAGCCTGGTAAAGTGTTGTCTTGTCTCTCTGTGTGTTTTGGAGAGGAGCAGCCTGGTAAAGTGTTGTTGTCTTCTTGTCTCTGTGTGTTTTGGAGAGGAGCAGACTGGTAAAGTGTTGTCTTGTCTCTCTGTGTGTTTTGGAGAGGAGCAGCCTGGTAAAGTGTTGTCGTCTTGTCTCTCTGTGTGTTTTGAGAGGAGCAGCCTGGTAAAGTGTTGTCGTCTTGTCTCTCTGTGTGTTTTGAGAGGAGCAGCCTGGTAAAGTGTTGTTGTCTTGTGTCTCTGTGTGTTTTGGAGAGGAGCAGCCTGGTAAAGTGTTGTTGTCTTGTCTCTCTGTGTGTTTTGAGAGGAGCAGCCTGGTAAAGTGTTGTTGTCTTGTCTCTCTGTGTGTTTTGGAGAGGAGCAGCCTGGTAAAGTGTTGTTGTCTTGTCTCTCTGTGTGTTTTGAAGAGGAGCAGCCTGGTAAAGTGTTGTTGTCTTGTCTCTCTGTGTGTTTTGGAGAGGAGCAGCCTGGTAAAGTGTTGTCGTCTTGTCTCTCTGTGTGTTTTGGAGAGGAGCAGCCTGGTAAAGTGTTGTTGTCTTGTGTCTCTGTGTGTTTTGGAGAGGAGCAGCCTGGTAAAGTGTTGTTGTCTTGTCTCTCTGTGTGTTTTGGAGAGGAGCAGCCTGGTAAAGTGTTGTTGTCTTGTGTCTCTGTGTGTTTTGGAGAGGAGCAGCCTGGTAAAGTGTTGTTGTCTTGTCTCTCTGTGTGTTTTGGAGAGGAGCAGCCTGGTAAAGTGTTGTTGTCTTGTCTCTCTGTGTGTTTTGAGAGGAGCAGCCTGGTAAAGTGTTGTCGTCTTGTCTCTCTGTGTGTTTTGAGAGGAGCAGCCTGGTAAAGTGTTGTCGTCTTGTCTCTCTGTGTGTTTTGAGAGGAGCAGCCTGGTAAAGTGTTGTTGTCTTGTCTCTCTGTGTGTTTTGGAGAGGAGCAGCCTGGTAAAGTGTTGTTGTCTTGTCTCTCTGTGTGTTTTGGAGAGGAGCAGCCTGGTAAAGTGTTGTCGTCTTGTCTCTCTGTGTGTTTTGAGAGGAGCAGCCTGGTAAAGTGTTGTTGTCTTGTCTCTCTGTGTGTTTTGAGAGGAGCACCCTGGTAAAGTGTTGTTGTCTTGTCTCTCTGTGTGTTTTGGAGAGGAGCAGCCTGGTAAAGTGTTGTTGTCTTGTCTCTCTGTGTGTTTTGAGAGGAGCAGCCTGGTAAAGTGTTGTTGTCTTGTCTCTCTGTGTGTTTTGGAGAGGAGCAGCCTGGTAAAGTGTTGTTGTCTTGTCTCTCTGTGTGTTTTGAGAGGAGCAGCCTGGTAAAGTGTTGTTGTCTTGTCTCTCTGTGTGTTTTGAGAGGAGCAGCCTGGTAAAGTGTTGTCGTCTTGTCTCTCTGTGTGTTTTGGAGAGGAGCAGCCTGGTAAAGTGTTGTTGTCTTGTCTCTCTGTGTGTTTTGAGAGGAGCAGCCTGGTAAAGTGTTGTTGTCTTGTGTCTCTGTGTGTTTTGAGAGGAGCAGCCTGGTAAAGTGTTGTTGTCTTGTGTGTCTGTGTGTTTTGGAGAGGAGCAGCCTGGTAAAGTGTTGTTGTCTTGTCTCTCTGTGTGTTTTGGAGAGGAGCAGCCTGGTAAAGTGTTGTTGTCTTGTGTCTCTGTGTGTTTTGAGTGTTTTGGAGAGGAGCAGCCTGGTAAAGTGTTGTTGTCTTGTCTCTCTGTGTGTTTTGAGAGGAGCAGCCTGGTAAAGTGTTGTTGTCTTGTGTCTCTGTGTGTTTTGAGAGGAGCAGCCTGGTAAAGTGTTGTTGTCTTGTCTCTCTGTGTGTTTTGGAGAGGAGCAGCCTGGTAAAGTGTTGTTGTCTTGTGTCTCTGTGTGTTTTGAGAGGAGCAGCCTGGTAAAGTGTTGTTGTCTTGTCTCTCTGTGTGTTTTGGAGAGGAGCAGCCTGGTAAAGTGTTGTTGTCTTGTCTCTCTGTGTGTTTTGGAGAGGAGCAGCCTGGTAAAGTGTTGTTGTCTTGTCTCTCTGTGTGTTTTGGTGAGGAGCAGCCTGGTAAAGTGTTGTTGTCTTGTGTCTCTGTGTGTTTTGAGAGGAGCAGCCTGGTAAAGTGTTGTTGTCTTGTCTCTCTGTGTGTTTTGGAGAGGAGCAGCCTGGTAAAGTGTTGTTGTCTTGTGTCTCTGTGTGTTTTGAGAGGAGCAGCCTGGTAAAGTGTTGTTGTCTTGTCTCTCTGTGTGTTTTGGAGAGGAGCAGCCTGGTAAAGTGTTGTTGTCTTGTCTCTCTGTGTGTTTTGAGAGGAGCAGCCTGGTAAAGTGTTGTTGTCTTGTGTCTCTGTGTGTTTTGAGAGGAGCAGCCTGGTAAAGTGTTGTTGTCTTGTCTCTCTGTGTGTTTTGGAGAGGAGCAGCCTGGTAAAGTGTTGTTGTCTTGTCTCTCTGTGTGTTTTGGAGAGGAGCAGCCTGGTAAAGTGTTGTTGTCTTGTCTCTCTGTGTGTTTTGGAGAGGAGCAGCCTGGTAAAGTGTTGTTGTCTTGTGTCTCTGTGTGTTTTGGAGAGGAGCAGCCTGGTAAAGTGTTGTTGTCTTGTGTCTCTGTGTGTTTTGAGAGGAGCAGCCTGGTAAAGTGTTGTTGTCTTGTGTGTCTGTGTGTTTTGGAGAGGAGCAGCCTGGTAAAGTGTTGTTGTCTTGTCTCTCTGTGTGTTTTGGAGAGGAGCAGCCTGGTAAAGTGTTGTTGTCTTGTGTGTCTGTGTGTTTTGGAGAGGAGCAGCCTGGTAAAGTGTTGTTGTCTTGTCTCTCTGTGTGTTTTGGAGAGGAGCAGCCTGGTAAAGTGTTGTTGTCTTGTCTCTCTGTGTGTTTTGGAGAGGAGCAGCCTGGTAAAGTGTTGTTGTCTTGTCTCTCTGTGTGTTTTGAGAGGAGCAGCCTGGTAAAGTGTTGTTGTCTTGTCTCTCTGTGTGTTTTGAGAGGAGCAGCCTGGTAAAGTGTTGTTGTCTTGTGTCTCTGTGTGTTTTGGAGAGGAGCAGCCTGGTAAAGTGTTGTTGTCTTGTCTCTCTGTGTGTTTTGGAGAGGAGCAGCCTGGTAAAGTGTTGTTGTCTTGTCTCTCTGTGTGTTTTGAGAGGAGCAGCCTGGTAAAGTGTTGTTGTCTTGTGTCTCTGTGTGTTTTGGAGAGGAGCAGCCTGGTAAAGTGTTGTTGTCTTGTGTCTCTGTGTGTTTTGGAGAGGAGCAGCCTGGTAAAGTGTTGTTGTCTTGTCTCTCTGTGTGTTTTGGAGAGGAGCAGCCTGGTAAAGTGTTGTTGTCTTGTCTCTCTGTGTGTTTTGAGAGGAGCAGCCTGGTAAAGTGTTGTTGTCTTGTGTCTCTGTGTGTTTTGGAGAGGAGCAGCCTGGTAAAGTGTTGTTGTCTTGTCTCTCTGTGTGTTTTGGAGAGGAGCAGCCTGGTAAAGTGTTGTTGTCTTGTCTCTCTGTGTGTTTTGGAGAGGAGCAGCCTGGTAAAGTGTTGTTGTCTTGTCTCTCTGTGTGTTTTGGAGAGGAGCAGCCTGGTAAAGTGTTGTTGTCTTGTCTCTCTGTGTGTTTTGGAGAGGAGCAGCCTGGTAAAGTGTTGTTGTCTTGTCTCTCTGTGTGTTTTGGAGAGGAGCAGCCTGGTAAAGTGTTGTTGTCTTGTCTCTCTGTGTGTTTTGGAGAGGAGCAGCCTGGTAAAGTGTTGTTGTCTTGTCTCTCTGTGTGTTTTGGAGAGGAGCAGCCTGGTAAAGTGTTGTCGTCTTGTCTCTCTGTGTGTTTTGGAGAGGAGCAGCCTGGTAAAGTGTTGTTGTCTTGTGTCTCTGTGTGTTTTGGAGAGGAGCAGCCTGGTAAAGTGTTGTTGTCTTGTGTCTCTGTGTGTTTTGAAGAGGAGCAGCCTGGTAAAGTGTTGTCGTCTTGTCTCTCTGTGTGTTTTGGAGAGGAGCAGCCTGGTAAAGTGTTGTCGTCTTGTCTCTCTGTGTGTTTTGGAGAGGAGCAGCCTGGTAAAGTGTTGTTGTCTTGTGTCTCTGTGTGTTTTGGAGAGGAGCAGCCTGGTAAAGTGTTGTTGTCTTGTCTCTCTGTGTGTTTTGGAGAGGAGCAGCCTGGTAAAGTGTTGTTGTCTTGTCTCTCTGTGTGTTTTGGAGAGGAGCAGCCTGGTAAAGTGTTGTTGTCTTGTCTCTCTGTGTGTTTTGAGAGGAGCAGCCTGGTAAAGTGTTGTTGTCTTGTCTCTCTGTGTGTTTTGGAGAGGAGCAGCCTGGTAAAGTGTTGTTGTCTTGTCTCTCTGTGTGTTTTGGAGAGGAGCAGCCTGGTAAAGTGTTGTTGTCTTGTGTCTCTGTGTGTTTTGGAGAGGAGCAGCCTGGTAAAGTGTTGTTGTCTTGTCTCTCTGTGTGTTTTGAGAGGAGCAGCCTGGTAAAGTGTTGTCGTCTTGTCTCTCTGTGTGTTTTGAGAGGAGCAGCCTGGTAAAGTGTTGTCGTCTTGTGTCTCTGTGTGTTTTGGAGAGGAGCAGCCTGGTAAAGTGTTGTTGTCTTGTCTCTCTGTGTGTTTTGGAGAGGAGCAGCCTGGTAAAGTGTTGTCTTGTCTCTCTGTGTGTTTTGGAGAGGAGCAGCCTGGTAAAGTGTTGTTGTCTTGTGTCTCTGTGTGTTTTGGAGAGGAGCAGCCTGGTAAAGTGTTGTTGTCTTGTGTCTCTGTGTGTTTTGAGAGGAGCAGCCTGGTAAAGTGTTGTTGTCTTGTGTCTCTGTGTGTTTTGGAGAGGAGCAGCCTGGTAAAGTGTTGTTGTCTTGTGTCTCTGTGTGTTTTGAGAGGAGCAGCCTGGTAAAGTGTTGTTGTCTTGTGTCTCTGTGTGTTTTGGAGAGGAGCAGCCTGGTAAAGTGTTGTTGTCTTGTGTCTCTGTGTGTTTTGGAGAGGAGCAGCCTGGTAAAGTGTTGTTGTCTTGTCTCTCTGTGTGTTTTGGAGAGGAGCAGCCTGGTAAAGTGTTGTTGTCTTGTGTCTCTGTGTGTTTTGAGAGGAGCAGCCTGGTAAAGTGTTGTTGTCTTGTGTCTCTGTGTGTTTTGGAGAGGAGCAGCCTGGTAAAGTGTTGTTGTCTTGTCTCTCTGTGTGTTTTGAGAGGAGCAGCCTGGTAAAGTGTTGTTGTCTTGTGTCTCTGTGTGTTTTGGAGAGGAGCAGCCTGGTAAAGTGTTGTCTTGTCTCTCTGTGTGTTTTGAAGAGGAGCAGCCTGGTAAAGTGTTGTTGTCTTGTCTCTCTGTGTGTTTTGAGAGGAGCAGCCTGGTAAAGTGTTGTTGTCTTGTGTCTCTGTGTGTTTTGAGAGGAGCAGCCTGGTAAAGTGTTGTTGTCTTGTCTCTCTGTGTGTTTTGAGAGGAGCAGCCTGGTAAAGTGTTGTTGTCTTGTGTCTCTGTGTGTTTTGGAGAGGAGCAGCCTGGTAAAGTGTTGTTGTCTTGTGTCTCTGTGTGTTTTGAAGAGGAGCAGCCTGGTAAAGTGTTGTTGTCTTGTCTCTCTGTGTGTTTTGGAGAGGAGCAGCCTGGTAAAGTGTTGTCGTCTTGTCTCTCTGTGTGTTTTGGAGAGGAGCAGCCTGGTAAAGTGTTGTCGTCTTGTCTCTCTGTGTGTTTTGGAGAGGAGCAGCCTGGTAAAGTGTTGTTGTCTTGTCTCTCTGTGTGTTTTGAAGAGGAGCAGCCTGGTAAAGTGTTGTTGTCTTGTCTCTCTGTGTGTTTTGAGAGGAGCAGCCTGGTAAAGTGTTGTTGTCTTGTGTCTCTGTGTGTTTTGAGAGGAGCAGCCTGGTAAAGTGTTGTTGTCTTGTGTCTCTGTGTGTTTTGGAGAGGAGCAGCCTGGTAAAGTGTTGTTGTCTTGTGTCTCTGTGTGTTTTGGAGAGGAGCAGCCTGGTAAAGTGTTGTTGTCTTGTCTCTCTGTGTGTTTTGAGAGGAGCAGCCTGGTAAAGTGTTGTTGTCTTGTCTCTCTGTGTGTTTTGAGAGGAGCAGCCTGGTAAAGTGTTGTTGTCTTGTCTCTCTGTGTGTTTTGGAGAGGAGCAGCCTGGTAAAGTGTTGTTGTCTTGTCTCTCTGCAGGCTGTGGGTCTTTGGGGGATGTGTTGGTGCGTTGCAGCCAGCTGGGCATTCCTCTCCGGGATCTGCTGCGACTCTACCCTGTGCTGCTGGGCTCTGCCTCTGGACCGCAGACCCTGCCCGGGCTCCCCCAGCACGCATACTGACCCCTCCCCCCACCCGAACATAGACTGGCCCCTCCCCCCACCCGAACATAGACTGGCCCCTCCCCCCACATGAACATAGACTGGCCCCTCCCCCACACCCGAACATAGACTCCCCCCCCCACCCGAACATAGACTGGCCCCTCCCCCCACCCAAACATAGACTGGCCCCTCCCCCCACATGAACATAGACTGGCCCCTCCCCCCACCTGAACATAGACTGGCCCCTCCCCCCACCCGTACATAGACTGCCCCCCCCCACCCAAACATAGACTGGCCCCTCCCCCCACCCGAACATAGACTGACCCCTCCCCCACCCACCCAAACATAGACTGGCCCCCCCTCACCCGAACATAGACTGGCCTCTCCCCCCACCAGAACATAGACTGCCCCCCCCACCCACACCCAAACATAGACTGGCCCCTCCCCCCACCCGAACATAGACTGACCCCTCCCCCATCCACCCAAACATAGACTGTCCCCCCCTCACCCGAACATGGACTGGCCCTGGGCTCCAGAGACACAGTCCGTCACCTGGCCCTCACGCCTCAGCCAATGGCACGGTCTGTTTCTGCCCACATGACGGCAGTCTCCTAATATCCCTCCTCTTGTAATTACGCCCGAGTCCTCAGACCAAACAAACTCTGGCCCTCATGTTGCCTTTACTTCCTCTTTCTGTGTCTGACCTTTGACACTTTACGAGTTCAATCGACTTTATGAGACAAATGTGGCCGCGGGATCACTGTTACGACACCGCATGATGCTCGAGCAGGAAGCTAACCGCTAAACTCCTCTGTTTAGCTTGGCTTCATTTATTTTCAGCAAAGTTCCTATACGCAGGTCTGGAAAAGGATCAAATATTCATTTGATTTTGGATAGGTTTTGGATAGTTTGGGAATTAGAAAAAAAAAGAGCCTAGAAACGTATGTTGTATAATCTTCAAAACCCTCTCGTGAGTCAAACTCGCCCGATATCAAACTGCTGTGATGATGTCACTGACTCCTTTCCCATCTTTTGCTCCTAGTTCAGGACCAGAGCTGATGTCACTGCATCGTTCTTATTGTAGATTGTATGTAAAATGTTTGTACTAAAAATATACCATTTAATAATAACGAAATAAATTAAATGCTATTTGTTGCCATTCCAAGTGAGTGATTTGTATTCCTAGCAGTGTTTGTGTTGTACGTGTGTGTGTGTGTGTGTGTGTGTGTGTGTGTGTGTGTGTGTGTGTGTGTGTGTGTGTGTGTGTGTGTGAGTGCAGTGTGTGTGGGCTGTTCCTCAGCCAACTGAACGCTCAGGGCTTCAGTACATTTCTCACATTGCTAACAAACAGCTCTGAGAACATTCCTGAGCAAATGAAAAACATTGCAACAAGCAAGCATCCCACACCCTGCACACAGAGCTGTAGGACACATCAAGCATCCCTCACCCTGCACACACAGAGCTGCAGAACACATCAAGTATCCCACACCCTGCACACACAGAGCTGCAGAACACATCAAGTATCCCACACCCTGCACACACAGAGCTGCAGAACACATCAAGTATCCCTCACCCTGCACACAGAGCTGTAGAACACATCAAGTATCCCTCACCCTGCACACAGAGCTGCAGAACACATCAAGTATCCCTCACCCTGCACACAGAGCTGCAGAACACATCAAGCATCCCTCACCCTGCACACAGAGCTGCAGAACACATCAAGCATCCCACACCCTGCACACAGAGCTGTAGAACACATCAAGCATCCCACACCCTGCACACAGAGCTGCAGAACACATCAAGTATCCCACACCCTGCACACAGAGCTGCAGAACACATCAAGTATCCCTCACCCTGCACACAGAGCTGTAGAACACATCAAGTATCCCACACCCTGCACACAGAGCTGTAGAACACATCAAGTATCCTTCACCCTGCACACAGAGCTGTAGAACACATCAAGTATCCTTCACCCTGCACACAGCTGCAGAACACATCAAGTATCCCACACCCTGCACACAGAGCTGCAGAACACATCAAGTATCCCTCACCCTGCACACAGAGCTGTAGAACACATCAAGTATCCTTCACCCTGCACACAGAGCTGTAGAACACATCAAGTATCCTTCACCCTGCACACAGCTGCAGAACACATCAAGTATCCTTCACCCTGCACACAGCTGCAGAACACATCAAGTATCCTTCACCCTGCACACAGCTGCAGAACACATCAAGCATCCCTCACCCTGCACACAGCTGCAGAACACATCAAGTATCCTTCACCCTGCACACAGAGAGCTGTAGAACACATCAAGTATCCTTCACCCTGCACACAGCTGCAGAACACATCAAGTATCCTTCACCCTGCACACAGCTGCAGAACACATCAAGCATCCCTCACCCTGCACACAGCTGCAGAACACATCAAGTATCCTTCACCCTGCACACAGAGAGCTGTAGAACACATCAAGTATCCTTCACCCTGCACACAGAGCTGCAGAACACATCAAGTATCCTTCACCCTGCACACAGAGCTGTAGAACACATCAAGTATCCTTCACCCTGCACACAGAGAGCTGTAGAACACATCAAGTATCCTTCACCCTGCACACAGAGAGCTGTAGAACACATCAAGTATCCTTCACCCTGCACACAGCTGCAGAACACATCAAGTATCCCACACCCTGCACACAGAGCTGCAGAACACATCAAGTATCCTTCACCCTGCACACAGAGCTGTAGAACACATCAAGTATCCTTCACCCTGCACACAGCTGCAGAACACATCAAGTATCCCACACCCTGCACACAGAGAGCTGTAGAACACATCAAGTATCCTTCACCCTGCACACAGAGCTGCAGAACACATCAAGCATCCTTCACCCTGCACACAGAGAGCTGCAGAACACATCAAGCATCCTTCACCCTGCACACAGAGAGCTGCAGAACACATCAAGCATCCCTCACCCTGCTGGTGTGGGCGGACACCAGATGATTTGTTGCAGCTTTTACCAGTGGAGGGAAGAGAAGCAGCATGTCATACCACAGTATATTTACTGTTCCTTTGCTCAATGACTCTCACCCCTATTTCATATCAAAGACCCTCATGCTGCATATTAGAGCCACAGACCCATATTTGATGAGTTTTTCTCAGTCCCAAAACTATTTCTATTGCTACAATAGATAACGATTGTGTCCAGACCTCCTGCATTCTCTAACTGTGTTAACATCTTGTAAATGAAACAATGCAGTTTAACAATTCAATTGAGCAGTTTGCTGGGGACCGCCTGGCACCCCCTGCAGAATCACAATCACTTTTATTGCCACAATATGCAAATTAGATGACATAGGAGGAATGTGTCTTAGTGTCATTATGCAGCGTAGCGGTCATGTCAATATTCAGAGATAAAGAAATAGGAAACATATCTAAAGGTAGGGTCCTTCCTTGGTAGCGGGGGCTTTCGGGCCTAGTTGACTGCCATTGGGAAGATGCTGTTCTTGTGGCGAGAGGTTCTGGTCTCGACAGAGTCTCTTGCCGAGCGGGAGTGTTTTGAAGAGTTTGTGTCGGGGGCGGGAGGGGGCGGCCATGATCTTAACGAGACCGATTCAGCATCCTGGCGCTGTGTGCAGGTCCTGAAGGGATGGCAGGTTGCATCCGATCACCTCAGCACAGCGGATGATGCACTGCAGTCTGTTAATGTCCTTGAGAGTGGCAGCAACGTACCATCGATTATAAAATCGTATGAATGTGACTTGTAACCTGACTGTTGTGTTCAAACTGTCTCTATGACCACACAATGCCAACCAGGTTGCACTGTGTACCTGACACAATATAATACCTTTGATATCACAACGTCTTCTTACTTAGGTAGTTATGTCTTTGCTATCTCATTGTGTATTTAGCTGGGAGATAATTAACATATCCGGTTCCCTGCAAACATCACGCTCTGTTTGTCAGTCAGCGAGTTTCTGACCAGACATTCAACACAAAGCAGCTAGCAGCCAGTCTGCTGGAGGCAGGGCCAGCAAGAGCTGGGAGGGCCCAACAGGAGCTGGGAGGGCCAGCAAGAGCTGGGAGGGCCCAACAGGAGCTGGGAGGGCCAACAGGAGGTGGGAGGGCCAACAAGAGCTGGGAGGGCCCAACAGGAGCTGGGAGGGCCAACAGGAGGTGGGAGGGCCAACAGGAGGTGGGAGGGCCAACAAGAGCTGGGAGGGCCAACAGGAGGTGGGAGGGCCCAACAGGAGCTGGGAGGGCCAACAGGAGGTGGGAGGGCCAACAGGAGGTGGGAGCAACAGGAGGTGGGACGGCCAACAGGAGGTGGGAGGGCCAACAGGAGGTGGGAGGGCCAGCAGGAGGTGGGAGGGCCAGCAGGAGGTGGGAGGGCCAGCAGGAGGTGGGAGGGCCAACAGGAGGTGGGAGGGCCAACAGGAGGTGGGAGGGCCAGCAGGAGGTGGGAGGGCCAACAGGAGGTGGGAGGGCCAACAGGAGCTGGGAAGGCCAACAGGAGGTGGGAGGGCCAGCAGGAGGTGGGAGGGCCAGCAGGAGGTGGGACGGCCAACAGGAGGTGGGAGGGCCAACAGGAGGTGGGAGGGCCAGCAGGAGGTGGGAGGGCCAGCAGGAGGTGGGAGGGCCAACAGGAGGTGGGAGGGCCAACAGGAGGTGGGAGGGCCAGCAGGAGGTGGGAGGGCCAACAGGAGGTGGCAGGGCCAACAGGAGCTGGGAAGGCCAACAGGAGGTGGGAGGGCCAGCAGGAGCTGGGAGGGCCAACAGGAGGTGGGGGGGCCAGCAGGAGGTGGGAGGGCCAACAGGAGGTGGGAGGGCCAACAGGAGGTGGGAGGGCCAGCAGGAGGTGGGACGGCCAACAGGAGGTGGGAGGGCCAGCAGGAGGTGGGAGGGCCAACAGGAGATGGGAGGGCCAACAGGAGGTGGGAGGGCCAGCAGGAGGTGGGAGGGCCAACAGGAGGTGGGAGGGCCAACAGGAGCTGGGAAGGCCAACAGGAGGTGGGAGGGCCAACAGGAGCTGGGAAGGCCAACAGGAGGTGGGAGGGCCAACAGGAGGTGGGAGGGCCAGCAGGAGGTGGGAGGGCCAACAGGAGGTGGGAGGGCCAACAGGAGGTGGGAGGGCCAACAGGAGCTGGGAAGGCCAACAGGAGGTGGGAGGGCCAACAGGAGCTGGGAAGGCCAACAGGAGGTGGGAGGGCCAACAGGAGGTGGGGGGGCCAACAGGAGGTGGGAGGGCCAACAGGAGGTGGGAGGGCCAACAGGAGGTGGGAGGGCCAACTGGAGGTGGGAGGGCATATGTGCATCAAGTCAACATCAAAGTCTGCTGCTTTTAACAGGCCTGCTCTTTCCAGTAAAGCCGAGTAAAAGGCCTGCGCTTCTTGTTTGAACTGCTTGTTGGATCTGTGCTGTTGCAGTGTCACATTCTGATTCAGTCCAGACAGTTGGTATTTAGGTCAAACTTAATGCAGGCAGTGCTTCTCTGTCATGCAAAAACCAACATAAAGTGTCTTAGTCAGGTGTTAGTCTCAATGCCAGACCCATGAGAGTTCTTACACTGTTATTGCATGCTGCAGATCTCTCTCTGGGTCTGATACACTACGTTACTGCATGCTGCAGATCTCTCTCTGGGTCTGATACACTACGTTACTGCATGCTGCAGATCTCTCTCTGGGTCTGATACACAACATTACTGCATGCTGCAGATCTCTCTCTGGGTCTGATACACTACGTTATTGCATGCTGCAGATCTCTCTCTGGGTCTGATACACTATGTTATTGCATGCTGCAGCTCTCTCTCTGGGTCTGATACACTATGTTACTGCATGCTGCAGATCTCTCTCTGGGTCTGATACACTATGTCACTGCCTGCTGCTGCAGATCTCTCTCTGGGTCTGATACACTACGTTACTGCATGCTGCAGCTCTCTCGCTGGGTATGATGCACTATGTTACTTACTGCATGCTGCAGATCTCTCTCTGGGTCTGATACACTACGTTACTGCATGCTGCAGATCTCTCTCTGGGTCTGATACACTACGTTACTGCATGCTGCAGATCTCTCTCTGGGTCTGATACACTACGTTACTGCATGCTGCAGATCTCTCTCTGGGTCTGATACACAACGTTACTGCATGCTGCAGATCTCTCTCTGGGTCTGATACACTACGTTATTGCATGCTGCAGATCTCTCTCTGGGTCTGATACACTATGTTATTGCATGCTGCAGCTCTCTCTCTGGGTCTGATACACTATGTTACTGCATGCTGCAGATCTCTCTCTGGGTCTGATACACTATGTCACTGCCTGCTGCTGCAGATCTCGCTCTGGGTCTGATACACTACGTTACTGCATGCTGCAGCTCTCTCGCTGGGTATGATGCACTATGTTACTGCATGCTGCAGAGCTCTCTCTGGGTCTGATACACTATGTTACTGCATGCTGCAGAGCTCTCTCTGGGTCTGATACACTATGTTACTGCATGCTGCAGATCTCTCTCTGGGTCTGATACACTATGTTACTGCATGCTGCAGAGCTCTCTCTGGGTCTGATACACTATGTTACTGCATGCTGCAGATCTCTCTCTGGGTCTGATACACTACGTTACTGCATGCTGCAGATCTCTCTCCGGGTCTGATACACTACGTTACTACATGCTGCAGATCTCTCTCTGGGTCTGATACACTATGTTACTGCATGCTGCAGATCTCTCTCTGGGTCTGATACACTACGTTACTGCATGCTGCAGCTCTCTCGCTGGGTATGATGCACTATGTTACTGCATGCTGCAGATCTCTCTCTGGGTCTGATACACTATGTTACTGCATGCTGCAGAGCTATCTCTGGGTCTGATACACTATGTTACTGCATGCTGCAGATCTCTCTGGGTCTGATACACTACGTTACTGCATGCTGCACATCTCTCTCTGGGTCTGATACACTATGTTACTGCATGCTGCAGATCTCTCTCTGGGTCTGATACACTATGTTACTGCATGCTGCAGATCTCTCTCTGGGTCTGATAGACTATGTTACTGCATGCTGCAGATCTCTCTCTGGGGTCTGATACACTATGTTACTGCATGCTGCAGATCTCTCTCTGGGTCTGATACACTATGTTACTGCATGCTGCAGATCTGTCTCTGGGTCTGATACACTACGTTACTGCATGCTGCAGATCTCTCTCTGGGTCTGATACACTACGTTACTGCATGCTGCAGATCTCTCTCTGGGTCTGATACACTACGTTACTGCATGCTGCAGATCTCTCTCTGGGTCTGATACACTACGTTACTGCATGCTGCAGATCTCTCTCTGGGTCTGATACACTATGTTACTGCATGCTGCAGAGCTATCTCTGGGTCTGATACACTATGTTACTGCATGCTGCAGATCTCTCTGGGTCTGATACACTACGTTACTGCATGCTGCACATCTCTCTCTGGGTCTGATACACTATGTTACTGCATGCTGCAGATCTCTCTCTGGGTCTGATACACTATGTTACTGCATGCTGCAGATCTCTCTCTGGGTCTGATAGACTATGTTACTGCATGCTGCAGATCTCTCTCTGGGGTCTGATACACTATGTTACTGCATGCTGCAGATCTCTCTCTGGGTCTGATACACTATGTTACTGCATGCTGCAGATCTGTCTCTGGGTCTGATACACTACGTTACTGCATGCTGCAGATCTCTCTCTGGGTCTGATACACTACGTTACTGCATGCTGCAGATCTCTCTCTTGGTCTGATACACTACGTTACTGCATGCTGCAGATCTCTCTCTGGGTCTGATACACTACGTTACTGCATGCTGCAGATCTCTCTCTGGGTCTGATACACTATGTCACTGCATGCTGCAGATCTCTCGCTGGGTCTGATACACTATGTTACTGCATGCTGCAGATCTCTCTCTGGGTCTGATACACTACGCTACTGCATGCTGCAGATCTCTCTCTGGGTCTGATACACTACATTACATGCTGCAGATCTCTCTCTGGGTCTGATACACTATGTTACTGCATTCTGCAGATCTCTCTCTGGGTCTGATACACTATGTTACTGCATGCTGCAGATCTCTCTCTGGGTCTGATACACTACGTTACTGCATGCTGCAGAGCTCTGTCGGAATCGCGGCCAGTGATTGGTTCCCCCGAAATCCTGGGGGCACCAATCAATCGGTAAAGACTAGCAATCAGGCGCGCCCATCGAACCCGACTATGTTGACTTTTGAAAACGAACCACTCTCTCATTGGTTGTACGACCTGTCAGTCACAAAATTTTTACCCCTAGAGCTGCCCTCAAAACAGCAGCAGGGCTGCGAAGTGACACAGACTCTATTATGTATGTATGTGAAGCGTAGCGATTCAATGTAGTTAAGTTAAGTTATCCTTTATTTATCCCCTTGGGGAAATTCATCCTCTGCATTTAACCCATCCTCTACTATAGGAACCTTCCTAGAACTAGGAGCAGTGGGCAGCCACTGTGCAGCACCCGGGGACCAACTCCAGTTCTTTTGCCAGTACCTTGGTCAGGGGCACTGACAGGAGTATTAACCCTAACATACATGTCTTTCTTGGATGGTGGGAGGAAACCGGAGCACCCGGAGAAAACCCACACAGACACGGGGAGAACATGCAAACTCCATACAGAAAGGACCTAAAAAGTAATATCAATATTTGAGTCTGGGGAGAGACTCACCTTCCACCTTGGCATTGATTATACAAGTCTGTGAACTCGACCTTAGAACAACATTTTCCAAAACATTTCCCCCTCATATTTGGTGTTTGAATGCTGCTGGTGCAGAGCGCTGTCTAATCTGCCATAGTGCTGGATTGGGTTGAGATGTGGTGACTGCGGAGGGCGTAGCATGAGAGTCACCTCGTTTTCATACTGATCGAACCATTCAGTGAGGCGTGATTTCGAATCGCACATAGGTTACGCAAAAACCACGCCCTGTGCCCGCCTACGCAGCAGTCAAGCGCCGGGATTGGCCAGGAGCAAGTCTTTTGTCTTCTTTTGACAGCTGGAATCTCCCACACCACAACCACTGCACAGCACGCAGCCCAGCGATTTCATGAACCAACTGAATTGCTCTTGATAGCGGACATTGAAATTAATTATTAGTGTAATGAAAACGTAACACACAAGCTTTTAACACATTTCCCACACACAACAAACACTGTGCCCAGCCCAGCGATTGTATTAACCAAATTGCTCTTGATAGCGGACATTGAAAATAAATTACTGTAATAACACATAACACAAGCTTTTAACACACAATCGATTTTTAAACATTTATTTCAAAACATCATTGTAAAATTCAGGCCTTTAGCCAAAGCTTCAAAAAACAGAGCTCAGCTGACAGTTTAACCTGCAAATGAAAAATATAAAATAAAAAATAGGCTACAGCACATAGGCCTAGCCCCCCTACCCCCCCCCCCCCCCCCCCCCCCCCCAGGCCAGCCGTTTGTTCCAAGCCAGTGAAGTCCCAACAATCTACAAAAACATGCAATAGGCCTAATATAAAATCATAGATAAAAAGTTGAATCATACACAAAAAATAAAAACAAAAGTAAAGGGTTAACCTTCCCAATGGCCAGCAGCATCTGTTATTCTGGCCTCATAATAAGCACTGAGGCGGGTGGTCAGAAAGTCAAATAACATTAAAATACATTGTATGCTTTGGTGCGATGTAGGATTTTGTCTTTCAATATCCTCATTGCAGCCTCGCTGCAGCCTCGCTTGGTGTTGTTGCTTCTCACAGGAATGTGTCCCTGTAACAGAGAGCCCAACATGAGCATGAGCGCCTGGCTAATCCCGGCGCTTGACTGCTGCGTAGGCGGGCACAGGGCGTGGTTTTTGCGTAACCTATGTGCGATTCGAAATCACGCTTCAGTGAGCCCTCATGCCCTGGGGATGTGGGCGTCGTCATCCTGGAAGAGACCACGCCCATCAGGATAGAAACAACTGTTTTGATTTGCAGTGACCCCCTCCCTCTAGGGGACAAGTTGACCCAAACCTTGTGCCCCTCCCCCCCCAGCATAACCGAGCCACCGGATCCCCTCATTGTGGGTCAAGCATTCACGCCACATTGTGTAGCCCCCCGCAGCTGGGAATCGAACTCACAACCTCGCGGGCGGGCCAGATCATAGAAATAAACATTCTGATTAATAGCGGATGGGTTGCTGGCGGTTGAAACGATGTATCATTAATGAGGAAAAATTATATTAACTACGTTCTCTAGTCTATGAACCTATTTTAAGCTACATTTTTCGTCAGGCACATTCTTAGTCGCCTATTGTAGATCCCTCAAAGGACCCACGGCCATAAATACAACAATAGCCATGTGGACGGCTCCACTTTTCGTCCATATATGGTCAATAATGTCACCCTCAAAAAGGAGTTTCCGCTGAAGACGTGTTTGAAGAGAAGACGCGTTCGTATTTTCCCATACAATGAGGCAATCAAGTAAACTAAACTTAAAGCTATAGATATAGTTAGCCGAGTAAGCTACATGAGGGCAAGTGGTGGACATAATAGAGCATGGAAGTTTATTTGGAGTCTTGGACTGCAGCGATCGCACCAACGGCAGCAGAAACCGTAAGTTTGCTCCTTTTATAGCGTTTTATAGCGTTTATAGCATCGGGTGCATGGCCGGCACGGATCTATAAATAGTATGAAATAATTTGCGTGGATTTATGGCGGGCGGACGGTTCATGCATATACGCGGATTAGGATGGCATAAAAGCTCATCCGCACATCTCTACTGTACACTTTCATATTTTGCACTTTACATTTAACTCATTGAGTGCCAGCCACTTTTGGAAAACGGATGCTCCCAGTGCCAGCCCTTTCAGAGCGTTTTCAGTGATTTCTCGAGGCCCACAGAATATTGTGTGATATTACTATGTAAACACCGAACACGCACAAAGAACGATGAGGCTCTATTGTATCATCAGCAAAAAAAAGTTTATTGATATCATTTTCCGTTCTTTAGGAGAAGATAGGTTGTTTTCACCAAAAACAGACGTTTCAAATTAGAAGCTGAGATAATGAGCCTTTTGTGAAATGAAGCATTTCAAGTACATCACTGACTCTGAAGCTAATATTTTCTGATGTAGTGACGTGGTGTAGTTGTGTGGTGCCCTGCGTGCCCCACCCCCCTCAACTGCAAACTCCTCCTCCGTGTCTCTGGTGGCTCTGCTCGAATCTCTGCTACCTGCGTCAGGCGACGAATCTCTGCATGGAGCTGGGATCCCCACACCAACACACAGCTTGCATGCCAGAGCTGGGAGAAACTCACCCCCACACCAACACACAGCCTGCATGCCGGCGGAGCTGGGAGAAACTCATCCCCACACTAACACACAGCCTAACACGCACCCAGCGTCTATTTTCGGAGCGCTCCGTTTTTGTGCGCCGGCTCCCAGCGCGACACCGAAAAGCCAAACCGGACTGCTGAGAATGGTTTGGCCCTTCGGCGTCGGGTGCTGCTTTTCTGGCGGCTAATCGTGTGGAGAAACTATGCAGCAGAGACAGAGGGGCTCAGTTGTGGGAGCGGATTGACTGCTGTTCGCAGCTAACGTTAGCTCCAGCCAGAGCAATCTATATGGCTCTGGCTCCAGCATCGGTTTCCGTTTCATCACGGGGCTTCTTCTGCTGTTTTTCCTCACCTTTCTCTAATCTGGAGAGCACTGTCGCCACCTAATGGGTCCGTAAAATATCTTGTACACCTTCAATAGCTCCAATATTTGTACAGGAGATGCATCAGGCTTTGATCCACGTCCCACCGTCAAAAAACGCATTTGCCGTCTTTAGACGTCATTGGCACTCTACGTTACTATTTGAATTGACGTCTTCGACGTCATTGGCACTCAATGAGTTAATCCCAGTGAATTTTTTGTGTGCCTACCTGTCTCTTTTTCTCTTGTCTCTTAAATCTGTCTATTTTTTATATATATTTGTTTACTTGTAGTGCCTTTACATGTTGTCTGTGTGATGTGTTATTAAGCTCTTGCACCCGAATTCCAATAGATAGATAGATAGATAGATAGATAGATAGATAGATAGATAGGTAGATAGATAGATAGATAGATAGATAGATAGATAGATAGATAGATAGATAGATACGATACTGTAGATAGATAGATACGATACTGTAGATAGATAGATAGATAGATACATAGATAGATAGATAGATAGATACATAGATAGATAGATATATACATACATAGATAGATAGATAGATAGATATATAGATAGATAGATAGATAGATACATAGATAGATAGATATATACATACCTAGATAGATACATAGATAGATAGATATATACATACATAGATTGATAGATAGATAGATAGATAGATATAGATAGATACGATACTGTAGATATATAGATAGATAGATAGATAGATACATAGATAGATAGATATATACATACATAGATAGATAGATAGATATATAGATAGATAGATAGATAGATAGATAGATAGATAGATACATAGATAGATAGATATATACATACCTAGATAGATACATAAGGCTCTTTCACACCGGCTATGAAAGCCGAAAAATGCACGGAAATTAGGATTCGCGGCTCCGATGTGAAAGGCATGAACGCGCGTTGGTGGGTAATTCTTGTACGCCTTTTGTCCCGGCACCAAAGGTTGTCACATCGCCGTATTGGCGGACAACCCGCCTCCACTTGAAAGGTCGTCGCAGCGAGCCAGAAAAGGTGCGAATGGTCAGCTCATTCATAAAAAAATTACAGGGGAAATCACCTCATGTATCAAGAAAGTGACGAGTGAAAGTAAAAAAAGTAGACTGATAGACAGACCTATCTCCACACACCACACTTTGCACTGTGCGAGGCAGCGCTTCATACGAATCACTCATAAGATCGTGGTGTTTTTGCAATGTCAGCGTAGGTAATTATTATGTATATTAACTTTATTACAACTTTGGCATGGCAATATCTGCTGCTTTACCTTAACACAGTGTGACTGTTACAGTCACAACAGCCAACTAGTCCGCTGCTCTCGCTTCAGGCAGCCTCGCACTGTCCCCCTGTCTAGTGCAGGCTGCGCTGAACAGAGAGCACTGAGGTGAGGTGTCAAGATTTCATCTCTGAGCCGTCTGATAGGCTATTGCTTGATGTGTAACCAATCAGATAGCGCTGTGGGCGGGACATTGCTCCAGACACAGAACTACTGTAGGAGAGGATTCTTCCAGGTGCAGCAGCCGCAAATTAGCGCATTTTTTTATTAAGTTATGATATCGGCAAATGAAAATGCCGATACAGATCTCCTCAGCGGACTAGGAGAAGGAGGAAAGTCTGTTGTTGAATTGAATTTGTTCATCATACAGTAGCCTAGGCTACACTAACCTATGAAAATATTAATTTGGGCTAGGAGGAGCTGGAAATCCCTCTGCTCGCCTTTCAATGCGGGAGCGGGGGATTTCACCTGAAAGTACAGAGCAGCACGGTAATGTGGCCGTGCTGCTTGGCTCGTGTGAAAGCAATTTCTGTGGCGAGGCGGCTGCCTTTACGGGACTCCTAAACGGCTATTTTTGCGCGATCTGTGTATGAAAGAGCCTTAGATAGATATATACATACATAGATAGATAGATAGATAGATAGGTACAGTAGATAGGTAGATAGATAGATAGATAGATAGTAGATAGATACGATCCTGTAGATAGATAGATAGATAGATAGATAGATATATAGATATATAGATACATAGATAGATAGATAGATAGATAGATAGATAGATAGATAGATACATAGATAGATAGATAGATAGATAGATAGATAGGTACAGTAGATAGGTAGATAGATAGATAGATAGTAGATAGATACGATCCTGTAGATAGATAGATAGATAGATAGATAGATAGATAGATAGATACATAGATAGATAGATAGATACATAGATAGATAGATAGATAGATATATATATAGATAGTAGAGATGCAGAAGTGCGCCCACCCCCCACCCCAGAGCTAAAAGTCAAAAACCGCCTATGATGGTAACACTGCTATTCATGGGTCAACAACCTGCAGCCATTGTTCAGAAAGGTGAGTGATCTGCCTGGTGTGTGCATGCATGTGCACCCACTGTTTAGAGAGAGAGAGAGAGTGTGTGTGGGTGTATAGCCTACATCCGTGTGTGTGTGTGTGTGTGTGTGTGTGTGTGTGTGTGTGTGTGTGTGTGTGTGTGTGTGTGTGTGTGTGTGTGTGATCTAGTTTAACATAGGATCCATTCATGAGTCTTCTGGTCTTCCCCACACAGAGCAGCAGCAGCAGCAGCAGGAACTGAACTGACAGCTCTCTGTGGAGTGGGTGTGACCTCGTCTAGAAAAGAAAAAAAAGTATTACTGCACCTCTCTCACACACACACACACACACACACACACACACAGCGTGCGACGCTCCGCCACAGACGGCATGAATGGTGGAGCTGCTGCACAGGAGAGAAGCCATCTGCAGCAATGGCAGAAAGTTAGAGGGTGCGAGAAGAACAAAGTTTATAGAGGACTTTTCATCCAGTGCAAAGTGGTGTTAGTGACAGGGATAGGTGTGTTCAGTGTGACACAAGTGTGCAGGCCAAATCGGCGCAGCGCAGAGACCGAGAAGAGAGAGCGCGCCCCACAAATGCTGGCTGGAGAGTTGAAAAAGACGCAGCAGGTTTTGCGCCGCCTGTAGCGCCGGGTAAGTCCGTGCATTCATTTTGAATTTGTGAATTAAGTAGAAAAGTGCGAGTTTGTTCCTTGTTCACACGGGGTCGCGAATGAGGAAGCGCGTTCTTCTGCGTGACTTTTATGACATGACTGCGCGCGTCCAGAGGTCGAGTTTGCGCAACATGGCAGCGATCACCGCTATATTGAAGGACGATGCGTTGCAATGCTTTTTGCATTTGAAGGCGCGCACGGAGCGTCTCTGATCTGCGTGAGTTTAGAATGAGGGGGTTCTATCTGCCTCCAGGATAGTTGTGACTGAGATTCACCTTCAAAGTTGTTCAGCATCCCATCATGATTGGGTTCAATGGAGATGGGTGCAGCAGGTGCAGCTTTAGGACTCAAAAATCATGAATTAAAAAAAAGATATCACCACACACACCTATACCAGGTTCATGCAACTGACTGAGTTTTGACAAAAAGCTCAGATAGAACCTTTGGATCGAACCAAGGTCACGGTTTGGAGACGTTGGAGAGGCGTGAGTGCGCGTTGGTTCATGCGCGCAGCGCAGGGCCCTGGGCGGTTTGCAGAGATAAGAGGAAGTGTGCGGTGACAGAGGAACCCGGCCTTCCTCTTACCTTTTCTATTTTTTTTTTCAGTGATTGAATGACTTGGTCTGAAATTAACAAAACTGCTCTCTCAGCTCCACCTGTCTGTCGCACTCTCTCTCTGTTCTCACCGCAGCTGGGTCGGGAGCGCGCACGCTGTTAGAGGGCAACTGAAAATAACATTGACGGATCTTTTTATAGCCTGTTATCAGTGTCAACTAGCCTGGTTAGTGGTTATAGCGTCACCTCTCCAGGAAATGTAGTGCGCGTCACTGTAACGTCTGTAGTCAGCAGCGCGATCGGAGAGATGCGGCGTTCAGGTGCTGTCGGATATACCAAAATTGCAAGTGGAATGTAGCCTACACGAACGAGCCAGCAAAGTCAGAGGGCGATGCTGTCTTCAGGTACTGATAGGGGGGGGTGGGGGTGGGAAATCGTAATTAGTGAAGTATTTGGAGTGCACACGAGCAGTAAAACAAAGTGTGGGGCTTATTTTATTTTATTGTATTTATTTGTTCTCTTTCCAGGTCTTTCATTTTGTTTTCCCAGTTCCATAAAGTCTTACTGAAATAGACATTGAGGTTATATTAGTGTTAGTTAAGAACATTCATCATTCAGTTTTAGTTAGCATTCTTCATTCAAACGGAGGGGCATAGCTAGATGCAAGCTAACTGACCAGTGAGTAATCAATCGATATCAAACTCTGTAACTAAAATACAAAATCTCATGGCTGTTTCAGACTCTCTGTAGATTAGGGCCTGAGCACAAACTGCTCATCATGTCTCCACCTCCTTTCTCTGCACTATACAGACCCCCCCCCCCAACACACACACACACACACACACAGTATTTGCATCTTTAGGTTGTGTGTGTGTGTGTGTGTGTGTGTGTGTGAGTGAGAGAGATAGGGAGGAAGGTGTTTGCATGTTTTATTTAGAAAACCTGAGCAGATCAGTCGTTTCCTTGTTCCTCTTCCGGGCGCCGTCCGTGTTGACCTCAGCAGCAAACGCTTCCTCTTGCCATTAGCACCATTCTGCATCCCCAACATCTTGAATGAGTTTGCCGCTGCGCTAAGGTCACACACAACACACACAACACACACAACACACCGCTGCACTAACGTGACACACAACACACACACAACACACCGCTGCACTAACGTGACACACAACACACACAACACACCGCTGCACTAAGGTGACACACAACACACACGGGTCAGGACCTCGCATCTCCTCGCCCGCTGCACGGCCTCGCCCGCCCTGCAGGTCGCCCGAGCTGGCCCCGCAGCTCGCATACGCAGCTCGGCTGCTGCGTGGCCTCTCCTGCTCTGTTGGCATAATGATCCTCAGTGATGTCACTCGCTTATATAAGATGATTTATGACATCACTGATTGTGTCACAATGCCTAAAGCTGGAATTATACCTCCCGCAAGGACTGGCGCACGGAAATGAGAGACGGAATCCTGACGCGAAAACATTTGGAGCTTTTATACTATGTGCGGGTTTCTGCTCGCGGGAAAAAAATCCACTTTGTCCCCGTCTGCGTAGTTAGTAAAATTCAGGGTGTGCACGCGGCCAAGAGAAAACTGTCCGCACGGGAGCCTTGCGGAGGGGCGTGTCTGCTGATTTGATGTCACTTTTCCGCCCAGACACCTCGGCGGTCCTCGCCGATGCGGGAAGCATAATTCCAGCTTTAGACATCATCAGTGCCTATGACATCATCAGTGATCTCATAAGATGATTTGGTGGTGTGGATTGTTTGCTGGAGAAGAATCTCTATATATGATCTTCCTCGGTTCTTCACTCAACCAGCAAGCAAACCATTCCGTTGTATTGAGTGTTTGTAGGAGGTTTGGACTTTACTGGAGGTTAGACCAGTGCGATGTGTTCAGTCCAGACCATTCAGAGAAACAGTGAGCTCAGTCTCATATCTCACAGCTTTGACACCGCAGCTCCTGACCGTTATCACCATTCAGGATGTGACATTTGAAAAGTCCACTTCCTGAATTGGCTGCGCTGAAGATGAAGGGCTCTTGTCAGGACTGTATCAGGATTCAGTACAGAGTGACACCCCGCACACACACACAGGGTACGAAGGCTTCTGTAACAGGTTCTCTTCTCAGACCTGTATCAGTACAGAGTGACACCCACACAGGGTACTAGGGCTGTCACTTTTTATTCGAAATTCGAATTCAACTTCGAATGTGGGGGAGGAGGGCATGTTCGAATGTATAATTGACCTGTTCGATTTTTCTTTTCTTTTTTTTCTTTTTTATTAACCAAAATTAACCAACTGCTGCTTGCTGGTAATGTTAATCCCATGTCATAAAAAGTCTCCAGATTTGTCGCGTTAGTCTCTTCTGAGAAAGATTGTGTCCAGGGTCTGAAAAGTTGTCTCGAGTTGGATGCAGCCAAGTTTGTGAGGCAGTGTTGTGACTGTGAGCGTCCAAGCTAACACGTCGGGCCCGATGCCCGGTGGCCTGGCCTGCAATTTTTTTTTTTTTTTTTTTTAATTAACCAATTCGAATTCGAACGATTCGCGGGCAATTAAAGTTCGTTCGAACTTTATTTTGGGAAAAAGTGACAGCCCTACAGGGTACAAAGGCTTCTGTAACAGGCTGTCCTCTCAGACCTGTATCAGTACAGAGTGACACCCCGCACAGGGTACGAAGGCTGACAGGTAACGGGTTCTCTTCTCAGACCGCTGCCGGTTTCCAGTCAGAGCCACTGGTTTCCAGTAAGGGCCCGCCGGTGGTTGCAGGTGGCAGAATATAGGATGTGAGATGGCTCTCTGTTAGACTGTCTTGACGTTTTGGCAGCTAACGGCTGGTGAAGTCTACCAGTGTGTTTTTAGTCACAGTTACTGGTTTCCAGTAAAGAGCTGCAGCCATGCAGAGGCTTCACAGCAGAGGAAGTGGTGCACATGGTGGCGGGGCTGAAACTGCTCGTGAAAAAAACAACAAGAAAGTGCTTTTCACTTGATGGTTGCTGGTTCAATTCTAGGCCGAGTCTTCATGTAAAATAGTCAAATTGTGTGTGTGTGGGTGTTTTTTTGCATTTTATTTTTTTTACATTTTTTGCTTGACACCTTCTTCGCCTTATTATAGTAGTGAGATTATACATGGATACTGTATTCAAAAGTCACACCACAGCACCAATAAGCAGTCAATCTTCCAGTGTGTTTTAGCTTGAGGCAGTGCTGATCATGCAATTTCATAATCCAGTCTGAGAAGTGGAGCAGTCCTTTATACACGGTTCACACTTGGAATGCTTGAAAATCTGGAGAGGAGGGGGGGGGGGGGTCAAGGCTTTTGAACATTTTTAAAAGTAGACGAATACACATGGGTCATTGAAAGTGCTTGAATTTCTATTGTTTAAGAATATGAATTCTTTTGATTTCTTTTTTACACTTAAGGTGTAACAGCAGTTGAGAAGTGTTCACACATTCAAGCCTCTCTCTTTAATAGTTGTCTGTGAGCTTCTGTAAAGCTGCTATACTTCTCATGATAAACATTCTCAGTGTTGTCACAGTAATTTATCTTGGTTTGTGTATCAAACTATGTCCTTGAATTTGAGGGAATGTGATGTTTAAGGGGGCCTGGAAAAAAATAGAATATGATGTTTAAGGCGTGGGAACCGTGTTACCAAGTTTAAGACATTTGTATTTGAATGTGAATGATGCTGTGTGTCTATCTGCCCATGCAGTACCTGTACATGAGGCTACAGTGCCACTTAGTGGAGATGTAGAGACATCACACTTAGTGCAGACAAACTCCCAGCACTGTAGCATGGGTGTGATCTGGTCAACAGGTGCAGCATACTTTACAGTTTGTTAAAATAAATACAACTGTTTTTACAGTACATAGCATGATGACCTGATGCAAGGTGTGTTCTAAAATATATAAATATATAAATATATATATATATATATATATATACTGTATCCTTTAGCTAGAAGCTGTGACCATCTAGAATAGACCTTATTCGATTGACATCACTCACGTATGGGCACGCCCACCGCCGCCATATTGTTGACATAATGCAGCAGCTCTCAAGTTACAGCCTATGTAAGAGCAGCGTTTATAGGAAGCTAGCCGCCGTTAGCGCTACCTGTATCGTTCCAATTGTGTTCGGATGGTGACCTGCGTTACAGTGGCTGTAGTAATGACAGCAATAAAGTCCCCGTGGTTTGTTTCTATCTCTACCGTCCTCAGACGTGAAGGGAGCGACACTGAGGATACGTTAGCAGCACAGGAGATATGTGGATAGTTATGAGAGACAGGTGAAACTTTCTGACAGCTCCTCACAGCAAAGTCTGTTCACCTCGTTTTTTCTTTTGTTTATTATTACAGGCATTAACGGCAGCATACAAACAACAACTCTGTTTTTTTTTATTGCTCTCATCACTATCGCTATTTTGTAACGACAATAAGGCCATTACTATAGTTGTCAGCTGCAGGACGGTATGTCAACAATATGGCGCTGTCCGCGGTTAGCGAATAAGGTCTATATACAAAGTATGTTTGTGAAGTTTTTTGATCTACTTTACTAGAAACATTAAATGTACATTTGAAGAGTCACATGTGTTCTTTGTTTTGTGTTAACAGTGATGTCAGTTAGATTTGGTGTGGAATGATCTCACTACATCTTAGCCTTTCTGACTCTCAGCTGTGCATAAACCAAAGGTTATTATCAACTTCTTTTTAAAATACAAAAATGTGAAATTATCGGTTATCGTATCGTATTGCCCATGATAAGCAGGTAATTATCGGTTATCAGTATCGGCTGAAAAAATCCATACCGTGCATCGCTAACAAAAATAAAAAATAAATTCTCTGACTATTGATGCGCTGTATACTTGCACTAAGTCACATTCCTCATCTGTAATCTGAGTAACTACTGTGGCAATAAAAGTGAATCTGAATCTGAAAAACCCAACCACCAGCAAACCTGTCTGTATACAGCCCATTTTTCAAATGTTTTCAAATGTTTTCAAAACTGTTAAAATAGTGAAAGTGGCTGAAAAATGTTGGACAACATTTTATGCACGGAGTGTTAAAGTAAAAGTAGATGCAGTTCACTCTTTAGACCAGAAGGTGGCGACATTTCCACATCAGTGTCAGTTCAGTTGCTGCAGTTTCCTCATGTTGTGTGTTTGTGCCCTCCAGCACATCTTCACTGCACTTTCTCTTTATGCCCATCATTTCACAGGGTGAATAATGCTGCATTCAGGTGCTCCTCAGATGCTCAGATTTTCCGATGTTCTTCCGACGTCAGTGTGTTCACGGGCTTGTGGTGTCCGAATGCGGAAACCAAATCAGGGTTCACGCTAATAAATTACTTTTCTAACTAATCTAGGTCACTCCACGTGGATAGCAACGGGAATACCATACAAATGACATGTGAACCAAGTTTCTTACCATCAACAAAGCATCTAGTCTGCCATGTTTCTGCATAGGACGTCAAGGCGGCAAGTCGTGTACCAACATTTTTGGCGAGTTTCGTGGTTATTGTTCCGACTTGGGCGTCCGTTCACGTCAATTTTCCCAGTTGCGAGTTACTCTTCCTCCCAGGGAAAGACTGCCCTCTCGCAGATCTCTCCATCTCCATTGACAACACCACTGTACTTCCCTCGCAAACAGCTAAGAACCTTGGGGTGATCCTCGACAACCAGCTGTCTTGCTCAGCCAACATAGCTGCTACAGCACACTCCTGTAGGTTCTCTCTCTACAACATCCGCAAAATCCGTCCCTTTCTCACAAGAGAAGCGACTCAACTCCTGGTCCAGTCACTTATCATCCCTCGCCTGGACCACTGCAACGTGCTCCTGGCCGGCCTACCTGCCTCCGACATCTGACCGCTTCAGCTCATTCAGAACGCTGCAGCCCGTCTGGTATTCAACCAACCCAAATTCTCTCATGTCACTCCCCTCTTCCAGGACCTCCACTGGCTTCCCATCTCAGCTCGCATCAAATTCAAGACACTGGTACTGGCCTACAGGGCAGTACACCAGACAGCCCCCCTGTACCTGCAATCTATGGTCAGGTTCCAAACCTCTCAGCGCTCCCTTCGCTCCTCCACCAGTGCAGGGCGCCTCGCTCCTCCTTCGCTACGGGCGCTCAAAAGTCGCTCATCCCGATCTCGACTCTTCTCGTCCCTGGCACCCCAATGGTGGAACGAGCTGCCACCTTCGGTCAGGACTGCTGAATCACTGCCGATCTTTCGGAAAAGACTAAAGACTCACCTTTTCAGGCTCCATCTGGGCCCTTCTTAATCTAACTTCTTTCTCTCTCTTTCTATTAAAAAAAAGAAAAAAAATCCTAAACTAAACTCGTACCACTGTTCCTTCAGGATTTGTAGTTGTCATAGACTGTGCTCCATAGTTGATTGCTCTATTGCTGACAAAAAGTGTGTTATTGTAAGTCGCTTTGGATAAAAGCGTCTGCCAAATGACGTAATGTAATGTACCGTATATGTAATGCGATAAAAAAAATTCCGATTACTCCGACAGCACGTGAATGTAGCCTCTGAAGCCCCGCCCCCTGGGGAATAGGGAGGTCTTGATACGTTGCTGGGTATCAGCTGGCAGTATTGATTGGCGATATCCAAGACAACAATGAAGGAGAGCAGTGAGAAGCAGTCTAGCATTAGGCTAATTGTGTGTGTGTGTGTGTGTGTGTGTGTGTGTGTGTGTGTGTGTGTGTGTGTGTGTGTGTGTGTGTGTGTGTGTGTGTACATCTACAAATCTGGCTCTGGATCAGAAGGATCTCCTTTATGATCTTTGGCAAATTAATGTAGTTTAATTCAATCAGTTATTAAGTGCTTCCAGTTATGGCTGGGCGATATGGTTCAGATAAATATCACCATAATCACAAGGAGATTTTGATATCGATATACAGGTATATGCTTCACGTCTGCAAAATCACGTGAAATAATCAACAAAACAAAATGTTCTAATAACATTATTTTAAAGGATTTAAATAAATAATCCATGAAACATCACAAGCTGGTGAGATATCATGTAGCAGTGTAAGGATTTATTTTTTATTTTTTTACATCAGCTGAGAAATGTTTAACTTTTCAGAAAAGTGCTGGGTGACGCGACCCGCTTTTCTCAGCCGACCAATCACAATCACAGAGACAAAGAAAGAGATAAAGAAAAGATGGAGAAAGTGGACGTGGTAATCAGTGAATTGACGTTACTGTAGCAGCGATCTTAGTGTCCTCTAGAGAGAGAGTGGCGTCAACTGAGGACCAAAATGCGAGACTCATTAGCCAATGAACAGCCAGGAAGGGGTCTCGCGCTACTTTTGCATGCTAAAATAAAGCTGATAATGTACAATTTGATTCAAGAAAAAAAAAAACTTTCAAAGTACAACACAAACTGTCGATTTGGCTGCAACTCGACAGTGTTTGCTTAATCCAGGACCTTACTTCCTGGAACTCTTGAGAGTAAAAAACTGGTCCATTGGAGTGAATGGAGATGTCGGGTCTCTTCTATATACACGGCTCTGGTTCACACCATACATACGCCAATCCCACGCAGTTTTCAATTCAGCGTCCTTGTTAACAGGCGAGTCCGTTCACACCGGCCGCACGCCACGCCACGCTGAAGCCACGCTGCGCCATGCCAACGCCACGCCGAACCCATAGATTCAGCTTCTGTTCTATTTTCCAAGCGCGCTGCGCGCTGATCCCGAGCTGCCAGGCAGGCAGTCAACGCAATTTGTGAGGGGTGTGAGGGGCCGGAGCAGCAGCTCTGAGCCCAGCGCTGAGGAAAAGAGAGAGTGCTCCTGGTGTGACCGGTAAAGCGTCAGATCAGCTTGAGCCTGCCTGGTCACTTAAAGGCAGCATGGATTATACCAGACATGTTAGAAATACTGTATCTGGTAATAATGAGGCATTGCTTGTTTCACAACACTGTGTTGTTCGGGCAGCACGTGGCTCAGTGGTTAGCACTGTCGCACACAGCAAGAAGGTCGTGGGTCCGAACCCCCCCCCCGTCCGGCATGCTCTCCCTGTGCTTGCATGGATTTCCTCCCACAGTCTAAAGATATGCTGTGTTTGTGTAGCATTGTAATGTATATAACATGTGTAGCATGTATCTACATCATATCTACACACAACATAGGTTACATACATAATTTACATTTGATGTGAGTCACCGATGTTGTGTGTAGATATATGTTGTATACTGTGATGATGCTATGTAAAGCCCTTTGAGACATGCTTGTGTGATAAAGGGCTATAAACTGAACAGAAGAGCTAACCAGCTGATTACTGAGCTAGCAGCTGCTAAGCTAATCTCACCACGTGCGCAGCAAGCGTGTGGTCAAGATCATTCAGTCAGTCAGGAAGGCGTAATGGATGTAAACAGTGGTATCATCAGTGATGATGTCATCAGTGTTGTCAACATGTCATCAGTGATGATGTCATCAATTGAGTGAAAATTGTAGCCTTCCCTCTGTTGCTCTAAATCGTCCTTTGTTTGCTGAAGCAGGTCCTATGGCATGAGATGCAGGGTACAGAGCTTCTCCTCATGCAATGTTAGCCGCGAAGGCTGAGATAGTTTGAAACAGTGTAAGATTTGTATGCCTCCGCCGGCGATAGCCAGGCCGGAGGCATTATGGATTCGTGATGGAATTTCATCAAATTTGCCTCAAATGTCCACTTGGACTCAAGGATGAACTGATTTGATTTTGGTTGTCAAAGTTCAAGGTCTCTGTGACCTCACCAACCCCATTTCCAAGCTCTTTAACGCTCTTTAATCTCAGGAACGCCTTGACAGAATTTATTCCAATTTGGCTCAAACGTCGACTTGGACTCAAGGATGAACTAATCCGTTTTTGGTGGTGAAAGGACAACGGTTAAGGTCACTGTGACTCCACGAACGCCATTTTCAAGCTTGTTAACGAGATACCTCAATAACGCCATCTTCAAATTTGCCTCAAACGTCCACTCAAGGATGAACTGATTCGATTTTGGTGGTCAAAGTTCAAGGTTACTGTGACATGACGACCGCTCTCTTCATGTTTCTTAACATGATATCTCAGGAACGCCTTGACGGAAATTCATCTAATTTGCCTCAAACGTCCACTTAGACTCAAGGATGAACTGATTGCATTTTGGTGGTCAAAGCTCAAGGTCACTGTGACCTCACGAACGCCATTTTCAAGCTCGGTAACGCCATATCTCAGTAACACCTTGATGGAATTTCTTTATATTTGGCTCAAACGTCAAAGTCTGGACAGACATGGATGTCAACTGCTCACTTGTTTGGTCGAGGCATATATCTGCTAATGTCATTCTGTCATTGTGGTGTATTCTGTATATTATGCACGTGGTCCTGGGCCCAATTTGCCCTTGTTATTTCTTCCAAAAAGTGCTTTTCCCACACAAAAACGCCTGGACTGTGTGTGTGTGTGTGTGTGTGTGTGTGTGTGTGTGTGTGTGTGTGCGTGTGTGTGTGTGTGTGTGTGTGTGTGTGTGTGTGTGTGTGGACACCTACAGAGCTACAACCTTGGTGGGCACACACTCATGCATGATGAATCAGAGTGACACACTCAGACGTTACACCATTCACACACACACACACACACATGATCTCCTACACTGATACACTAATCCTAGGATGCAGACGTGTGCGAACACACATTCATGCAGCCTGTATATGAGACATACAGCTCATCAGACACACACACACACACACACACACACACACACACACACACACACACACACACACACACACACACAGGGTCACCCCCTCTGTCTGGTCTGGGCCCCCCCCGCCTGTCTGTGTGTTGGCAGACTAATCAGAGAGACAATAGCGGCCCAGTCTATCACCTGGAGACTAATGGAGTTTAGACTGACTGCAGAGATGAGTCAGTTCCTCTGTCTGACCTCAGCGGGGAGAGGAGGGTGGAGGAGGAGGAGGGTAGTGGACGCATGGATAAATATGGCTATAGGATGGAGAAGAGGGCTACCTGTATGTAAAATGACAGTAGTAGTTAGTAGTGTAGGTTTAGGATTTCTGGAACATCATAGAATTTGGAGTTCCAGTCAAGCGGCATCCTCCGAAGCTGAAAAATGAAACCAATATGGAAGTGCCAAAAACTGCAGTTCCATGAATGGCCACTCCAAGCTGGCTGCAAAAGCCATTCCCCATACACCGCCATGTTAAAATGCCCATGTTTAAAGCGGAAATAAATGTGGTTCTGGTTAAAAAAATAATAATAATAATGTTTTGGTCTCTTAATAGCTAATTTGACGGTTCATGACAACTGTATGGGGGGTGGCTTTTTATATAACTCACCCGATCATACAGTCTATCGCTGCAAAAAGTAGTCTGATTGTATAGAAGTCAATGGGAAAAATGACACCGACTTCTCACTTGATTTATGACCTCAGTAAACACTTTCCTAATGAGTTGATGGTCTCAATCTCTAGTTTCAAGTCTTCTTCAATAACGCATGGTGTTCATTTAGTCAATGATGCTCCCATATAGAGTCAAATAGACCATAAAACAGACGATGCTGTGGGGCGTGATGTCACGTCACAGTGGCTACCTCCATATTTATATTACAGTCAGTTACAGTTACATATTACAGTCTATTACAGTCAGTTACAGTTACATATTACAGTCTATTACAGTTACATATTACAGTCTATTACAGTCAGTTACAGTTACGTATTACAGACAGTTACAGTTACGTGTTAGTCTATTACAGTCAGTTACAGTTACATATTACAGTCTATTACAGTCAGTTACAGTTACATATTACAGACAGTTACAGTTACGTATTACAGTCTATTACAGTCAGTTACAGTTACGTATTACAGACAGTTACAGTTACGTGTTAGTCTATTACAGTCAGTTACAGTTACATATTACAGTCAGTGACAGTTACATGTTACAGTCTATTACAGTCAGTTACAGTTACATTTACAGTCTATGACAGTCAGTTACAGTTATGTATTACAGACAGTTACAGTTACATGTTACAGTCTATTACAGTCAGTTACAGTTACATATTACAGTCTATTACAGTCAGTTACAGTTACGTATTACAGACAGTTACAGTTACGTATTACAGTCTATTACAGTCAGTTACAGTTACGTATTACAGACAGTTACAGTTACATGTTACAGTCTATTACAGTCAGTTACAGTTACGTATTACAGACAGTTACAGTTACGTATTACAGTCTATTACAGTCAGTTACAGTTACGTATTACAGACAGTTACAGTTACGTATTACAGTCTATTACAGTCAGTTACAGTTACGTATTACAGTCTATTACAGTCAGTTACAGTTACGTATTACAGTCTATTACAGTCAGTTACAGTTACGTATTACAGAGTTACATGTTACAGTCTATTACAGTCAGTTACAGTTACATATTACAGTCTATTACAGTCAGTTACAGTTACGTATTACAGACAGTTACAGTTACATGTTACAGTCTATTACAGACAGTTACAGTTACATGTTACAGTCTATTACAGTCAGTTACAGTTACATATTACAGTCTATTACAGTCAGTTACAGTTACGTATTACAGACAGTTACAGTTACGTATTACAGTCTATTACAGTCAGTTACAGTTACGTATTACAGACAGTTACAGTTACATGTTACAGTCTATTACAGTCAGTTACAGTTACATATTACAGTCTATTACAGTCAGTTACAGTTACGTATTACAGACAGTTACAGTTACGTATTACAGTCTATTACAGTCAGTTACAGTTACGTATTACAGACAGTTACAGTTACGTATTACAGTCTATTACAGTCAGTTACAGTTACGTATTACAGTCTATTACAGTCAGTTACAGTTACGTATTACAGACAGTTACATGTTACAGTCTATTACAGTCAGTTACAGTTACATATTACAGTCTATTACAGTCAGTTACAGTTACGTATTACAGACAGTTACAGTTACATGTTACAGTCTATTACAGTCAGTTACAGTTACGTATTACAGTCTATTACAGTCAGTTACAGTTACGTATTACAGACAGTTACAGTTACGTATTACAGTCTATTACAGTCAGTTACAGTTACGTATTACAGTCTATTACAGTCAGTTACAGTTACGTATTACAGTCTATTACAGTCAGTTACAGTTACGTATTACAGTCTATTACAGTCAGTTACAGTTACGTATTACAGTCTATTACAGTCAGTTACAGTTACGTATTACAGACAGTTACATGTTACAGTCTATTACAGTCAGTTACAGTTACATATTACAGTCTATTACAGTCAGTTACAGTTACGTATTACAGACAGTTACAGTTACATGTTACAGTCTATTACAGACAGTTACAGTTACATGTTACAGTCTATTACAGTCAGTTACAGTTACATATTACAGTCTATTACAGTCAGTTACAGTTACGTATTACAGACAGTTACAGTTACGTATTACAGTCTATTACAGTCAGTTACAGTTACGTATTACAGACAGTTACAGTTACATGTTACAGTCTATTACAGTCAGTTACAGTTACATATTACAGTCTATTACAGTCAGTTACAGTTACGTATTACAGACAGTTACAGTTACGTATTACAGTCTATTACAGTCAGTTACAGTTACGTATTACAGACAGTTACAGTTACGTATTACAGTCTATTACAGTCAGTTACAGTTACGTATTACAGTCTATTACAGTCAGTTACAGTTACGTATTACAGTCTATTACAGTCAGTTACAGTTACGTATTACAGACAGTTACATGTTACAGTCTATTACAGTCAGTTACAGTTACATATTACAGTCTATTACAGTCAGTTACAGTTACGTATTACAGACAGTTACAGTTACATGTTACAGTCTATTACAGTCAGTTACAGTTACGTATTACAGTCTATTACAGTCAGTTACAGTTACGTATTACAGACAGTTACAGTTACGTATTACAGTCTATTACAGTCAGTTACAGTTACGTATTACAGTCTATTACAGTCAGTTACAGTTACGTATTACAGTCTATTACAGTCAGTTACAGTTACGTATTACAGTCTATTACAGTCAGTTACAGTTACGTATTACAGTCAGTTACAGTTACGTATTACAGACAGTTACATGTTACAGTCTATTACAGTCAGTTACAGTTACATATTACAGTCTATTACAGTCAGTTACAGTTACGTATTACAGACAGTTACAGTTACATGTTACAGTCTATTACAGACAGTTACAGTTACATGTTACAGTCTATTACAGTCAGTTACAGTTACATATTACAGTCTATTACAGTTACGTATTACAGACAGTTACAGTTACGTATTACAGTCTATTACAGTCAGTTACAGTTACGTATTACAGACAGTTACAGTTACATGTTACAGTCTATTACAGTCAGTTACAGTTACATATTACAGTCTATTACAGTCAGTTACAGTTACGTATTACAGACAGTTACAGTTACGTATTACAGTCTATTACAGTCAGTTACAGTTACGTATTACAGACAGTTACAGTTACGTATTACAGTCTATTACAGTCAGTTACAGTTACGTATTACAGTCTATTACAGTCAGTTACAGTTACGTATTACAGACAGTTACATGTTACAGTCTATTACAGTCAGTTACAGTTACATATTACAGTCTATTACAGTCAGTTACAGTTACGTATTACAGACAGTTACAGTTACATGTTACAGTCTATTACAGTCAGTTACAGTTACGTATTACAGTCTATTACAGTCAGTTACAGTTACGTATTACAGACAGTTACAGTTACGTATTACAGTCTATTACAGTCAGTTACAGTTACGTATTACAGTCTATTACAGTCAGTTACAGTTACGTATTACAGTCTATTACAGTCAGTTACAGTTAGGTATTACACTCTGTGGTCCCAGTGAATTCCAGAGAGTGAGA